>NC_056544.1:5261654-5582904 GCF_910596095.1 Thunnus maccoyii | reverse complement strand
GCTCTGGAACACATAGCAGAATTATCAGTACTTATCATTACAGTGTATCAGCCACCAGGATGTTCATCACTATTTCTACAGGAATTCTCAGAGCTGATCTTACTTGGTGTAACTAGATATGATCCTGAATGGAGATCTGAACATTCATATTAATAAAAAGATTGACTCCAAAGCTGTGGAGCTTATAAATTTACTGGATAGCTTTGAACTCACCCAACATGTAAATGAAGCCACTCATCAGCATGGTAACACTCTAGATTTAGTAATAACATAAGGGCATAAGACCATCACTGTGTGTTCTTTAACACCAACGTAACCTCAACAAAGACTAAAAGGGATTTTTTTGGTTCAGAAGAGATTCCTAGATGACAAGGCTGAAACATGTTTTCTAATATTATGAGATCAGTTGAGCCATACGGTTATGACTGCTCTCTAAATGACATGGTAAAAAATTCAATAATGCACTAAAGTTAAAAAGAGGTCAACTGACAGAATCTCCCCATGGTTAAACAATAACAGTATTAATGAGATCAAGAGAATCTGTTGGACAGCTGAAAGAAAACTAGACTCACGGTCACTTTTCCAAGATTATTACAGAGCATGCTGGGAACTCTAGAATAATACTACTCAACACTGCCCAACAAACCAAATAAATGTACCTTATTCTTATTAGTGAAAAATTCCAGCACAGCTCTGCGCAACTCCAACCTGAGCAGAGTTCTAATTAGCCAAATTCATTGAAAACACCTGTGCAAGCATATGAATTGAATGTTTTTATTTAATCTGTTATAGAGTTCTCAGTATAACCCAACACAGTTCAACAGCACCACAACCCACGGCCTCTAAAATGACCATAAAGTCAATCAACACCTCTCTAAAACAGATTAAAAGACTTTTAACCTCAATGAAGGACGGGTTTATTGCTGCACTAGTTTTAGTTAAATGTAACTAATAAACTGTCACGGGAGAATAAACATACTGTAAAAATCTGTTTTTCAATAATTTTACTGTAGAATATTGTTAATATAAGTTTGAACTCTTCTCAATCGTATGTGGACATGCTCTACAAAAAACACATATCGTCATGATTACTACAGTTTATTAATAAAGAAAATTAAGAAGATAGTAGAAAAGAGATTGTAGGAATAAAGAAATGTTAAACACTTAATAAATATGATACAAAATTATCTTACTTTAATGAACAACCATAAGGCCTTTATAAATGAGCAAATGAATGAGCCGTAATGAACAAGACAGTGAGATTATTGTAAACACATGCACAGACAAATACGAATGTGCACACAAACTTAATAGCTCACCCTTCCCGCCTAATCTAGAGTCTTGATTGTGGAATGCCTTAGAACACACCTTTATAAATATTGTTGCATTATCTCATGTATTTTTTTTTGTCATTTTCTGTTCAAATTTCTCTTCATGTAACTTTCATCTTGTAGATCTGAGAGTTGAAACTCCCTGTTGTGCTGTTGAGACTTAATCAGCCAACCGCTAATCCTTTGTTTTCTTCATTTATCATCACATTAAAGAAGCCCATGTAAAATTTCCTGAGTTGCAGAGCCACATTGGATGCATGTTTCACACATGCAGTAAAGTAGCCCCAGACGCCGTTTAGTGGTTCTTTGTTGTTTCAGCTAATACAGAAGTGTGTCTGATCCGCTGCGAGACTGAAGGTTTAAAAGATAACTATTTCAAACAAGCTTCAAGCACCACATATGAAAGCCATTAGCGATGACAGCAGTAAACACATCACTCACACATATAAGCTCAGTCGAGAGAATGCTCGAAAATACCAAAAATATAAAACATGACAAAATAGTTTCGAAATAATTTATTCAGTTGTATAAATACCTGTCTTAAGGAGATAAAGGCCTGGATGAGCACAAATTTCCTCCAGTTAAACAGCAGCAGAACTGAAACTCTGCTTACTGGCACTCAACACCACATTCAGTCATCCCTCATCTCAGCTTTGACAGGACATCCCCCTTTTCCTCCTCAGTCACTCATCTGAATAGTAGGCTTGACCCTCAGCTGACTTTTGATGACTATATAACACATCTATGCAAAACCTCTTTCTAGCATTTCAAAAAAAATCCTCAAACTCTGTCCCTCACTAACGCTGTCAGATGCAGAAAACTTGTCCATGCCTTCATCTCTTCAAGACTGGACTACTGCGATGAGCTCTTCACAGGGATCCCTGGCAGGAGCGTCTAGAAGCTCCAGTACATTCAGAAAAGCGCTGCCAGGATCCTGATGAGAGTGCGAAAGCATAAACATATAACAACAATTCTGTTTTCATTGCACTGGCTTCCTGTCTCCTTCAGGATTGATGCAAAGTCCTGCTACTCACATACAAATCCATCAACAGATATGCACCTCCCTACCTACAGGAACTGATCACACTACAAGCCTCCACCCGCACCATCAGGTCTGTCAGCTGCTTGCTCCTCTGGGCTCTGAGTACTAAGCTCTGTACCATAGGGGGGGGGGTGCATCATGCTTATGAAACAACCTTCCTAACCATCTGAGGGCAGCACAGACCCTAGACTCTTTTAAAAACCTCTCTATTCAGGAAGGCTTTCTCATCTTACTATTTTCTTAGTTATTAATACCTCTCTCACTCAGTTATCATAAAATAGGTAGGTCTTGATGGTTTTTATCAAATCCTGTCAAAGTGTCAAACTCAACACCACTCCACAGAAACTAACAGCAGTCGGCCTTAAAGTTACAACGCAGCTGAGATGTTTTTAAGCTACACTATGTTAAGAGTAATTCCACTGCTACTTTGAAAGAGCTAAATCGGATTCTGTGAGGTTATCTAGCAAGAAACAAAAAGATAATCCAGTTGCAGATCAATGTCGTAAGTTATATGAGAATCAAACATGTCAAATCTCATTTTGTTCAAATAGTAACAGAGATATCAGCACAGAGAGGAGTTTCGTGATATTTCCATAATTCATTGGTCTTCCTGTATTTCCATACAATACCTCAGTTTCTACACTCAAATGAACTGATGATACGCTTGACAGAATGAATTCAAGTCATATTTATTAAAACTGGTTTCTCCCAATCTGGAAAAAAAAAAAACCCTCAAAAAAAACAACAACAACAAAAAAAAAAAAAACACAAAAACTACACATAAAGAGGGAAAACAAGATTGACAAACAATGGGGAGGGGAGAGGGAGGGGGGGTTAAAAGCTTTATGTGAAGACATCATTTTTGTCATTTACTCTTGTGCTTTGGCCTTTAAAAGGGAAATGCATCACACTAGTAGAGTTTGGCTGGATTGTACCCTCAGGAGCAACAGCTTAATTAAAAAAAAAAAAAAGGTACAAGATTTGATTTGACCTAAAACCACAAAGAGGTGTTCTATTGTAGCTGATATAACTTTACTGAAAAGAAACAAAAATGCTTTCTAAAGTCTCTTGTTCCGTTTTGTGCCCAGGCTAGGTCCTCAGTTTTTTTTTGCTGTAAAATGACAGCACATCTTCTCCTTCTACACTGATGTACTGGTCCAAAGTCTTTTCTTGCTGTCCAAAATTTGTAGCTCATTAAAATAAGACAGTTTCCGTTTATTCAGCTTTTCCCGGCGGTGTCGGCGTCCTGGTTCAGCAGGCAGCCTGGCCTCTCCGTGCATCAGACTGATCCTCAACCAAACAAAGAGAGGCTGATGGTAGTTCTCATCACACAAAGAAGATCCGGTGGGCCTTCAGACGAGTTCGAGTACCTGCGCGCAGAGAAAAGACATGTTGATGTTATCTAGAAGGATGTTAAAAGTCCAAAAATAAGTGAAGACACAAAGCTGTGTACATCTGCTTATATGGTTTCATGAAAATTCACAAATAGGCTTTTAGAGCGTCTCTCAACCTGAGCGGAGCTATTTATGAAAAGATTTCAGATACTGTGTCCAGTGTTATATGAGTCACTGTTACGGAGCGTGCAATGAAGGTGAAATGCATTTTGGGCTTTTTGTACACACGCATCCAAAAATGACTGTTTCCATCAGAACTCTGATCTGTGTATGACCACCAATAGCTCTGAGAGGCATTACATCTGTGTTATGGATGTGCCTCCACAGAAAAACATGCTTTTGTCTTAGAGCTGAAAGTATTAGTTGATTGATTGAAACTCATTGGCCTTGTTTAATCAAGTTTCATTTTTTGAGCAAAACGTCCCACATTCCAAGTTTGCACCTTCCCAAATGTGAGGATTTTATGGCTTCTCTTTGTTTTAAACTAAATATCTGGGTTTTGGACTGTTGATCAGACAAAACAAGACATTTCAAGATGCCACTTTTGGCTGTGGGAAATGTTTGGACTATTTTAAGACAAAGAGATTAATTGATTAATCCAGAGAACAATCAGCAGATTAATTGATATTGTATGGAAAACTGTAGGACACATTGTGGGGCAACAATACCATAGAGGTGCAAATAATTATTTTTTTTATTATTGATTCATCTTCCAAATATTTCTTCTTTCATTATTATCACCCAGAGCCTAAGGTGACATTAAAATTGCTTGTTCATTGAAGCATCTAGAACATAAATATATTTTGTCTATTATCTCATAGGACAAAGAAAAGCAGCAAATCCTCACATTTTAGAAGTGAATGTTTGAAATTTTCTGTGAAAAAAGACTTAAAATAACTGATAAATTATTACATTACTGTAGTTGCCAATTAAAATCATTTTCTGTCAATCAAATAAATCCCCTGACTAGACAGGATGCTTTCACTGTAGTTTATGACATGTGAAGCAACAGGCTTGTGGTTATTAGCATGTTTTTGTAAGTGTCAAAACACAAACCTTGATTGTTCCTTGACTGTTTGCAGCAATCAGTACATTTGACTCCTGAAAAAAAGCATAACACAGTGCATGTTACTTCATGGATATTTAATTACCTTCAGGACAATATTAGAATAAAAAATGTGAATGTGACAATAATGAAAAAAGGACTCTACTGTGAAAAAAATATTTGCTCAATTCCTTCTCCTAAACTGGAACATACTAAAGAGAATTGAATTGACCTTTTCCACGGCTCAAACACATTTTCAACTTAACAATAGATGGTGTGCATTACTCTGACATGATATGTTTTGTAAAAGCAGAGAGGAATAACTAACCGGCTGGTCTAATATTCCCAAAACCGTAAAAATAATGAGATGAACTCACTCCATCAGGCAGGGCCCTCCAGCAGACAGCACTGACAAACTCGTTGGTGTCGTCTTCCTTTTTGTCCTTGTCCAGGACGCTCTTCACTGTGTCAAACTTGAACGTTAAAAGTGTCTTGGAAAGTCCTTTGTAGTATAGGTACAGGGAATTGTTCTCACTGCCTGTATACACACACACACACACACACACACACACAGACAGGTGATGTATTATTGACATTAACATCGTGTTTAGATTGGTATTTGTACAGTTACAGGGATCTGCAAGCTGTTGTTACTGCCAGTGGTATTGTCTCCCTGTGTGGCTGAACAAATATCAATGAAATACTGCATTACAGATTAATTTTCAACATGGCCGATATCCTCTAGGTTTTATTCAAAGTAAAGGCTTACCACAGGCAACATAGTCTCCATTGGAGGCCAGGCCTACAAAGTTCTTCTCGTTGATGTGACCCTTGAAGGAGCGCAGGCAGTGAGGTTTGTTGACATTCCATAGTTTCAGCTGACTGTCTGTCGACCTGTCATGTAAAGAGTTTTAACACAGAAGTGTCGGGCGTTTAGGTGAATCTGGGTATTTTTTATGAAAATCAGCATATGTATCTTTGCCAGCTCATGCAACAGCTTATAAGCACTCAGTTAATGATGTAATCAGGGTTCAAAATTGGAGATAAATGTACATGACACATCCAAATATATGTATAATAAAACTGAAGAAAACAAACAAAAAAAAAAACTGTGAAACCCCGCTGTAAATAAAACTAAGATGACTTACGCAGAAACGATTTCTTCTCCGTTGACAAACTTGGCGTAGGACACAGCTTTCCTGTGGCCTTTGAACACCATGATTGGCTGTTTAGTGTTGCGCAGATCGTAGTAGTGGACACAATGGTCTGTGAACAAAAGGAAAAAAAACAGTCCTGAAGACGTTGTTTGTATTCAGATGGAGGTGGTTGGGGGTGTTGACTGTAAGGTTACTTGGTTAGGTGTCTTCTAGAACGATCCATCGTTCAATTCAGGTTAGGCTTTTTTTTTTGGTTCTGGGTTTTATTACAACTACAATTTGGAATATCAAGAACACTATGAAGGTAGATTAACTTTATAAATTAACTTCATATAAATTAACTAAGTTAACAAAAATAAATAAATACATTTTGCCATGGACCAGTCTACATATTAACTAAGTAAACAAAATTACTGTCAATTACTTTATTTAGCTGACCTGCAGAGGGTACCAGGCCTTCATTGGAAGCATTAGAGAGAGGCTTTTATTTCTAATTTCCTCTGTTTGATAAGTATATTTGCTCATATTTTAGTACAGAGCCTCTTTGTTTTCTGATCTGCGTCCATTTGCTCTGTTAGTTTTTTGTTAATGCGTCACCGGTAATTATGGTAATACGCACCAGAGACTTCCGCCAGCCGAGACAGCTAACCTCAGGTTAGTCCTCTCCTAGCTTGAATGGGGATGAAATAATTTAATCGTGCGGATCTTCTAGACTTTCCAAATGTTATTGGACTGAATGGATCAAATTCTGACAGTGAAATGAGTCATTTCATGGGTGTTGTGTGGGTTTTGATACATTAGTAACGTAATGACAACAGCGGTGGCTGCAGGTTGGGGGGGGCCACACGGAGGACGGAACCCTGTCGCAAGACCGTGGACATTTGTGTCGCAGTTTTGATCTCAGTTTCAGAACTGTTACACCCTAAGTGTCCTCCATAACTTCTAACAATGTTAGGTCATATCAGTGCCATATCCAGCAACAACCGAGGCAGGTAGCCAAAGGGAAATGGTGGCGCAAAGTCTTTTGTTGACGCTTTCTAAAATATGTTTTTCTAACAAGTTATGTGCTGCTGGCTTTAAGTCCAGAGTCTGAATTTTACTCCTGACAGTAAACCAAGGAGGGGTTTCCTTTTCCAGGCTTAGAGGACTTGGACCTCAGAGACACAGAGAATGGGGTAAATAAGCCAGGGCAATTCACCGCTGGATAACACAGAGCTCTGTTCATCCAATGTTCGTTACTCAAAGGACTGTTTCTGTTTACAACAAAATATTTCTAATTCTTATATCTCCTTTGGGAAAGTAATAAATGAAGATTTCAGAAGTTTGTCTGGACCACCGGAGTCTGTGTGACCACAGAAGAAATTTAGTTGTCTACCAGGAGAAAGTGCAGTGGTGTAAGGTGTTTGTACCCTGTCAGAGCACAACAATAATGTTACATCCCAATGGGAAAAGACGTTTATCTGCCTGTGATTTTGAAGGAGACAGCTGGCAGCACTGACCAAATTCTCATGTTATTTACTATGGACTTTTGAACTTGGATGTATAAAAAAACCTGAACTGGATGTAAGGCCCAGGTAAAACTATTATTATCCTGCAACCTATGTATTGCTGAATCTAAATCTGCTGATACACCCTGTTAGACAAAGAAAACAAAAAAAATCTAATACTCAAAACCTAAATCTAATACTCATCTTACCTGCACAGCCAAACGCCAGATGATACCTGGATGTTGGACTGAACTTAACACAGCAGACATTGGCCTTGGCCTCAATACTGGCCACTGAGTTGTCAAGATTGGTTGACCATAACTTCACTGAAAAACAAACATGAGAGCATTTCATGACGGTTAAAAGAAAGGTGTAATAGAAACTGGAAAGTGGGAACATGATTTCAGACAGACTCAGTTACCTTTAGCATCATCAGAACCGGAGGCTAAGAGTTTGGGGTCCATCAGATTGAAGTCGACACTCCAACACCTTTTTTCGTGTTCCTGAAAAGAAAGCAACAGAAACCTTAAAAAGGTCATCATGAAAACAGTATTGATGAAATGGATTTTTTAAACCAAGCGATCCATTTGGTCAAACACGGAGTTTACCAGTATTGACAACGCTCTAGGACCTGGGTATCATTACCTGGTAGACTTTGGACCTGTGGCCGGTGAATCCATCCCACAGGATGACGGTACCCTCATAGTCACTGCTTGCCAGAAGGTTCTTGTGATAACTGCTCCAGCTGATACAGCTACAGTAAACAAGTTTGGAATCACTTTCATTATAACATTTACACTACTCACATTCTTAAAAACGTCATTAGTTCATTTTTGGCTTTTACCTGATTTTGGAATTGCAGGTCATTTCGTTGACAGGGTAGTGGATGTCCACTGCATCCTGGATCACGGTGCCATACTCAAACACCTTGATTTTCTTGGTCACACCAGCGATGGCAAAGTAGTCACAGTCACGGTCAAACTCAATACTAAAACACAGGTGAGAATACAGTCACTGAAAAAGAGTAGACTGAACAAGAATAAAACATTTCTATGCATTTTCCACTTTATAGTAGGTAACACACTGAACATATGGACTGTGATACCAATGTTGTGCTACTGAAAAGTAAACAAAGTAAAACATATATGAAACTACCATTGGGCTAGGGGCATTTTTAAGCACATATGGGAGAAACCATTAGATTAAACTGCACAATATGACATAATTAGAATCTGTACGGCAGTGACAAAACAGATTCACTAAGACTTGTGTTCCTTGTTTAAGACAATATGTATATTTAAGAAAATATGAATTTCGACTTTGGTCTGACATATAACATATTGACTTTGTTATTTTCTGCTGTGCAGCTGCATAACAAACATACAGTATACTGCAGTTGTTATAGAGGATAAGTCATAAACAGGTCAGACCATCCACATAGCCTGACCTGTTTCATTAAACAAGTCACACATTTCTGTTCACTTATTTATGGAGAACATCATTTCCATAACTTCACCATGTGACATCAGGCTTCAGAATCATGTTAATTACACAGCGAGGCATTAAAGATTGATGCTGCAAGGTGTATAAGACACACCTGGAGACAATACTGGAGCCGTTGTAGAGGTCACTAGCGTAGGAGAGGGTGGCCAGCGGCCGCACAGAGTTGTAGCGGGTGAACTTGGACAGACACTCCATGAAGTCATCGAGCTGGTTCAAGTTCCTGCCTTCATCTGAAAACACCAGACATGCACTTTAAATTCTGTTCAGAAGAAGCAATGGGGACAAAAACTAACTGCATGTTATTGACAAAGAGAGGAAAAACATTAGCAAGCTGAATGATGAAGAAGTTTTGGCTTACTTAACATCAATAAATTCTCATCACATTGACATAATAACCAAACACAAAGACCATTTATACTGTGTGCCACATGTCAGATTTCCCTGGAAGCCCGCCAGCTTGCTTTGCAACACAAAACAGAATAATGGTGCATTCTTTCAATGCTAAGAGCTGAGACTTGTCATCAGAAACATCAAGAGCAGTGACGTTTGTGGTAAATGTGGCTGTCATTTTAGGAAATAATACTGGGGTGTGGCAGACACTATCATCAATCCACTCATCTCCTAAAGTCAATATCCTGCTTCTTCAGATGACTGGTGTACGACATCAGAACAACAGATATTTATCTGACAGCAGATGTTCGTAGTCTGGTTGCTGTGGTACTGTCAACAACCACAAATGAAGGACACTGATGGTATTATTGTAGGATCGCTACCTGTGATGCGTGACATTTTGTTGGAGAAGTAGCACTGCTCCAGATCGTCGAAATGAGCCGTCAGCCGTTTCCTCCTTGACGCCAGAGTGCTGTTGTACCAGGTCTGTCTTTTTCCCTGTTTGAGAGTACAGTCAAGTTATCTAACAGAACATCACTAACTCAGTGCTAAACTCATACTAACATTTACACTGTAAAAACTCATTTATAGGGTTAGGGTTTAGGGGTTAGGGTTATGAGACTGTAACTGATTTTTCTAAGTATATGCCTACATTCAATAGGCCCTGCTTTTTTTTAGTGATTCCACACTATGTGTCAAAAACATGTATATGTATATATATTTGTTTTAAAAGGAATTGAAGTTTTTTTTCCTTTCATTTCATAGTCAGTGGTCTGCATCCACATAATTTTAGGGACTACAAAACATTTTCAATCAAACAAGAACATGAAAATAACAGGAATGACTTTCAAACAAGGTTACAAATAAATAAAAAACAGCAGCTGCGTTTTTATGACTGACCTGGGCTGTTCCACCAAATCCTGGAGGTTGGCTGTAGTCTGGTGGCTCCATAATACTACTACAGCTACTCAACAAACAAACAAACAAACAAACAGAGTTGTTTTTAAGTACATGAAATGTGATAGTGTACTGACTTTGTTATGTCCTGCTGAGTAGCTTCACAATAAACAGTATACTGCCGTTGTTATTGAAGATAACAAGCAAAACATTTCAATCAGTAAGCACAAATCTCTGCTGGGAACTAGTTTCTATTTTTGTAAAAGAAAAATAAAAAAAAGAAGCTGAATGATGTTTGTACAGTGATGTATGATAGAGATAATTAGTTAGAGGCCAGTTGTACCTGGGTGCTGGTGAGGGAGCCTCTACATTAGGCACCGTACACTCTGCCTCCATCATTGGAGAGTACAGCCCGCTCATTTCCTGGAAAAATATACAGGAATAACATGTTTGGCTGTCTAGATGAAGACAATATAAAACAACTTCATAATCATGTGCACTGCTCCTTTATGTTTTCTATGAGAACATGCTGAGAATTAGAGTTTGGTAACACATCTTCAGACTATGTCAGGGGGGGAGTTACTTTACCTCAACACGCTTAATGTCCTCTTCAAGAAAGTTAAGCTCTTTCTGTAGTTGCTCCAGTTGCTGTTGACAAAGACACAAACAGATAAATAATCCTGCATGTGGTCTTTTTTTACACTTAAAACTTTGTTTTATTTGTACAACGTTGAGTTTTCTTCAACAGAAGAAGCTCTGTCTGAAAAATGTGGACATTATATATATAAAACAACAGTACCTCTCTCTTGTTTCTCCTGGCCTCTTTAAGAAACTCCATGAGGATCTGTCTCTGAGCTGCTTGGGATTCCTAGTGGAGAGACGGACATCATTCATAATCTCACACAACTACAAGCGAAGCCGCAGATTACCTTTGCTTATCCGTTGAAAAGATAATAAAAAATAATATAAAAATGTTAAGACCTCAATGGGAAACACATGACGAACAGTAAAGCTCTGGTCCCTCTAGGTTAATCTTGTTTTTTCAACATTGTTGTTTTTGCTCAGAAAAACAAAATGATGTGGAAAAGTTTGTACATATTCTTAGATTCACATCACATACACACACACGTCTTCATCAAGTGTACTTCCACTCAAACTAAAACCTTGTGCAGAAAAAGGGCAAGAACATTTGGAGTCATTTAATAAAACCTTAATATACGTGGGCACATGAAAAACAACTGACACCTGAGAATACCCATCTCAGTCTTCTTCTATGCAAAATGAGCCACAGATCATTGTATGCTATTTGACTAAACTACAGGAAACAATCCCAAACCCAAGGGTTTATAGGGTGTTAAAAGTTGAATGTTGACAACTGTGGCCAGAGGTTTCTCATGCTTCAAATGCCTAGCATAACAAAATTTACCAAGGGCAGGAAGTTAAGTCAAATTTTGGACTAACGCTCATATTTGGCAACCTCTTTATGTGGTCTAAACTAACACAAACAGCAGTCAAAGTAAACTACAACAAAAACTCCAGATATTTCCTTTAAGTAGCTTGAGGGCGAAATACTTGATGAAAGCCCAACACAAAACACAGGATCGGAACCTGCTATCACTCCCAAACTGTGTGATAAAAACTAAAAGTGGACAACTAACATGTAAGTTAAAGGTTTCTGAAGTGATTATAAGTTTACATCTGTAGCATTTGTATAATACAGGAGTAATACAGTCCAATATTTCCAATTAAGATCTGCTGACAAACACAGAAAATACTGATTTTATCTGTATCAATTATATATGTGACTACATCTGTAACTGACATGGTCAAAAAACATACTGACTGGTCCTTTAAGTTGCAAACTCTGTAAAAACAAAACCAAAAAAAAGGTGTGCATTTGGTTAGAAAGTATGAATTTGATGCAACCATCAAATTTTATCTCTAAATAAAGATCTAAAATTGATAGCTGACATTTGATCAAGTAGAAGAAGTGAGCGCTAACAAAAATATATCAGAAAATGTTCTTTGAAACAAGACTAGGTCATAACCTGGTATATGGCTGGACTGTGTATGTAATGTTTGAAGATATACGCATAGATCTCTGTCTTTAAATGTAATATAAAGATGCTAACTTATTCAAGAATTCCATTTTATGAATGTAAAATTTGGCTAAAATAACGAGCAAATGACATTGTTCATTGCTGTGAAATTAAGATGTGTTGAATATTGATAATAAATCTTCTTCTTTCAGTAAAATTTCCTTACCAAAATATTTAAGATCCAACTGAAAATCAGCCAAAAGCACACATGTTCTAGTGTTTCACCATGTAATTACAAAGAACATTTGTCTTCTATATTAGTAATGAACATGATAATCAATGTGATATATCATACTGTATAATACCAGTTGACAGTGTGTTAATTACAGTACTATGCTCAATTGGGGAGACAGGAACACTATATTTCTCTATAAAACCTTAATATGAATACAGAAGCACTTCACAATTAAATAGCTGTTTTACAAGCAAAATGTTGTTAAACCAATTTTCAGAAAGTAATGATTTGTTTTCTGTACATGATGTTAACGTTATTCCATTTGTGAGGAGAATATTTGTGCCTGTATAGAAGGGACCAGCTCCAACTTGCCTATGAAAGTTGGAGTTTGATAGGAAGTTTACTGACAGCATAAGGAAACATTATTAAAAAAATAAGACCACCTACTTTATTTTTTAAACAGTTTGGGATAATATTCCACATGCTATCTGGATCTTTTAGAAATCTTTTGATCCAGTTCATTTTGATAATATGGTTGAATGAGGAAAAGTCCAAAATGTTAAGACCTTCTGTTAGAGACATAGAGAAAACCTCCTTTTTACCTTGTGTGGCTTATTTTTCCAAAGAAAAGTTAAAACGCTTTGCTAAACAAGAGCTTTTGTGTTTGGTGAGGAAAAGACATAAGAGACTCTTGTTTTTGTATAATGGGCTGCTGGAGCGGCCCACATAGCGACCGGCCCACCGGGATTTCTCCCGTGCTCCCGATGGCCAGTCTGCCTTGGGATGACAACAGACGTTGACTGGTCATCTCAGGAGTGGAGCTGCTGGCTGTTTGCACCCGGCCAGCGGCTCCTCACATCATCCCAAAACATGGGAGCAAATTTCCAAATGGTGTTATTGGATAAACTGACCACATAGTGGGAATCTAAACGGTTGCATTCTCACCTGAAAAATATTAAAACTTAATAAAGCGACATATTAACAGCCCTACAACAACATTTACAACAGCTTCAGGCCTGCCTCACAATCTCCGCCATCAAAACCATTTGGTGCGAAATGCATTCTGGGATACTTGGCTGTCCCACTTCAGCCAACCAATGGTGTAACTCCGTCACTCATTCAGTCAGTCAGTGACTCAGTGACAGACAGACATTCGGGGTTTGTAGGGCTGGCCCCGCTGTTGCGGTCCAGCCAAAAAATTAAAAGCAGCTGCTAAATTCAGTCAATGAGCCAGATGAACTATTCCACCAGGCAGATGAACAGAACCAGGATCAGTAATGCAGTAGATAGTGTGGTCAATCAGAAATTTGACCTGGCCTCTTTGCATAAATACAAAAGGGAGAACTGTGCGGAATAAAAGCTTGGAAGCAGCGACATAACAGCTGATAAAACATCTATTGGCAGTTCAGAAAACGTTGATTGTCAGAGTCATTTCTGTTACAACCCGTATAAGAAAAATTGAGTAACTGAATATCGCATTGTTGTGAATTCTCAAGTGTCTCACTTCACAGGCATCAAAGAGTGAACCTCACGAAGTGGGACTGCACATGGGGACATGGACAATCCCGCAGGCGTTACATCAATGCTTAGCGTTTTTTTTCACTGACCAGTACAGTGCAGCCTCGTGAAGAGAGCACATCTGTGTGCTGTACTCCTCCTTCAATTTGACCAATATAAACCAGTAAAGAAATCCTGCTACCGTTGTGGTGTTCCAGGACACTAGCTTTAAGTTTGTCTTTATGCCCTCGCAAAGTCATTCTCATGCTTCACCCGAGCTGTTGAGGTAGTAGCTCTGACGGAGGCTGCTGCTGCTGCTCTACGGATGAAAATAAGCCTGCCGTCTATAAACTGTGGTTTTAAACAATCCAGTGGAACACCATCAATGTTTCCCTAATAAACACCTTATTTCTAGCCTGAGTGCTTTCCAAAACTAAAGCTCAGACAAGCTCGTGTTTCTTGTGTAACCACTTGGAGTCAGGTTTTGATTACAAGAGGGGGGTTCATGTTAATGGGCCTCATTCACTAATATGTGCGTAGAAATGAAATGACTTTGAGCACAAAATAAGCGTGGACTCAAAATTATCGTCGGATTCATGACATGTGCACACTGGTCCATTTTGTTCTTAATTTTGTTCTGAATCAGAATCATTCTAGATTGACAGGCGCATCCCCGCTATTGATCATTTCCATACTACCACACCCCCATTTCTCTATATAAGGAAAGCTGTGTTGGAGGGCCATGATGGTAAAAATGTAGAAAAAATTTGCTGCTAGTGAAATGCAAACAACAGTTTCAGAAGTAGATGGTAGACAACCGTTTGGAGCCTGATTGTGAATCCTGTATACAGTCTGCATGCCTGTTGCACTATTACCTCACAGTACGTCCGTAACTAAATAAATAGATCTCTACGGCTGCACCAGGTGTGCATCATGTTTGGTGGCTGTGCTGTAGTGAAAGCAGAGCGTCTCTCACTGTGTCACTACTGCTCTGTCAGACTGTGAGGACAGTGAACAGGCTGCTGGGTAACCAGCTACAAATATCAAATCTGATGGCAAAATTAATCGCTGTCATATTCCAATATGGAAATTCTGATATATAAGCTACTGTCATCTAAAAGTGGAAACAGGACAATTTTAATATATTAATAACTTCATTACATTTATAATGATGATTTATGGATAACGTCTTAGCTATTGATTTTATAATTAGTGAATAAAATGTGTATTAGTAGCAATTTCACACTTTAAATCTTGTTTAATTAGGCCCAATCATGTTTTGAATAATTGTGGTTCTAATAAACTGTTTACATTGAATAAATATTGAGCATATCATTTTATTAAGACTGTTTATGATTTGTGTGTAACATGGTCTAAGGCAGTTGTAAATTTGTTCGCAGAGTAAGAACAAATTCAGGTAAGAACATATGGATGAATCCTGGATTTGTGCTTAAAACGTTTGTACGCACGGTTAAAGCATAGATGTGTGCGTACGCACTGTTTGTGAACGAGGCCCAGTGTGAGCAGATCACAGGTACTGAATGATCTGAATACTCCTGTACTGAGGGCAGATTCAACAGGCCTGTGATCATTTCATACCTTTACGCTGCTTTCTGAGAAGACTTTTGAAATGGCAGGAAGAGAGACAACAGGCTTCTGTTGCCTGAAGGTTTGATGAATGGCTATGATGAAGAAAGGGGTCAAGAACTGTCTACAAGCCAATATGTCATTCAAAACATGATCATGAGCATAAGCAAAGAGAAAAATGTTGATAAATTGCACCAGGTGAGCCAAGGAGCAAGAATCTGACAAAAACATATGTTGGATTTTGCAGACAAACACACAGGTACCGATCTATCTGCAACAGGTTATCAATCTAATACTAGTGTGTGCACCTGTTACTATGACAGCCACTCAAAGAGATACTGCATGTGTGCGTGTGTGTGTGTGAAGGAGGGAGAAATATAACGATAAGCATGTGTGTCCCAGAGAGAAGCTGAAGATGGTGTGCAGCTCCCTCTGGAACGCCATACTGAGTGTTTGCAATTCAAAAGCAGATGCTCGGTGCAATTTCTCCTCACATGTGATGCAACTCAGTTTCAAAACAAAAACTCGATGCCTTCTATCGCTCTGAGAGAGTGCTGATGGGACAGATCATAAGTCAACAGGATAGACTGTGGTACCCACTTCTCTTTTCCTGTGACTTGTTTTCATTTCACACAGATTGCCAAAAACAAGTAAAAAAAAGGGGATGTTTCATATTCTCGGAGTAAGGTTTTACTGCATGTACACAGTAATTGTCAGTGTGATCCAGGAAACACACATTGTATTTGTAAGTATTACAGAATAATACCACTCAATTCTTGACTCTTTCCACACAGCCTCAAGCATCTCTTTGCAGAAAAACAGGGTACCGCACGTATAATATGGTACAACTGCAAATCCCAGATACGCCATCGCTCATGCACTCACATTTAAAAGGACCGTATCAGCTGGGAGAGCGACTGCTAAACCACTTCCTCACACTGTATAAAAGCTGGTATGATGCATGCAGTCATGCTGAGAAAACTCCCATAATCATGTACCTACAGAGAGATGACAAAAACACTGACCCTGTCATCCTTCCACAACTAAATGGGGAGGCTTATAAAACTGTTTTGATGATTTAAATATTTCATAATAATGAATAAATATTGTCTAGATATGTGGTTATCCTGCGGAGAGTCGCATGGAGCCTGCAAACAGACAAAAATGCTTCCTGATGTCAGTTCTGATCACTGATCCACTGTGCCGCCTGTTTTTCAGTGTAAAGAATTCATCTGTCATAATCATATGATCTCTTCATCAAATCCTCTCTGACATTTTTTATGGTCTCACTTGAATTTCATGCATGGTTAACCCCCGATTAGTCTATGTGTGAATCTTGACTCTGTGTTTTTCTCCTTTAACATAGAACAACAGCTTATGAGTCATCTGTGACTCATTATAACTTCATACCTTTTACCATCAAATATTGCCAAACGCAACGTGAGCTTTGAACAGCCAAAGTGCAAGAAACGGCCGAGAGCAAACAGAATGAAATGCATGTCCGATCACTCTTAGACCTGTACTTACCGCCTCCAGCTGCTTCTTCTTCTGAACCAGCAGCTCCAGCATCAGGTTGACATTTGCAAGGTCCAAGTTCTCTTGATCAGGACTCAACACGTCCTGGAAGACCTGCCACCTGGACCCATTCTGCAGGGTCAGAGACACCGATTAGCTAGAAGAACTTTTCCAATAATGTGAGAATGAAAATCAGTGTATGTGTGTATGAGATAGAAAACAACTGTGTGTAACAGACTTACAGGATGATCTAATTTTAGTCTCTTCTCCTCCGACCTTTGTTTCTGTTTAAGGATCAGTTCATTCACTGGGAAATAGTGAGATGAGGTGGGGTAGGTGGTGGGGAGGGAGGTAAATGACATGAGGTAGAAAAGCTCAATAAGTAAATGTCAGAAACAAGAGCAAACTGTGACTTAAACAGAGGAGCAGCAAGTAGTTGCTTCATGATATACTGCGGTAAAAAAAAAAAAAAAAAATCAGATAAAATAATGATACCGCTTCCAGTTTCATTACCATGATAGCGAGATTATGTGCTTTCAAAAACTCATACAGGATGCTTTTATTGCAGTTTATCACCGGAATCTGTGCTGTTCAGGATGTGAGAACATAAACTGAGCCATCTATACTTGATGTTTATGTGTAACATGTGTTCTTGTTTTCTGGATTTTTAATCTTTTATTTACTTTTCAATCCACTGAGATTCCAGTTAAGCCTTTTACAAGCTTAGTAAACTTCACTTCAAAAGTAGTTAATGTTTAAAACCTCTTTCTGCAACTTTAATATGGGATTTGAGCAGAATAACATTAAATGCTTGATCAAATATTTCTCACTAGTAGTATTACATCACGGGCCTTGTTCACACCTGGTGTTAACATGCGTCTTGGGTGATCCGATCACAAGCCGACAGCTCTGAGTACGTCTGCTCGCGCCTAGCATTAGAATGCATCTCCACATGATCGACCACTTCCTGTTTCATGTTCATGCAAATAAACATGTACGTCGTTTCCATTTGCGAAGACCAAACGCGTTGTTGTTTCTAAGTTTGCAAAGACCTTGGCACACGGGCAAAATCTAAACTCATCGAAGCAAATCAAGAGTGTTTCGTGTGTACTCCGCAAGAATCCGTTTAACCTGTTGTTGTTGCTTCTTCTTGTTTCGCATTTTAGTACGACGCTGTTGGCAGTCGCGGATGAGTATGTACTTCCGCTTACACAGAGTACGTCGGTTGAGTAGGCAGTCCTTCAACGTGGCCCGCGACACATTCGCGTACACACTGCTAAAAGAAAAGAATGTGGACAAACGGAGCCCAGGCCACCTCCAAATGTGGTCTGAGCAATCGGTTCTCAATGTGTTTTGGGTGCATTCATACCTGTACTTAGCGCTGTCCACTTGTGATCACCCAAGATGCATTGTAATGCCAGGTGTGAACAGGGCCGACCCTCATTTCCATTCAATTCCATTTCACTAAATATTAATATATTCAATTTTCCTCTTAATTTATCATAGTAGTAGCATCAAAATGTCAACAAAACAATTCAAATTATTTGACTCTTAAATCATTATGTATTATAGTGCAATGGAGGTGCACCAAGCAACTAACATGCAATTATATGTTTGTGGGCTCAGCACTGTGAAAACATTTTCATTTCATAATTGTTTTCTGATCATCTGGAAAAAACATAAAAATACACAGAGAAACACTTCATAGTGTATATAAATCCCACTTCAACCTTTTAAACACTTACCAAGAAAGTTTGGGTAAAGCTGATCCACATTATCAACAATATAGTTACACTTGGGACATCTGTTGCTATCCTCCAGGCTCTGGCGGATACACTTGAAGCTGCAGGAGGGAGAACACAGGTTTGTGTTAAACTACACAGAATTAAGCTTTGTGTTTTTACAGAGAAAAAAGGTGTGAATAACTGAAATAGAGCTATGAAAGAGCTACCAGCTATTAAGGTGGACGTGTACACATGCACACACCCCCTTTACTCATCCGCCCATGCATGTTGAATTTTGCATCAACAGACACAAATGCTCAAATATTTTGCAGTGGGTGAAACAAGTGATGTAAAGACTGACTCAGGTTTGTTGTAGAGGCTTTAAAACTTGCTGAGGTGTAGAAATACCAGTAGGTCTGTTTAGAGTTTGAGGAAGGTAAAATTATGTGGCAAGTAACATACATTGTTGTTTGTGACTATCTTAAATGTAAGAGACCAGTTTTCTACACTTTGCTGTAAAATGCCTTTAAAACAGCTCATCGGGTGTGTCATTGCTCTTAGCTTCAAAACATTTGCTGTGTAAACAACTACAACCCAACACTTACCAAAAGCTGTGCCCACACTTAGTCATGTGTGCCTCTTCTATCATTTCGAAGCAAATCGGACTGAAAAAGTAAAACACAAAACACTGTTAAATGAGTTCCAAAATTCAACTTCCAAACTTCTGCAACAAATATTTTACAGCAGCATTTGAACGTAAGGTACACTTTGCAGAAGTAAGTCTTCCGCTGTCACTCCAGAAAAAAAAACTAACCACACAAAATCGTTGCTTTTATCTTCGTATGAATTTAAGAGGCCGTTGCAAAGGGGGGCTTGGTGGAGGGACTTCTTCCTGCTGCCTGAGGACGCAGAGGGTCTGCTCAGCGAGGCGAACCCACCCCGGGGCGACGGCACGGCGGCCAAAGTTGGCACCGACAAGCCGCCCTCGCCGACTGCTGCCAGGGTCCGGGAGGGCACAACATTTCCAGCACTGTTACCATTACTTGTAACGGCGCTACTCCCACCGCCACCGGTCGTGTTCCCGGTGCCTCCTGTGCTGCTGCTGCTACTTGTGCTGGGCACTGAACTTGCCCCGCCAGCGCTCTGCTGTGACCGGTTGCTTGACATCTTGCAAGGCCGACTAGAAACTCCCCAAAATCCGCTGCGTTTCTGTTCAAAGCATCCGGACAGCACTGCTATTTGGCTACTTTAGCAGGCTGGCTAGCTAGCTGGCTTGCTTATGTGCTAGCATCCTGGGAGAAAGCAGCAGTGGCCAAACATCCAGCGTATATAAAGTCTCCTGTTGGTGTCTGCCTCGTTTCTGTCACTGACGGGCTATTTAAAAAGTACTGCAATATAAAAGGGAAAAGACACGAACATTGAAACGGACAATAAAAAAAATCACAACTGCGTTGTCCAGGAGATTAGCCGGCTAGCAACTGTTAGCTACAGAGAGGAATCTCTTGAGTTTCCTCGATTACCCAGGTACCCAGTGTCCGCCCGGCTTTCAAACACCTCCCTCTAGCGAGGAGGAGTTTAACTGCGCTCATGGAAATATCCACACAGCAATAACTGTGGTTAAATAAGTAGTTTCCAACCTGGGATCGGGACCCCCACAAAGGGTCGCTGGATTAATATAAGAGGTCGCGAGATGATTGGGCAGGATAGGACAACAGAAAAAAAAAACATATCGAACACACAAAATGTATTTTTCAAGCTTTACACTAATTTTTGATTTATTTATTGTGAATTACTGTAGTTTATCTCCTCAAGCCTCTAAAAAACTATGAGTCTGATACACAATGCAACTTGTGAGGAGGCGTCCCAGGTAGACTTTGCTTTATTTTAAGGGGTCACAAGCCAAAAAGGTTGGGAACCACTGTTCAAAATCACCATAACAGGTTGTAAATGTTTCTGCCCAAATGTATTATTTCATTATTTTCAGAATGCATATGTGCTTACACTGAGTGAACAGAAAGATAGAAGCTCCTAAATATATTTAATTCAACAAATTTTTAAAAAAATCCTCTAATAAAAACTACCTTTGTGAAATTGAGTAATTTTAATAACAATATGTCTATGGCAATAGGCTGTAGTTTGTGGTGTCGCACTGTAATCCATTATATTGTGCAGTCATTTTAATATAGCTATAAGTAGACCTCTGAGCTTCATACTGCATCTGCATCCGATACTGTTAGAAGCTCAGAAAAAGCAAGGGGACCTTTCAGTTAAGACTATTTTTTCACAGATACATCCAATCCAATACGCCACCTCAAAACACAGCCTGCAGACATAAAATTGAGTCAACACACAAGGTAAATAAAATAGTAGTCTCAACAAAAACAATTCAAGTCCAGCATTTATAGCAGGGCTGATGTTTTGCACCTTTGCAATAGGTGTTTCTATTTTTCTGGCCACTCTGTGCAACAGCTAGCAGCTCTCAAGGTTCACCTGCTGTTTGAAATTCATCCTAATTATGATTTTAGACCAAAACCACTTTGTTGTCCATGTTAGTTTTCTTTCAATTTGGCCTTGTGCATGATATGATATCATGAAGAAAAAAGAAAAATAAATAATAATAATAATAATAATAATAATAATAATAATAATAATAATAATAATAATAATATATCATTTTAAAAAGGATAGTATGATAATTCTTTCTCTTTGCAATGAAATCCTCATTTAAAACTCAGAATAAACAACAACAGCAACAGCCATAATAAATCTATAAATCTACATACTTCTGTGGAATCTGATCAAAATCAAGTTGAGCCTTTCCATCAGTTTTGTTGTATGTAATCAATATCCAGTATTAATAAAAGGCCAACATATCAGCAAACTGATAAAACACCAGAATATAAAAAAGATGTATAGCTCCATAGCCTCAGAAATACCATAAAAATCATGAAATGCTGATTTATAGAAGGATAATATACAAATATCAACATTAAAAATGATTAGGAGTATTATTATTATTATAATGATTTCAGTCTAACATAGAAATATAGATTGTTTCCTCATGTTTGTCTTTTTTAATTTGAGATCATATTGCCTTTACATCAAAAACAAGCAGGTAGGTCACATCCCCAAAGTGCAGCCAGCGACGGAGCCAAGAAAAACAGTGTCTTGTCATTCAAGCATCCACCTGCAGCTTTGCAAATAAAACCTAAGGAGCATTAACGTATTCACGCTCACAGTTTATCCAGCCTGCTACTTGCTTTTCCATTTTTACCTCCACGTGAGCAAATAAGGGGTCCTCCATGTAGGCACGCACAACATGGATTTTCCCCAGTGTTTTTGTTTGTGGAAGAAGTTTATATGTACCATTATGGAGCACAGTTAGGATGTGAAATAAGGTTTTCAGCAAGAGGAAAATTACTGGATACATCGAAGAGTAAATTCTCTGAAAAGGACCACCATGTCAAATGTCTTCCTCTGTGCTGCTTAGCATAGGTCAGTCAAGCTGGGGAAAGATGGGCTTCATTTACTGTGTGACTCAAAAGAAAGAACGGAAAGTCGGTGTGCTAATAGGGATACTCAATATTTATGTGATATTTTGGCTAATTGCATTAAATATATGCAGCAGTGTGAAAAATGTGAATCATACAATATTTTTTAAAGCTAAGAATTGGGAATTTTGTGTTTTTTTCCCCCTACATTTTGACACAGATAAAATACTTTTTAGATTATTAAATTCAGCTGTTGGGTTTTATAGAGATGACACAGTGCAGAGTGATGGGAGATATACCAAACAAAAGAAAGAGACAGATGAAACATTAAAACAATAAAAAAAAAAGTTGCATGCATACAACGCCAGATTGTCAGTATCAATTTTTGCTGGTTATGTGAAGCTTTTAAAAGCTCCGCACATGCAACAACTGATTCTGAATAAAGATCCTTTGAGCAAAGCACCTGCAGTACTGTATATACATCATGTTGCATCTGTCCCTCTCAGCACCCGACGCCCCCCTTCTATTTTATATCAGTGGTGGTGAAAAGCTTGCCTATTTTCTTTATCCCCTTTTCTTCTTTCTTCCCCTCCTCATTTGTCCTGCACATCAGCCTGGATTTTCTCCTATTGGGTCCCCCTCTTTTGCATGAGGGACCGGGTTGTGTGTATGTGTGTTTGGGAAATGTGTGTGCCGGTGAAGGTGGTGGGGTGGGGCTGGAGGGTCGGCAGTGTTGGTGCATCGTAGGTTATAGCGAGTGGCGGAGAGGTAAGAGAGAAAAGAGTGAGTGACGGAGAAAATAACAATGGTGTGTGGAGAAATGAATGAGTGAGCAAAAGCGTCTGTGTGTGTGTGTTTGTGTGTGTGCGTGTGTGAAAGAGAGAGAGAGAGGGGAGACAGAGAGCGGGCCTCAGGGTCAGTGGGGTCAAGACCGACAAGCTCAGATGAAGGATAATCTGTGGAGGTCCCTTACAGTGGGGGGTGAGGCCCTGGTGGGGCACGCCCATTCAGACTCTCTCTCTCACACACACACACACACACACATACACACACTCTACCACACACTGCACAACCCTCTGTCGCTCTCTTCCTCTTCTGTCTCTACTCCTTCATCCTCCCTTTCCCTCCCTTTTTTGTTGCTTTCTCTGAAACCCACCCCTCCTATTTCTCTTGTTTCTTTTTTTCCAACACAGTTGCAGCTGGATTTCAAAGAGCACTTCGCCAGCAGAAAAAGCTGAATGTTTAGCAGGCAGATCCCTCAGTCAGGCAGGCTGGGATTGTGGAATTCCTGCCTCCCACTCTTTAGGAACCGTTTTTTGCCCCTTCGGGGGCCCCTGCCATAGCTGCCAGCGGCCTCTTCCTCCATCTCCATCTCCAGCTTGGAGCCAGGGCCCTGTTTGCAAATTGAGCCTGACAAAAAATAGTGGGGTCTGTGGGAGAGGAAGGGGCGACATTTCAGAAGGTGTGGAACAGCAACAGCTGCCTATAATAGCCACTTTTTTTTTTTTTTTTAAATCATCACGTAGAAGAGGTGGTGGATAAATAATGACTGAATACATCTATGAAAGAGCAAACAAACATTTCGATGGATAAAATCTTTATTGAGGTAATTTGTCTGCATGTCATAATTGTAAACACAATGGCACAAATCAATCCTGCACAAGGATCTGGTGGTAAAACCAAAAAGTCTACAAACAGCTGACAGTATATAGTGGCTATAAAGTTTTATAGCATTTTGAAGATCAGTATAGATTTTGTTTGCAGTGTCTGGAAACATCTCAGTAAGTACACCTGTCTTTTGAGTTAGGAGGGCCTGCACAAGTTGCCAAAAGCGATTTTTCCATTTGCAAGATATCTTTCATGTGTCAAAATATTCAACTATATATGATAAGCTGCAAATATACACAGTTTTGGCAGAAAGGAAGAAAAGATCAGGACATTCCGCAACACTTAAAATGCATGTTTTCGACACATAAAAACTGTATAATACTGGAATTAGTGCAAAAACTGTGTGTGGGATATTACCGAAGGAAGATTCACTTACATTGTGCTCTGAGGAGTCACCTCTTCTGCTGGCTAAGCAGGAATGAAGGGAAAAATTCTTCCAGTAGTATCAGTCTGTTCAGTCAAAATTTGGAGGATGTGGCCATGAGGGACCAAACAGGTTGTAACAAATTGTGAGCTGTGGATGTAACATTTGCCCCAGAATGTATGGAAACACAGACACACAACTTTAATGGGAAAAACAGTATAATATCCTAAGAAGGAAAGTTCATTTTTGATCTTGGAAAAAGTAGTTTGCTAAAAAAAAACCCAAAAAACAAGACAGAACAAACCTAACTCAAGGGCCACTTACTAGCTTTTTTTCCCAGAGCTTTCAACTGCATCTAGCAGTCACAAACTTTGAACAAAAACTCTGATGCAATTTAAAGCTCTAGTAATTTGTTCCCCCTACAAACAGCATAATATTCCTTTGATATCTTAAAGAGAGTAGTGTAATGCATCTCACATCCAATAATATGGTTAAATCATGATATTTAATGTTGTACCATTATTATATGATATTTCTCTGTATATTTCTCCTTATATCCCCCCTGCTTTCATTCCTTCCTCTCACCTGATGCGTCCTCCCCCTGTTTTTTCAGCCCTGGCTCGGCCCACACGAACACAAGCAGATAGCATATTTGGAAGATAAAAAGCTCGCAAAAACTCTTTTCATGTGCAAGACAGATGTTGGGCCTGTCTGTGTTGTACTACTGAAGGAAACCAGAGAATGTTGGACCCTGTCTCCCAAGAAAAACGACACAATAGGTCGTAATGTCAGTCGGCAAAAATGACCCGTAGTTACAATTGAGTGACAGACACCATCTAGTGGCCATAGCAATTATGACCTGGAGAAGTGGCGCAGTTCAGATGACCTCAATATAAGGTGAGGAGGCGGGTTCATGCTCAGCCTTGCAGCCAGTTTTTCCCAGTGGTCACTCACGGTATTGCAGCAAAAAATCCCCCTGCGGCCCAAAAAGGATTTCCCCATAGACCACCATTGTAAAAGAGACAAAACTGTTGACAGGACACCTCGAACTACAAACAAGGTCAATTATGACTTTCACTGTTATAAATTTGTGATCCACGGAGGTTTTATATATGTAAAACTTTCCTTGAGCCGAAAAAAGCCATTTAAAAATCTGTGACGTCATCACAATGTAAAGTCTATGGGCCGAGCGGGAACTTGCGGGCGGGGCCAGCGGGGGAAACACCACTACACATATTCAGTGGGCCGCACAATGCAGAAGCAAACCCGGAAGCTATTAACTTTTTTTGATGTATGCACCAGCCGAGCAGTTCTTATTGGACTGAATGGGCGCCATTTTTGGTCCGATATCCAGCTCTTATAATAGATCCATTGGCGGGATGGTGGATGGCTAGATAGATAGATAGATAGATAGATAGATGGCAAAAAGTGGACTTAGCTGCAGAGACCGCTGTTTGCCTCCCATTTTCAACTGCGAGTGTTACCCTGCCAACCACAATTTGGGACAGTTTTTTTTAAAAACTGTAACTACAATTGTCATGGTGTTTACTGTTGCCATGACGACAAAGGTTGCCCAACTTTAACGAGGTAGTAACTTTAATGGCATTTTAACCCAAACCATGATCTTGTGGTTTTTGTGCTTAAACCTAACCAGACCTTAACCACAGCGTTGTGACACCATAAAACATCATTATGTTTTTTAACAGTGATTTAACAAATGATGTCGTCCTGCAGATTACCGCCGATAGAGGCGCCTGATTGAAAAACGCTCCTATGTGTCGTTCTGGAACGCATGGGCAAACAACCTATGTGGTCGTTTAATGTGGAGGACTTATTGGACCAAATGAGTGAGTGAGATAGATAGATAGATCAAGAGAAGAGGCAGGGAGGGAGAGAGTAAGAAGAAGAGGAAAAAGAAAAAAGGGGGCTGGGGGTGGTGATGGAGATGAAGGGGGAAGGGGGGTACTCAAACCTCATCTCCTTCACTTTGTGTGTGTGTGAGAGAGAAAGGAAGAAAGAGAGTGGAAGACATCAAACACACTTATGTTACTGCAGCAGTCCCGCCCCTCCAGCCCTCAGCTCAGCCACTTCCACCATCATTCATCCACTGCCGGGCTGACAGGAGAGTCTCCCATTAATAAGAGTAACTAAGTACATTTACACAAGTACTGCACTTAAACTGTGAGATATTTGTACTTGTGTATATCTATTTGATATCACATATTCCACCATGTTTATATTGTGCTCATAAAATGCAATTAGATTTAACTATCAAACTGTAAATATAAAATTCTTTAAAGTGGCTCCAACTTGGCCAACTACAACAGTAAAATACTGCTTACACATAAATGCATCAATACAAATAATCCAGTAATATAATATAATATAATATAATATAATATAATATAATATAATATAATATAATATAATATAATATAATATAATATAATAATTTAACACTCACAGGGGCCATTTTCTGCATAACTTTTTTAAATACTTACATTACTTACAATTTTGCTTTACAACATTTTGCAGTGGTGGAGGAAGTACTCGATTCTTTACTTCCATAACAAGTAAGTAAAAGTCAACGTAAATACATTAGCAAAATATGCTTAAAATATAAAAAGTAAAAGTACTTGTAATTCAGAAAAATGGCCCCTGTGAATGTTACAATATTATAAATGATATTATTGGATTATTATTACTGATGCATTAATGTGTAAGTAGCATTTAACTAATGTAGTTGGTCAAGGTGGAGCTATTTCTTTTATCATTTATAAACTGTTTAGTGGCTAGTTGAAGCTATACCAGTGAAACATATTTTACAAGCTTGTCACATGTTTTGTGTGTAAAATCTTAATCTACAAAGTAACTGGTGGTTTGGGATGAAATGAATGTAAAAGGTATATCTCTATCTGAAGTATAGAGTAAGTGGAGTAGAAGTACAAAGTTGCATCAAATGGAAATACAAAGTACAAGAACCTCAAAGTTGTGCTTTGAGTAAATGTTATTAATTAAATCCCACCACTTCTTTATTAAAATTTTTTATTTTTACTTTTATTTGAAACAAAGCATTTTCACACTACTTATACTTTACTATACTTTACTTATAGCTACTTATACTTTACTTGTACTTATTCTTTGAGTGCTTCTTCCAGCACTGGAGATGGATGGATGGATGAGGCCAGGACAAGAATAATAAATACATAAATAAACTTTACAGCCCCTTTCCTGTCTCCCCTCTGCATCAGAGGGATGCACAGCACAGGACTGGGCAGGAGAGAGAGAGAGAGAGAGAGAGAGAGAGAGAGGAGAGAAGAGGATTTCCCTTGTAAAACACAAACGTGAGGCAAGGGTAGGACGCCCCCCCTCCTCCTCCTCCACCACCACCTCCAGCACACTTCCCCTACCGGTGATGTCAGGGCGGGCAGGGGCTCCTTGATAAAAAAAAAAAAAAAAAAAAACCTAAAAAAAAAAACCTTTGGACTCGGGAGAATGAGAGAGAGGGGGAGAGAGACAGAGGGAGAGAGCCAGGGAGAGAGAGAGAGAGAGGGAGAGAGAGAGAGAGAGAGGGAGAGAGAGAGAGAGAGAGAGAGAGGAGAGAGAGAGAGATGGAGGAGTGAATGGAGGAGGATATTACTACTACTGCATGGACCGGTGCAGAGGAGCAGCAAGTCATTCTGAAGCGCACACAGACGCACAACAAAACCAAGAGGAGCTGACGCGCGGACGCTGAACCATGATGGGGGTTTGATGGACTCATATTTTTGTCCTCTCTCAGAAATTATAGGAAAGCTTTTCCTCAACAAGTAGGGTAGCTATTTTAGGGCTGGCACTTTGCACTGTACTTCATTTTGCCTCTGGAGTGACTTTGTTTTTTTTTTTTTTGTTTTTTTTTTTTAAATTATTACTCTGATTCACCTTGCAGTTATATTTTGGGACAGGACGCACTAAATGATGCCGCAATGGTCAGGTAAAAAAAAGTAGGAGGTTTTTGTGCAAACTCACTATGGAGGGAACTCTGATTTATTCATGCTGCAAATAAAGTCAGTCAAAGGAAATTGCATTCACATTTTCCTCAGTAATAAAAATAATTATGTGTCTGGTGATGTCAAATTTGAAATCAGCCTAGTGACGTTTAAAATAAAATCTTTACCTCATGGGCTTAGTACTGAAACGCATACAGAAATAGCTGGACGTGTTTTTTTCTGCAAGTAAACAGAAAGGAAAGTGACAGAGGCTACAGATATTTTGCAGACAGTGAGCATGAATGGAAAGGAGGCAAAGCGTCGCCTCTGAAAGGTCCGCGCAAAGTGCAGGAGAGTGGAGACCCATTGCAGCTGCGCCAACAAAGAATTTAGATTCATTTAGCTGAAAATCTGAATGAATTCTGTCATTCTTCAAGTCTACCTTGTTAAAAATTAATACCAAACATAAAACAAGAACCTCAATATGCAATAAGTCCTTGTGAGAAACTCTGAATGTGACATTTTTCTTTTTTAGTTGGATCTCTTTGGAATGCACTGATAGTTTATATTTGATTACTCTCCTAATTTGTTTACCAAGATAAGTGAATTTTTAAATTCCAGAACAGGCAACTTAAACAGCTGCTTCTTTATTTCTGGGTAAATGTGCGCAAATAAATCTAATAAGCACAGTCTGGTGTGAGATCTCTTGCTGCTGACTTGGGAAACCAGACACAGACTTTTTAAGAGCTAAGATCTTTTCTTTTTTCTTTATCCTCACAAAAAATAATAATAAAAAAAAGCCAAATACTTTGCCTAAGTTGAGAAAATGTTGTTGATCAGACTACTGGCTATCTTCCTCGTCTTCATCACTAACACGTGGCTGCTCAACCCGGTTCGCTCCGATGCACTCAGCCGGTACAAACGCGCCATGGCCCGGCGGGCAGACCGTGAGCTCCCCAGGATAGCAGGTGAACCCTGCACTGTCTCCGGCGTCTGGAGGTCCCGGCGGCAGCCCCGCTCCCTCTCCCCGTCCCAACACCGCCCTCCAGTGGCCCGTCCGAGGACACACACGAGCCAGAGAGAGCTGTACACTGTTAAGAGCGCTCCTGCGGTTTGTGCAGGAGGGTGCGGGCTTGACACCGGGGTGCACCGGGTCGCTCCAGCGGGGGAGGAGAGGGGAAGCTGGGGTGACACACAAGATGTGGCGGTGGGAGCGGGCGACGGATATGATGACTTGTCTGGACGGGTCTATGAGCAACATTCGCCGAATGACAGGAGAGACAAAAATTATGCCAACGAAGACGCCACACAGCCGCCCGGGAAGTCTTCACTTAAAGACGCCGGGCGAAGCGTCTCTCCCTCTGGCCACGCGCAGTCCTCACGCGGCTCCCGCTTCAGGTTTCCACGCAGCCTCGTCGTAGTCCCTTACGAGGAAGAAAACAACTCCAGCTGGGAGAAAGTTTTACCCGACAGCTCAACAGATTCCAAGGGGCTCCAGATTCTCCGCAGACTGCAACAGGGAGATGGGGACCAGCGGACTTCGACCGGGACCCCGGAGTACGGTAACGGCGACTATTCCGGTGAGGTAGAAGAGGCGGATCCGCCCGCGAGCCTGCCCGTCGGCAGCTCTTCTCCATGGGGGAGCCCCGTGCCAAGGGTGCCCCCTTCTTGGATGACCGCCCTGTACTTCAGCGGGCGCCGGGAGCAGCTGAAGGTGAAGCCGGCTGCAGGGGTGGAGCTGCCGAGGGCCAAGTTCAGCCTGGAGCTGTGGGTGAAGCCCGAAGGAGGGCAGAGCAACCCGGCGGTCATAGCAGGTGGGTGAAAGCTGATCATGTGTGCATCATAGGCACTGATGTAGGAAAAACTCTTTACTGGCATTTCACATAGCCGGTTTCCACCTGAGAGTTTTAACCACAGTCACAGGCCACACACTGAGTTTGGGAAACACGCCTTGCTCAGTGACAGCATGACAGTAGGAGGGAATACATCTCACACTGGCCCATTTTGTGGATTTAAATTTATAACTTTCTGCTTACAAACTTAGCTAGACTTAGCCATGTGCCTGTATTTCTGCTTGTCAGGCTAAATGTCTGTTGCAGAATATTTTTATCATCCTCTTGTTGGTTGAAATGTCTCCATCTGTCCAGCACCAGTTAGTGTCTGTTATCGCTTTGTGGCTCCTACCGCTCTGTTTACCTGCTGTTGCTTCTTCTCTTCCGCTCTGTTTAATGTAATTCTGTTACATTTACCTTATGATGCTGAATGTCATTGCAAATATCCTGTGTTAGCCAGTAAACTTTGCAGCATTTGGGTTTTTCCTTTTAACAACAGTCTCTTGTGCTATGTGAATTTTTTTTCATTATATGGTTTCAGTGAAAAAGATACTGGTCTCAGGAGGCTAGTGTTCACGACAAGGTCACACAGGGTTTATACATTGTTTACTCTTAAGACTAGTTTCAAATTCTGGCATGTTGACAGTGATGAATAAATCACAGGGATCAGAAATACATGATGACATCACCCGGGTAGTCAATTAAAATATATTGCCAATAAAATCACCAACAATTTTTATACTTGATTATAATAATTGTTGTTATATAATCGTGTAAATTGAATATCTTTGAGTTTTGGACATTCGGTTGGACAAAACAATCAGTTTGACCTTGAGCTCTAGCTTATGATGAACATGATTCACTCTTTTCTGCCATTTTATAGACTAAAGAATTAATCAAAACATTTAACAGATTAACCAAAATAATCCTTAGTGACATTGATAATAGTCAGTTGGGAAAATTGTCAACAAATATTGAAGACGTAAAGATGTTGGTTTATTAAAGTCTAGACGGGTGTGTTTCATCTGAGTGAAGGAGCTCTGCCAGTGCCAATTTATGAACTGGAGTAGAGGAAGTTAGTATGTCCCCTAACTACCTGAAGGATGATTGCTTATCTCAATAAAAGTATCAGGACACAACTGTTATGGTGCTTTGATGAAGGCTTGTTTGCCAAAAAACACATCAGTTTATGAAATAAAATGGTAAACTTAGGGAATAGTATTAAGATTGTCCACTATCCTATTCCATAGATCATAATTTGTCCATGTCCTTTTCCATTTTCTACTCATAAATGGAAACGGTCTTCAGGTTTCTCCTCATATTTACGCCTTATCCAGAAGCAATATACGTAAATAGGAATGCATGTTCAATTAAATTACCAAATTTAAGACAAACAACAACAAAAAAATATCTAGGCTAACCCAGCACATCCTCTTGACCTCGGTATTTTTTAGGTTGTGGTCCAACCACTGCTGACAACGCTAATAATTATGATGACAATAATGGGATAATAATACTGTTGCAGTTATGATGAGTATGATTGGATAATGTTACTGACAAAGATAATGTGATTATGAAGGCGATGAGAGAGGATACTCATACTGCAAAAATGAGGAATATGATTATTATGATGATGGGGGCGATGGCTGGCAGTGATGATGATGATAATGGTTGATCACATCACATTGGCCACACTAATGATTACAAGATGATGAAGACAGTCATTGTATTATTAATGATAATCAACATCAAAAGGCTAATAAACCAGGAGCCAGGTGGTAAATACAGGTGATTTCAGCCTCAGACGTACAGTATACGATATATAACTTTAATAATAATCCATAGTGAGTTATCTGATCGTGATGACATTGTTTTTAAGCCATTTTTGGTCACAACAGAAACAACAGTGTTTTCATTTTAGACCCAGACTCTACAAGAGTATGTGGTTACATAACCGTGAAAATTCCCAGGGTGTGTTTCATTCAGTCTCGCTCCTCATAGTTAGCTTGCCTGTGGGTTTCCATTGATTCTGATTAATGACTGCAGCCACATTTAACCATGCTTTTCACATGAAGATGACCATCACTTTTTTTTTTTTTTTCCCAATGAGCCCCACATCAAGAAAAGAGGCACATTTGACAGAACAACACATACATCAAACAAATTGAAGAGGATAAAAGCGCTATGGTGCAGCACCACAGCTGTCCAGATAGTGAGGGAGACCACAAACTGTTACGTCCGCTCACATTTACTCTGATCAAAGATCTGAGTCCATTACTCAACTTTTTTCCCCTCATTGCTTCCTTATGTGAGAGCGGCATTTTGTGGCATGGGCCTTTCCCTTTGTAATGTCCTGAAGGAATCTGACAAATAGAGTGAAAAACAAACTCCTATTGTTTCTGCTAGACATGACAATGACATTAGACTTCTAATGGTCAGTGATGATCTTATAAATCTATTTGTTTGTACATTTCCCTCTTTATTGTCATGGGACTGTACTATATGTGTTGCAGAATGTTGTAAACAGTAGAATATAATGTGATGTGTTATATATTGTTATTATTTTTCTGCATATTGACAAATAGTTATGCCAATACTAATGTGTTTCTGATGGCATTGCTTAATAATGATGGCCATTCTCGCAAATTCAACAAGAGTGCAGCACTATGACATTTTTAAAATATTAAAAAGAGGTCAAAAGCTGGTGACAGGATCACACATGCTATGAGAATATAAATACTGGATCCTCAAACAGGATATGATTTTCAAATTTAAACCCGAAGCTGAAAAAGTTTGACCTCCTGCCTTCCTTATTAATCATTTTTTTTATTGCAGCCGGTTATGTTTCAGTGCCAACTGTGAGCAACAGAGTAACTGCTAAATTTGTGCATGACGTGGTGTTTATTACGGAATAGATTTGATTACAATTGTTATTTATTCAGAAATGGTAATAATTGCAGTATTTGTATTACATTTACTACATTAAAAAAGCAATTTTGATAATTATTTTTTCCTTTACGTAGAATTGTTAAAGCTGCACAATTTTAAAATAAACAATGGATGTGTTCTGTGAAAGATGTCACTCATACCGATAAACCCACTGAAAATTATTATCCCACTCTGCAATCCCCCTCACTTCTATGGAGCGTTTTAGCGTCCTTCAGCTCATTGTTTTGGTTTTCTCGCCCACAGACACCTCTCTCATCAACTTTGTTTCCGTCAGCAACAGGCAGCTGTTTTCAGCAAAAAAGCTCTGTGCTCAAAGTACGCTACCTGCCCAGCACCTAACAGCAGACAGACAAAGTTAGTAAATAGATATTGAATATAACGGAACATTTAGTAGCTTCTCAGGAGCTGGTGGAGACCAAATCAGAGCTAAAAGGAGAGTAAGTATTAGTCGTACATTTGTTAGGAAAACAACACCAAATTAATGTTAATGTTGCTCCGTGTTTAGCAGGTGTGTATATAGCCAGTCGTTTGCGAAGACATTCGCCATACAACCTTATAAGGTTATAACATGTCAGTAATGTTTTTTGGGCTAGTTCTGCTGCCCTCTAGTGGCCAGAAAAAAGAATGCAGCTTTATACAACAGATTCAATATTACAATTACAGTAAACAAATGAAACTGTGGTAGAGATGATTGGTGGTCTTGAAGTAATGTGCATTTTTCACCATCACCATCTCATCTGTGGTTTCATGAAACTACATGAAACCTTTAGCTCCATTTGAATTTGAATAACAGCATCCTCTTCCTGCTGTATGCCATAAAATAATAACATTGCTATAGATTTGGTAATGCAAGGTAAAGGATGACTTTTTGTCTCAAAATTAATCTGTTGATGAATTATTGGTATTACAGTGCAATATATAGCACCTTTTGCATTTAATTTGTTGTACATATATATATATATATATATATATATATATATATATATATATATGTAATTACATTTGGTAGTAAAATAGGCGACATACAGTATAATCTAATTCACTTGGCAAAGCCATGGCCTCCTAACTGCTGCTTTCTTTAACTGAATTAAATGCTTAACCATGAAACTGGCTCACTTCCTTGGGGATATTTTGCTACAGTTGCCCACTTTACACACTCATGCACACAAACGCATGTAAGCATATACACATGCACACACACACATACAGTGTTGAGGAGGGTGAAGGGGTTCCCTGACCCTTCGCTGTCCCAGTGTTTGACATCTGGGGAGCAGATGTGGATCTGTGTGTGTCTGTTGCAACAGCAGATGGAAACATCAGGGCCTTGCCTTGGCTGAGTGAAATACCTCCGTCCTCCTTCCCCTCTCTGTTCTCTCCCGCTGTCTCTGGCTCTGTCTATTCTCTCTGTTTCTGTCTTACTCGCTCTATCAGTGTCTCTCAGCCTCTCTGTACCTCTCTTTCTGCCAGTCCTCCTGTGTCCACAGGACTGTAATCACTTGAAAAGATTGCTTGTTTGTGTGTTTGTTTATTCATTTTCCCCAGGGCAATGACTATTTGTAAATTTGCTTTCCATCGAATCTGAAAAATTATTACAATAACAAAATATTTGGGCTTACTTTAACCCCCTTTTCACTGTGCTGTAGGTGTATTTGACAACTGTTCCCATTCATTGAGTGAGAAGGGCTGGTCGGTAGGCATTCGTACTGTGGAATCTGCGGGCGCCAAAGACGCACGGTTCTACTTCACGCTTCGTACAGACCGAGCCGTGAAATCCACCACTGTCTATAGCCACCAGCGGTACCGAGCCAATGCCTGGACTCACCTCATGGCCACTTACAACGGTCACAACATGACCCTGTATGTTGATGGAGCTAAGGTGTGTGGTTTTGGTGCAAACTTTGGTTCACAGTTAGGTTGTTTTTTGTCATTTACCTCTGTACTTTCAACTTCTTGATCACTGAAATACAATGACGTCACTCTTTTATTCAACATTAAATTACTGGTAGGGCTACCTGATTCATGACAGTTTGAATAAAAGATTGTAGGTCACAGCGAGAGCCTATCCAAGACTGTTCAAGACTGTAATTTTTCCATTTACTGCTTATTTAATTTTTTGGACACCATATCTGGTGCACTTTAGCATCCATAAACAATCATTCTTCATCACCAGCATTATACCTTTTGCAGATTTGGCATGCAACCAGCTGGATTTTTCAACATTTGAAAGAGGAGAGGACACCTGATTAATCCAGAAAGAAATCTTCTCAATCGGTTTTTTGACAGTTGTTATAGTTGGGCAGTGGTGGAAGAAGTATCAAGATCATTTATTTAAGTAAAATTAGCAATGCTGCACTGTTAAGATACCCCATTACATATGAAAGTCATTCAACCAAAATTTAACTTGTACTTAATTACGTTTCCCCACTGCTCTTTGGTGACTTAATGCTAATATGTCCTCCATAAAACGTTTGGGCAAATTAAGAATGTTTTGGATTAGATGATTAATAATTCAAATTAAATTATATTTTTTTCAACCCTTCCTCTCTTCTTGGCGGTCCTTTCTCCTCTGATTTTCCTCTCAGGTGGGAGAAAGCAATCTCCAGTTGGGTAATCTCCACAGCCCCTTCATGAAGACCTGCAGAACCCTCTTCCTCGGCAGTAACCAATCAGAGCAGGGACACAGCTTTAGGGGCCATATAGGGGGTGTGGTCTTGTGGGGCTACGCCCGCTCTCACAAGGACCTGCTGAAGCGACCACTCCAAATTGATAAGAGCGAGCCTGTCCTGGCGATGTGGGCTGACTTCACTAATGTAACTATATTCTACACTGTCAGCTGTGTAGTCTTTCCAGAAATTAGCAGATCCCAGAGGCCATCATATTATGTAGATTTAGTAGATTTTATTTCGGTCTTCATCAGTATTACTCATTTAATCAAAATATTTTGAAATTGATTAGAAATAATATTGAAGTTATTGATCCTGCCTCTGATTTTTAGGTGGAACAGTTGTGGACTCCACACAAAGTTGGCCTCCATCCGACCATCATCACCACTCCTGTCCCTGAACAAGAGCTTGTCTCCTCTTTCCTGCCACCACCCTGTGGCCTGACGCACTGTGACAACACTGACATCATCCTTGGCTACAACAACAACTGGCAGCTCCGTGGTCCCAAACGAGTTCGCTACAGGATTGTCAACCTCTCCAATGATGATGGAGGGGACCCAACCGTGTCACAAGACCAGATCCAGCTCCAGCACCATGCCCTGACTGAGGCCTTTCGTCCGTACAACATCACCTTAGATCTGAGCATACACACCGTCAGAAACTCTAGCCTCCGACAGCGGTTTATTCTCAGCAACTGTCGAATTGGAAAGATTGGGAACCGCCAATGTGATCCTGAGTGTGACCACCCAAGGACAGGCCATGATGGGGGGGACTGCCTCCGACTGGGGCCCTGCTACAACTGGAAGAGACAGGATGGGGTTTGTAACATGGAGTGCAACAGTATACACTATGACTATGATGATGGAGACTGCTGTGACCCGGAGGTTACGGACGTCCTCAAGACCTGCTTTGATCCTGAGTCACCTGACAGGTGAGGTTAATAGACAAATGTCATATCATACTCACCACTCTGGTCTGCTGAGTATCTAAAGGAAATACTGGCTTCATTCACTAATTATTTCCAATGTGTTGTTTTTTTATTGCTGTCAAGCAACTGTCAATTAAATGTTTATTCAGATTTTTCACATTAAGAGCCTACCAGGAACAGGAGTTATTGTGCCCATTGAGCCGCTGGAAGACTTTTAATATGAAACATTTGTGTAGGAGGTGTTGAGTTTCAGTGACAGTAGCTTAACCGCCGTCCAAAAATGGTATAATGGAAGGGACTGGAAATAATCAGTGAATCAAAACAATATTTAGTTAGGGAGGAGAAACTCAGAGAGCAGAGTGGTGAGCGTGACAATACCGTGTTGTTGCACTGATAAAATTAGTGCTGTGAGTCTTTCCAGATTCTAATTATAATTCTACTTTATAGAACAGTATCAAAGGTGGAATTAAAATATCAATCATCATCTTTGTCTGTAAATGTTGACAAAAAGTGACTCAGAGCTTTATTATTTTGACCATTTTAAGTAATTCATTTTCAGGAGGAGGTTGTTGCTGGTCATAAACATTTTAGCAGGAAATTGTAAAAGGCTACATTGTAGGTAAGACACAGTAGAGAAAGTACCAGGGGGATTAGGTTTTCGGCCAGTGAAGAGAACTTGTTTTTCCAGAGGCAAGAAGTCTCTGGGCATAAATGGCCACTAATAAGACTCCCCGTGAGGTGAATATCTGTCTTAGCACGCTGCAGTGCTTCTGAAGGGCTGTGCTATGAACAGCTCAACATGCAACATGTACAAATTGGTACTCTCACTTTCCCCAGTGGTTTTAGAGAGAGCTCTGTGAAGTGGGGATGGTGGGTTAAGAGGCCAAAGTACACACTTATTTTTACTAAACAACTCGAGCGGCAGCCCGCTGCCTTCCATTTGGTCTGACAGACAGGCTCATGCAGAGTTCCAAATAGCTTGCATGAAGTCTCGCCATGAGGTCGTCGGCCCAGGTTCTTAAAGACCCGATTCTTAAACCAAACTGCAACCACAAGCTTTACACTGAGCCACTGGGAAACAGAACATGGGAACTGGAACTATTTTTTAAAACGATAGATTTAGCACTTGATGTCTGGAGTTGACAGAGTGTGACAGCTTAACACAGGGATGGATTAATGTTTTTTAAACCAGAAAAATAGAATTTTTTTCTTTGGTCAAATGGACCTCTCTTTACCAGTATACAGGATTTGTTATGATGACTCCTTGTGCCATAAAACAAATCCTAACCTTGTAACTAAAGCAAAAGCTGAAATTACTGTCTTCATTTCGCCTAAGGTCATTTTAAGAATAAACTGCACCATATATTTATGTACTATTTAGACTGACAACATGCCGTGCCGTACATATGGCTTCTTTTGGAAAAAGAGTCAAGTAATTTAGAACATTAAAGGGGTTCTCCAGTATGGCACTTCCATAAAGTCGAGGGACTTGCGAGTGACACATTATAAAAAGAACGATCAAAATCATTGCAGCAGAGGCCAAGATATCCTGAATTTTTATCCATAGTATGGCTTTAGCTCCAAAAATGCTAGATCCTACATTTCCCACAGTACAACTCAATATCATCTTTTGTTAAACTTAAATTCCAACATCTCTAAAACTACACGTCCCAGCTCGCTATAAATTTGTAGTCTCCAAGCCCAAGCTGAGATGGACCGAAAATAACCCTGATGACATCATCAGGTTTATAAGACTTCCCACCAGAGTCACAGAGGGCAACTGTTTTCACAGACAGAGTTATGAGTAAAAAATAATAATGAGTAAACTGAACTTCATGTGTAAAATTGGTGGAGTGTTCCTTCCCCACTATGCCACAAGCATGAAATGGTAAGAAAAGGTAGAAAACATGTAGAATAAAGCTGTCTGTAAAGTTTGCCTGTTCACATTTTCACATCCTCTCAGAAATGATTGACTTACATTATAGTTTGTTCACAGTTATTTGAATAAAGGACAGACAAAAGCAGACAAAGCTTCATGTATGCCTATGTGTTATAATTGATGGACGGTTTTGGTTCTGACCAATCAGGAAGTGGTACCAATGTAAGACCTATCCCTGTGTCATAGTTGCAATTTCAAATATATATTGTAAGTGACTGTTGGGTTATGTGAAGCAAACTGTAACAAGCAGAAATACTATTTTGCTATCTTGTTTGGAGTGTTGGGGAGTTGTAATGCTACATGTAGCAACACTTCTAATTTACTGCATTTCCATGTGGCGTTTGGGTATCATAGCTATTGTCAAAATCGAATAATGTTTCCCATAGTGAACTCATTTTCCCGCTATGGTAGGTAGCGCAACCAGATGCTACATCATTATATTTAATTTTCTTATGAATAAATGGAGGAAAGGAAGGTGTATGCTTTGTTTGCAATGTTACCTCTACTTCCCCCTCAAAGTGATGTCAGATCGTCATGAATGCCCACAATTAGCTGTCCATGCCGTAGAATTTGTTGCTAAGGTTGTTCCATGGGTTGTTTGTGTTGTCCACTTTAATATCTCTGATTGGCTCAAACTTGTACAGCTGTATTTGAGAAGTTGACATTTTAAGTAAAGAATGAGAAAAAGAAGTGAAATCCTGCTACTACTGTTTGTTTATGTAGCCTCAGTGGAAAGTGGGGCAGCTTCCAGGAGCTAACCAATCAGAACAGAGTGAGATCATCAGGAGGAGTGCCTTATAAAGACAGGAGCTAAAACGGCCTGTTTCAGACGGAGGCTGAACTGAAGGACTGCAAAAAAAGCCAGTGTTATAAGTTAAATAAGGACTTTTTTGAACTGTAAATCATGCAAAGATATTCCATTATAACTCCAGAATAAAATCATGGACCTGGAAATGTGCATGACATGTCCTCTTTAAGTGCCTTGCTCAAGGTGCCCTCCAACTGTTTCAGTGGCCAGAAGAAAAGTTGAACTGGACAGCTCCCAATGACCAAGAGTAGAAGACTGTGTTTGTACTGTGAAACTATCATGTGTGAATTTGTGCAGCTGTATGAATGTGAAACGGGCTGTTTCTGGAAATGAACATAGTGCTCAGTTGACTCTCCCTTGAAGACACAGGTGAAAGTTAGGTAAAAGTGAAAAAAAAAAAAAAAGAAAAGTTGGCTTGCGTGTGTGGTCTCATTGCTTGGCCATATGCAGGAAGTTCTTCAAGTGTGTCATAAGTAAATGTTAATTTATGTTGCCCTGTCATGAGTTTGGTGGGACAGACAGAGACAGGCAGGAAAAAAATGTGGTTTGGTAGTTGTTATGGTCAGATGTTCCCTGTCTCAGCCTGAGCTCGCTACCCTGCAGAGAGGAGATGGACACTAATGAAAAAAATTGGACAGCAGACAACACTCTGCTTTGTTGTTTTGCAGAAACACACCGTTATTAAGAGGTCTGGTCCTTTGGGCTCAATTATACAAAATGCTCTGTGATTTATTCTAGATTTAATTTGATGGTTATTGCAAAGAATATTCCAAAGAACCAAATGAAAATGTTTCCACCACACTTACCTTTGGGTAATAATGGGAATCAGTTTTAGCTTGATATATGACAGAGAATTGGAGAGATCAATGTGATGTGTTGATTTTGATGTGAGCATGCTTTTATAAATCACGGCTTTGGATTTGATCTGGTTTTGTGCTTTTTTTTTTTCTGCATGAGAGACTTTCATAAATAAGGTCTCTGCTAGTCTGAATTTGAAAGCTAAACTCTAAAGTCACAGTGTGTGCTTCTACACAGTGATGTAACTTCTGCAGTTACTTTTGCCAGAGTTCCCGTCTATAAGCTTCTGACCCTCCACTTAAAACAACATGAACAGCCAATACACGGGAGACTAGAGTGTCATAAAAACTGGGCCTAGGGGACTAACTGTCGTGTAGGTCTTCTTCTGGAAAGGTCTTGACCCCAGCTTGTTGAAAATGCTTGTGTGTTTGAGTGCTTGGACATGCATGCATGCATGTGTGCGTGTGTGTCCCTGGATCCCAACTTGCATCTTTCTCAAGCAGAGAGAGAATTAATGTGAGGATGACATTTCACTGGCATTTGTAGAATACTGAACCAGTTTTATGTTTGGGATCTGGGTTTTTGATATCCCCCCCCTCATTCTCTCTGAGCTCTTGGCCAGGTATTCAGATTGTGGGACCCTATATGTGTGCAGCTGCTGCTGGCCAGTACGGGGCCAGAGGTTTTTGAAGCCAGCTGCTGTCACGACACAAATTTGTTGTCAAGAGCCAGTTCTAGAGCAATGGCCAGGTACACTGCAGATTCTGGCATCACAATAAAGAAAAGTGAGCAGGAAAGATGGAGAGAGAGGCGAGGGTGGAGAGGGAGTGATGGGGAGTTGGGGGACATCATGTCCATTTATGCTGAGACACATGTCCAGGATTTGCTGACCAAAAAATGTTAGCAAATCCTGGACAGAGCACTTGTGTGCAAACAGCTCCAGGCAACTCCCCTGACAGAGCAATCCTGTTCCAACCTTGTTTGACGCTTTACGTGCATGTGAATCTCATGCATGATGTGGTTATTTCAGATCAAATTTTATTCTGATCAAGTTTTATTGTGGTCTTGTTTTATTCACTAATAAAAAAGCAATACTGAGAGTGTTTCCCAGAACAGTGAACACTGCTCTACATCTGAATGAGCTAGTTGAGACAATCCTGCCTCACAATTGATCCATTGATGTCTTTAGCCTAATGCCTGCATTATGCTTTATACTCCAGTGAGCATAGTACCCCCTTTAGGTATTGTTGCTAAGCATGTCAAGCAAGTACAGCACATATTTTACAGCGCAACACAGTTTACAGCACAGTTTACGTGAAAAACAGCAGATTTACCACTCAGAATTCTTTTTGAAACAATGGGTCCTTGATTTCAGGTAGAGGTGTAAAAAAAAAAAAAAGCAGCTTCTCAATTCTAACCTGCAAACCTCCTAACCTGTAATTTTGCCAGCTGAATGAACAACTGTCACTAGCACATTTTATCAGCTGTAGCTTACTCACTAATTAAGCTAACAAAAGCTCCATGGGTTGTGCTATTATAATGCTATTTCCAGCTGACTTTTTATTGTTTACAGCTGCTTTGTTTTAAAACGAGAACATAAAATTGAGTATCGCACCACAGTCCCACGTACACCATGCTATTGAAAAAGCCAAAGCTTGACAGACCTGCCACTCCTAGTTACAGTCGCTAAGCTATGATTGGATTATTGCTGTTTAGGGGAGGGGTTTAGTGAACTGTTAATCGCAGCCTCTTCCTTGACCCCGCCGTAGCATGCCTGTCTAAATTTGAAAGATTGCTGTTGCATGCAAACACGACTGGTGAGTGCTCGCTGTGGATGACTGGTTCTCAGTACGCTCCTGCATTGAAGCACTCTCCGCTCATGCAAAAATGACTTTGTGTGCTGGTATCTTCTCCTAGCACTGCATTTATCAAGACCTGTGGAGCAAATGTTTGGATTGTAGATGCTTTGTATTTACTTTATTTCAACATGCAACATTGTACAAAGGCAGAAGTGCTCAGTAGAGTATATAATATGTTAAAAGTTTTGGCTGTTGGTGTGATATTTTTAGAGTCTGTGCTCCGATTCAGTAAAGTTCAAAGTAACTGACTTGTCAACAATAATATTTTAAATGGACACGCCGCTTAAGTTTTACATGGTGACAGTGCTAGTGCTGACTCTGCTGTTGATTCGCACAGTGTTTGACTTGCCCACAAATGGTAATTTTCTAAATTCATAACCAAGGTTTTCACCTCAATCATGTAGAGCCATTTATTATTTTTGCCAGGTTGGATTTAGACTTCCATTGAGACATCTTCTGAGTCTCTGAAGTTGAAGAGTCAACTCTTTAGTGGTCAACTTTCTGTCACTTGCAATTGCATAGCCTAGGATGATGGATACTGCACACAGCCTCGACTGAACTCAGCTTCAGTAATGTAGTGAGAGCAGGGTTTCCCTGAAGCATCTTAAATCTTAAACCTTATTTAGGCAGGCAAAGTGCCTGAGAAAACACATTCATATTTACAGAACAACACATGCACTCAGGGAGGGACTGCAGTTGGGGGAGGATTACACACATGCAGGGCTCTTGGCTGCTGAGCGACACCTTTGGACCAATTCAAAGGTGAAGTGCCTCACTTAATGATACTTTGACAGTAGTGTGTGGCAGGATGGGGATTACTTTGTTCTTTTTGGCTGTATCGCAATAGCGGGGCCAGCCCTAGAAAGGCAAATTTCTGTCCCTGACTCACTGAGTGATGGAACTACACCATTGGTTGGCCAAAAGTGACCAATGGCAACAATGATGGAGATTAAGCTGTTGTAATTTCAGGAGAGAAAGTAACCCTTCAGATCCCAATATGTGGTCAGTTTATCCAAATAATGCCTATTTGGAAATTTGCTCCGACATTTTCGGAGATGTGAGGAGCCACTGGCCAGGTGAGACCAGTGTCATCTCAGCTGCTAGCAGCCTAATCCCTGTATGGCTAGTGGATAGTGTCACGATGACCTACCTAAGGAAACTGTTGTGTGACAGGATCTGTGTGCTGTCACCAGTGCAACTTACTATCACTTCCATGTTCATGGTGAAAAAAAAATTAAAGCAATATAACAAATATATTTACAAATGCAAACTTTACACACATGAATCACACTGTATTGGGGTAATTTACACTTAACAATTAACTTGATAGTAACTGTATTAAAACTATTTTAGAGTTGTGGTAGGAAATAATGTCAAATAGCATATAAAATATATTTAAAAAGCCTAAATCTGAACTCACGACTTCTTACAACAACAGCATATAGTCTACACCCAAAATCTGGAACACCCTACCAGCAGAAATTAAAGAGGCAACCTCAGTGAGCAATCTTAAGAGCCAAAGTAAAAACTTACCTACACGGACTGGCCTTAAATTAACCTCCTCCCCGACATCTAAATATGTATGTTTATTGCACTTTAACTATTATTATTTATTTTTCTGTTTTATGCTTTTACAAATAAACTTAAACTTACATAGAAACAAACATCCAAAATGCTGGTGATGTCCAGGTCTGATGGTAACCAGGTGATGTACATGAAGATGACGTGTATCACATGGTTTTAAACCAACAAGTTCAAATGTACATTGCAGGTGTATTTTCATACAGTAGATTATGATATATGCAGCTGTCACCCCACCGCCGGTAGCCGTTCCCTCCATACACTCGCCTTAACATCGCCGTCAGTCTCTCGTCTGCAGTCCCAATCAGTCTCATTCGAAACTCCACATGGTTTGGTGGTGATGGAAGGGTTTACTGCACCTTCTCCTTATAATCCTATGTTGGCACTATCCACCTGCTGTAGCCCCACTCTTGAGATGATCGGCAGGTCGACATGTCGTCAGCCTGGGGAAAATATGATCCGATGAACTGATCTGTGCAGCTCTTTGGTGATTTACCTCTGGCTCTAACGTCTCTGCAGCATTTTCATATATGATATAATTCCTTTTAGACAATAAATGTTGGTCTCACAGATGAAATCTTACAATTAATAACTGCCACATTAGTTTGTCTGAATGTAAAGTGAAGCTTCATGTTTTTACTGGACAGAACAACAGTGCTGCCTCTGAGGCTCTATATATACAGATACACCACATTTTAATAAACATAAATGTATTATAATGAACAGATCAGTCTATATTAAATTTCTTTTTATTTTATTAAGCTACATAACAGTTTGGATTTTATTTTATTATAGCTACATTACAGACTGAATAACAATTTACTGCATCTCTCTGTCAATGAGGTTATTTTTTTGTGAGATAAAAAGTGTTAGTGGAGCTTTGAGTAGAGATTATTTTGTCACAGTACAGTCAGGTAGTTGTGTTGAAGCTGAGCTGCTGCTGTCAGCAAGAACACTGCTGTTCCAATCGCAGAAAGATCGTACTGCGTCCTCCCGTCCTCGGAAGTTTGTACTCCAAAGTCAAACCTGCCAAGTCCGAACCTGGTGTACTTGGTATTGTAAAAGACCCTATGTCAAACTGGCCTCAGTTAAAGCCGGCACACCTCGTGGGGGCTTGGTCACCACGTGTCGCCACTTCCTGTATCACTCATTTCATATTAAAAGCCCTCTAGCATTTCATACACGGTCCAGCCATGTACCAGGTCCGAGGTCACTAATAGGCGGACACAGACTCTCCAGATGTATAAATGATAAATTATTGAGAATTATTACATTTTAACGGAGTGTTTCTATTTGAACTGGAGCAGCTTTTGTAGCCTTTACAGAAAAAAAAAACAGAAAAGTAGACAGCGAAAACAGAGCTTTTAATCAAGAATGGACAGACTCTTACATGTTCAGGCTTCCCACGGACAGTTCAAAACCAGCATGTCTCATATGTTCCAAGACTGTGGTGATTGTGAAGCGCCACTTTGAGACAAAGCACAAATCTTTTAAGCAAACATAACGACTCAAATCCGAAACCGAGGGAACAGAAAATAAATGATCTAAGAGCCCAATATGATCGATCCACCAGAATCCCAACACATTTCAGTTTAAAATCCTGGCAGGACAAGCTAGAGCTCACTTCTCTCACTGAACAAGAAAAAGTGGGGGAATGGGATGTGAGAGGGAAAAGAAAGAGAAAAAGAGGTGTTAAAGCTGTTCAATTGTTAAGATGTGTTGAGATTGTTTATTATTAAATGGGTTGAGACTGTTAAGATGTGAAATGGACTTCACAAAAAAGAAGAAAAGGGAAACTCAAGCTACACTTCTTTTTTTTTTTTACATTTTTCTAAAATGAATTATTTTTAAATGCAGCTCGTGAAATATTATTGAATTGTACTTTCTTTATTTGATTTGACAGTCTGTTGTTGAATACATACAGATGTTGATATGACTGCTAAGCTTCTTCAACATATGTGGCACTGAATCATAATGCAAGTTAGACATTATGATGTTCCGGACCTTTACATGAGGAAATTTCCTCTAACTGGACCTCTTTGAATTTTAATTGAATACCCCTGTATTAGGTTTTGACTTGTTTCATCCATACTCTTCCCAGCAGGAAGCTGAGATCTTACAGTCACAAGCTCACCTGTCTAACCTCCAGGCTGTTGGAACAATGTAAGCAACACTGAGCCAAACCTGGAGGGTATTTTTAACGAGCAATTATATAAATTATATTTCTGATGAAAAAACAGCACTTTTAAGCCTTTTAAGATTGAAGCATGGTTAAGCAATATTAATAAATTTTCCTCCACAGCTGAGCCTGATCAAAGGCATAAACCTTAACTTCTTTTTTAAGAAAGCAACATAAAACAAATCATCCAAATACACTTGAAGTGACTGAGGTAAAGATTAAAGTATGGCTTAGTAATTTTAACAAAGTTAGCCCCACAGCTGAATTTGATCAATCACATAAAACCCTAACTCCCTGCTAAGGAAATACAACATGAAACAATAAACCATTACGTTATAATCATCAAAAAAACACTTAAATCCAAAGCTTTGCATGTGCGAGATGAAAGAAAACAAGACTTTACAAACAAAATTATATACGTATGATTCATGCATATAACAAAATGTACTTCTATATATATATGAACTGATTTGACCAAACGCTATACTGATGCACCAGTGGAGGACTGTTAATATTTATTTATTACCCTGCACATAAAGCAAATGCAAAGAAATGCATACACATAGTCCTATATGCAGACCGATGTTTTTTTTCATCAGGCAGTTGTAATGCTCCAGAAAACCACAGAAGGCTCAGCTAATAGCCTGAACTGTCTGGCATGCAAGCATTGGGCAGTCAGGGAGATCTCACTGCAAAGCTCTCAGACCCGGCGGGTCCTAACGGTGATAGGTGCAAAAGCTTTCCAGCTATGAAAGCAAAGGAGAAAAATGACATGTGACATCTCCGCAGCCGAGGGAAAACAAAGTGGGTTTCACACATCATAGTGCCTCCAGCCCAATTTATCACAGTTACAGAGAGACAGGAAGAGAGAGAAAGACGTGGGAGGTTGTAGACTGTGGGGGTCAGCGGTTTGAAGTACCCTGACCAATTCAAACAATTATGATTTGGAAGTTACATATGTGCCAAAGACAGATGTTGATAGATTGAAACAAATTTACCTCTTCTGAAGAGCTGACCTATGCTGAGTGTACAAGTCCTAACTACCACTCTCACAACACCTAATTGCATTCACATTGTGCAGAATCCATAAGGTCAATTGTCTATGGTTAAAATAGCAATAACATATGGGGAAATAGCTTACCAGGGGTTAGATGAGATCCCTGTGCATCCACTATTGATTGGTCCAAAACGTGTTTAGCCTAGGTTGGACGTAAAGGTATAGTATGCAGGATTTGTCGATTGGTGTTGGTAAACACACAGCATTCAAAGTTGGCCCCTCCTCCCCGGCTCAACCAGCGAGCAAGCGAGAGAGACAGAGAGAGAGCAGCAGCGGGCGAGTGAGCTAGAGAGTGAATGAAGAGTACCAGCGGCGCTGGCGAGAACAAAGCCGTGAATCAGATAAATAAAATGTTATTTTCTGATTGTTTCAAGGCGGTTACGATCTAAAGCACAAATAAACACACCTATACCTCTGCACAACCCTGTGGGAAGATGCTACATTACAGGATTTAGTGTGAATGCAGAGCTTCATCCTGTCCGCTGTGGCCTCTCTGCTCTGCGTGTGTGTAGCTCAGCCCCACCCTCGGTCAAGCAGACACACAGACCTGCAGCTCTTTATACATCCATGACACAGAGACGGAGAGCAGACAGCGATGTAACTTGGTCACTACACTATGAGTCTCGACCTCACACATGCGTGCTGCTATTGGCTGGGGGCTACACACCCACTGCCCAAAGATTGACACCCAGAAGTGTCCCGAACACAGCAAAATAATAAGAAAATAAGAAAATACAGGCAAAGGGCAGGCTCTCTGCAGATAAAAACACTGCCACACACTTCTAGTGGGTCATAAGAGGGATTACTTTTGTATGAGTCTGTACATTATTTTTTAGGAAATATTTAGTAAAAATAGATAGTATACCTTTTAAAGGCACAAACACTGGAAGCACAAAGCGAGCTAGCTATCCTTATGCTAGCTAATGCTCACTTTGGCTGATAGACTTCTGCTCAAGTTGAAATTAGGAGAAGCCATATCAATGCTAGGAATTATTTTAGGTCACAAACAGCATGTATTGAGATGAAATATTGGTGTTGTTGTTTAACTAGTTATATTTAAGCTGACAAACTTACACCTTAAACCCTTTAAGGTTAAGTTCTACAAAATGAACAAGAGAGATGCCTATCTTAGGGCTGTGCAAGCCCACACAGTCCTAATGAGGCATAAGTGAAAACACCTGTATGGGTGTGTAGGTTTTTGTGGTAAGAAGAAAACTAGACAATGTGGTTACACTCATTGTGGTTTGAGTATGAACTAATTGGAGCATACTGACAACAGTTTGGCCCAGTGACTGCATGCAGAATCTGAGAAGTCCTAACCAGCTGTTGGCTTTGGGCACTTTTCTAGCTAACCTTTTCAAGCTAACTGAAGAAAAGCTATGATTTGTAGAAGCATTAGTAACTAGCTTGCTAACTAAAAATATTCAGTATATGAATTAGACATTTTTGGAGCTGTCAAAAAGCATATTTGTCTTTTTAAAATCTTGGTGGAGGATAGCTGTTTTCTACGCTATTAGTGCTAAGCTAGGCTAAATATGTCAGGAACCAAGCTCTCAAACACACTGAGAGTACTTGTCCAAGTTTCAGTAAGACAGTCAACAAGTCCATTTTTAAAAATGTATTTTTTTTCAGTGCACCATGTTTTGAGAAATTGACTTCTTGTTTCAGTTCTGTTTCAGTGATATGAACGTAGACATTACAACCCTTTAGCATACACTATGTTTTATGATTATGGCTCCTTTTATTTAAGTGAACTTTGAGCAAAATATGTTGTAAATGCCTTTTTATTTTAAGGTCCGTATATTCACGGACTGAAAATATTTTTACTCACTATACTGTAGCTGGTGTAGTGTAGCCAGGTTTATTTTTAAAAACAATTTTAGGTGAACAGCCACATATATTTAGCTTTCCAATGTTTTCTCTTTTCCCACCTCTGCAGGGCCTATATGAGTGTGAAGGAGCTGAAGGAGGAGCTACACCTGAGTGGCACTGACACACTCAATGTTTTCTTTGCAAGCAACTCGATGCGTGAAGAGCTGGCTGGAGCTGCAACCTGGCCGTGGGCAAAGGAGGCTCTCACTCATCAAGGTAAGTCAAATTACGTCAAACTACTGTACAACTCTCCTCATTTCTTGCTTCTGCCTTTATTCCTTGTAGTTTGTTGTCTATCTTTATAGTTTTTCATTTTTTTATCTTTCTCTTTTTTCTTCTCTCTTTCTTCCTCCAGTTTTGTCATTCTTATTTTCTTCTTTCTTTCACCTTATTTCTCTTTCTCTTTTTAGCCGTCCTTTCCTCTCTTCTCTTGCACTCCATCCTTTGTTGTCTGCTTTGGCGGTATCCAAATGAGATGGGGAGAACAATTCGAGCTGGCAGAGATTTTTCCCGGCACATTGCCTCTTTCCTCTTCCAATCATTAGGCCCCTTTCCACTGGAAAAGGCTAATCAACCCAACAACAACCAAACAAACAAATGCCAGTGTGGGCTCTGTACCGTTGTTGCCACCCATGCTTACTTGCCAGCTGTTCTTTATTTATTTATGAACTTTCTTCTTTTTGTGCCAGTACAAAGTAGTGAGAAGGAGACACATGGGGCAAATGTACTTCTTGACACAGACCTCTGTACAACAGTGGTGTGTGGAGGGGCATGTGAGGTACATAGAGTAGAACTCATCATATCCCAAGTCAGTCAGTCATAATTGCTTGAACTGGAGAGTAAACGCAATCTCTGTTTCTGTTGTGATATGATGATGGAAAGTCAGAAACTGACATCTCTCTGACCAAGCCGTTCTCAAAAAAAATGTCAGTGCCTTTCCTGTACTCTAGCAATCTGTGCTCCATCATGTCTCTACCCAGTAGAGCATCAGTGGGGTGTGGCTGGACTAAATGTTTATAGCATGAATTAATTCTGCGATTATCGGCATGAACTTCTTGATTCTATTGCATCAACACGCACAAAAAACCCTATAACATTCCCAGCACCTTAGTGAATTCCCTGCATCAAAAAACCAGGCTGATTAGATGACAAATGGGATTATTATTCACCACCAGTTATGTACACTTAGTGAATACTGTGTACGTTTAAGTTGAAGAAAGAGCACATTCAGCAATGAAAGTTCTGTCTTGTTTTATTCACCCTACACAAACTAGTGATGAAATGATTAGTCGATTGATTTTATGATTGATAGACAATTAATTAGTTTATACTAATGATATCTAATTTAATAGACTAAACTGATAATGAAGTAATAAAAATGGTTGACTGGTTGATTCAATGAAAATAATTGTAAGCTGTAGTACTTATAGGCAAAACACAGGTGAATTTTTATGTCCACAATACACATCAAATGGCAAAATTTAATTTCAGCTGTCTTCAAAAGACATTTACTTTTTAGAAATGAGCAAAAAATTATCCAAAATGCTCAGACAGCATAATCAAAGCCAAACAAATGCACTGTTAAACAGAAAAGTTGATATTTACAGCGGCATTTAGCCATTGACCACTGAGTTTGATGCATCTTTATGTTTAACTGACTTTTCTATCATTTCTATTTCTAAATAGAAGTTCCATCTAGATATCTACATTCAAAAGATTTTTCTAACTACTTTGAAAAAAAGGAAAAAAATACATCTTTGCCAAACCATATTTGTTTAAAGCTGAGTATAGACGTAGGTGTATTTGCTCAGAGCACCACTGGAGGAGCTGGACATCTCAGGCAAGGGAAGCAAAATCTGAACAGCTGTCTATGCACACAGGGTGTATAAATTATTATGCTGTGTAATGAATATAACATAAAAACTGACAGCTTTTGTTCACTATAAACTGCTTATATCCATTTTGAGGTAAAAATGTCCTTTTTGTGGTGTCCTCAGATAAACAGATAATTACAACATTTATATTTGCTGTATATTTCTGGGCTTTAAATAATGATTTAAATAGGGACTTTATGTTATATTTTAGAATTAAACTCTAATTCTTTTGAATTCAGTGTTTAACTGAATGTCTTCCACATTACATTTGTTGCAGTTGCTCAGCATCTGTCCCTGTTTAAAAACAAGTTAGTGGATGACAAGACGTCTCCGGAGGCCCTGTTGTTTAGTTTCTTCATATGTAATGTCTTCATTGTTCAATGTCTTCACCACTGAACACACTGTTTCTAATTAGAAAACCAATAACTGTCATGTCTGTTCTTGATTCTGCGATTATCAGCATGCTGCAGAAAACTTGTATCTCCACTTAAAAGCCATTTTTGTAAGAATTCATCATAGCCCCAAAACCATGATATTAAAATGACCAGCATTGGGATACCATGTTAATTATTTTAATTTTTATTTGGTTTTAGATTTTTAATTAGACTTGTAATTTTTCTATAGTAAAATGAATAGTTTAATCCATGTTTAAGCCTGCAGAAAACACATAATAACATAATTATTTTTCCATTCAGAGAAGTGCAGGAGCAGGCACCAAGACCATCCACTTTCATCTGAACAAGGAAGACAGTGGTGGTAGCTGTCGGTTTTTAGGAAAATGAGGCAAAAGCAGGCAAAAATGGCTCATATCCACCCGTAACCACCTTACCATATTCTGTTTCCTGTTTTTGGTTTAAAGTACTAAAGTTTTACTCCATTCCTAATTGGTTTTTAAATGTCACAGTGCTTAGTCTTTTTACTATGGTGGTCTGTTTCTCTTTAGGAAATGCCAGCTTGCTGTGGTGGCAGAGAGTGAAAATGGAGTTGAATAGACACATACAGTAGCTGGTAGTTAGAATCTGAACTTTCACAACAGTGTCACATTTTTTGTGATCGCTTGTTTTGTTGGATGCTCCTGAAATTTTGCAAAAAATTTGGGTAACTGGTCTGAACATGGTTTCATGTTTCCTGTTGGGGATTTATTGACTTGCTAAAGGACAATAAACAGGTTCACCTGTAGAAGGACAGTTTGCTATATTATCTGTCAAAGTGGTGGAATGAAAGAAAGTGACAGTGTGGTACATGTATCTTGTGACTTTTCAGTCACTTGAAATATATTTACTGTGTCTGACTGACTTATCAAAAGACACAAATATCCAGATAGTAATAATATTACACCTCATACTACAAATTGTATTTTTTATCCTCAGGCGGGATGGTGCTCAACCCATCATACTTTGGTACAGTTGGTCACCACAACACTATGATCCATGAGATGGGTCACATCTTTGGACTGTACCATGTCTTCAAGGGGGTGAGCGAGCGGGAATCCTGTGATGACCCATGTCAGGTAGGACTGTTCAATCGTCTCCTCTTGATGATAGTTAATGTGACTTATTGTATATTGTACCAGGTTACTTTATGTGGTAAATTGTACCTCTTCAACCATTATGTCTATACTTGCAACATGCTTCACATGAATAACTTTCAATTCTTCAAGATGATATATAAGTTAAGCAAAAACTTCTTCATTTGCTGTCTGTAGACGTGCCTACCTGGATTGAGCTTTTCAGTCCTCCTGTGTTCATTTGCTAGTAGTACTGTCATGTGTACTTGCAGGAGACCACCCCATCCATGGAGACAGGAGATCTGTGTGCTGACACTGCCCCAACACCCAAATCCAAGGTCTGCCATGATCCCGGAGCTGTCAACGACACCTGTGGAGTCACCACGTACCAGGACACACCTTATAACAATTACATGAGTTACACAGGTACAGCGAATGAACATTCTTTACTTTGCTTCAAACATGTTGAAAAATCATTAATGAACCACAGAGCAGGCCAAATCATTTAGAACATACAGTAAAAGAAGAAAATGAACTAATCCCTCCTTTATTCCTGAAAAGCTGACATTGTAGAGATAAACGTTTGCAGGATACCGATGATAGAAGACATACTGTGTAACATACTATACATTATTAGAAACAGTGCTGTATTTGTGTAAGACTAAATCCAGTAGGAATATAAACACATGGTTCTTGGTTATAGCCTGTCATGAGTCTTTAATCTATATACACAGCAATACAAGCAACTACCTAAAGCTACCTAAAATAATGTCAAGTGGCTACTGTAACATTTTAATTTCCTTTTGGAATTAATAATGGACGTAACAGTACCACTAAAACAGGTTTTGCACACAAAACACAGGTAAACCAGATCAGAATGACAGTTTGTGACAAACATCATCTGCACTTTTTCTTCAGCTTACCACAAGAAATATGAATCTACCTCAAGACACCCTGCATCTACATCACCATCCATGTTTCTTTGTGTCATCAGAGCAAAACTATGTGATTGTTTTAGTCATTTTAAAAAAAATAATTAATGAACTATTAGTCCTGAATGTTACCTGATTTAGTTGCTCAAAAAGGTTAATTAAGGACATTACTGTTGTGTTCACATGGTGTTATCTTACCTCCTCCCTTCAGATGTTTGAAATAAAGCTGCAGTAATTATTTCCAGCCATGTAATTAGCAGTGCAGTTAGATGAAGGTTAGAGTTTGATCCTGATCCATTAACTGGGCTTTGTTCTATTTCATTGCACCACATCAGATGACAACTGCACCAACCATTTCACTCCCAACCAAGTGGCCAGGATGCACTGTTACCTGGACTTGTTCTACCAAAACTGGCTGATGGAACGTCAACCTACCCCCATCCCTCTGGCCCCCATAGTGACTGACCAGAGCCCAGATTCTGTCTCTATCTATTGGCTGCCACCTGTAAGGGGACCACTCTATCAAAGGTACAAATGCCTCATTATTTCTCTTTTTAAGAAATACACCAAATTGAGTTTTGTCTTTTTTCTGCACTTAATTTTTTCATCTTAATACCAATCCTAATTGGGACAACTATGGTGTATAAATACATGTCAAACCTCAAACCCATATCATAGGAAAAATATGTTCTCCTTGTCCTCTGACTGCTTTTCGCTGTGATTGAGGCACTTTCGTTCTCAGAAGCAAGACAGCATGAATGGCATGTATAGCAAAAATTAGACTCGTGCAGTGGATAATTAGCAAAGGATTACAGTTGTCATGAGTGATAAAATTCAAAGCAGTGAGTTGCATGTTTTGCCTCCTTACTCTCACACAAGTAAACAAGTGAATTACATTTAAACTTAAAGATTTGTCAGCAGAAATCTGCCTCCAAATGGACTACAAAGTGGTATAGCAGTGATAAGTTTACAGTATGAATGGTGACATAAAGTTTAATTACATGCTGGACGACAGGCGGAAAGTGTAACGGCCAATTTATTTGTAATAACTGGTGATTAAAAACATATTCAGGTTGCTAATAACAATAATCAGCAGTACTAATGCCTGGTTATACCTTCCAATAACTTTTTTAATTGGCCTTGTTCATGTATTTGTATTTACCAGTGCATGACGACCACCTGAAGACAAACACATGGTAAAAAATGATGTGGTCTAACTTTATAAGTTGACAAAGATCACCTGAACAATTAACTGACTTATGGGACAGTCAATACAACTGGTTTATATCCCCACATTTGGACAGAAGAAGGCTGCATTCCTCAACCCGGTTGGAGCCTTTGAAATGAGATGGCACATTGTCACATATTGCGATACTGTTGTCACTGCAGCCTCACATAACCTCCTCTACCAGTCATCAAACTGAAATTCCTTTTCTTGTGTCTCTCTATCTCATTCTGGGTCTCCTTCAGCTTTCCTGTTTCATCCATTTAGGGTAAAAATACAAAACAGATCGGTCCAGCATTACTGAAGTTCTGGTATTAAAAGTGACACCCATCTGCCTTGTTGTGATAAGTAAAAGCCACAGCGTCTGTGCTATTTCACGAACAGCAGCTCTGTTTTCTCTTACGCTAGTTCCTCCTTCCATGTGTCTGGTGTCAGCTGTGGAGAGTGTGAGAAAGACGGCGTTTTCCACCAGTACGCCTACGAGGCTTCCTCACCTCGCATCTGTGACACGTCAGGCTACTGGACACCTGAGGAGGCCGTCGGTCAGTCAAATAATTGCTGTGTGTGTTTGTATATGTCTGTGTGTATTTAAAAAGAGGATGAATACTGTATACACTAGGGTAGTGTTTCAGAATCGTAGCCTTGTACTTGTTACAACACACAAACAGAATTTGTTATACTTGTGTTACTACTTACTGCACCTCTCTTCTAGTCACGTAAACAATATAACACATGAATAAGATTCTTTACAGTCTGCAGCACAGATGTGGTGATGACATATTGTTCTTGTGGAAGATGAGAAGATGATTGTTGGAGCTGCATGTAAAGTCTCACATAAATTATTAACACATTCAGTTCAGTCTTCACCATGAGAAAAGATCTTTTTAGTCACTTAATCCGAATGAATTATTTTTCTATTTGAATTTATCCAAATAAATAAACTTGAACTGAAAAATGGTAGTAGTGAGATAGCGAATTGTTGTTTTAAACAATCTTTCCTACTAAAAATCTACAGTAGACTGTTGTAGAGTTGAGTTCTTCCCCTGATACCTTCTCTTCTGTCAATAATTATTGACAGGAAAGAACATGGTGGTTTCAGGTTTGAGTTTGTGTCCTTGAGTTCTACTTCTGTCTCTTGTTTCCACAGAGGAGATCAACCCCCTCCTCACCAAAGACACACACACACACACACACACACGAACACAAACACACACACACACGTCTCTTCCCTGTAAATTTCAGGTGCGTGCAAGGCTAATGGCTCCTGGAAGAGGAAAAAGCAGAAAATCATTAAATGATAATTGCCCTCAGCTACAGACCTCTCTCTGTCTCTGTCTTGTTTTAGCCAAAGCGAGAACAAGGATTATTAGGGAAAGCGTCTACTCTGGGTAATGTCTGGGTGCTGTTCAAACACTGAACCTCCGTCATAAACAAAAAAGCCAAAAAAAAAAGTGTATCCTGTAGCACTGTACTTTGAAACATTACGCTTCATGTAAGCACATGGTCCTTGTTATTCCAATCATAATTTCTGGAGAAGCCCAGTTTCCTTTGACGTGACATGTAGGGTGAGGGGAAAGAAACAAGAAAGAGGAAAAAAAAAACAAAACACAAGGAAGCAAACAAGAAATTAAGGAAGAAAGAAAAAAAAAGGACAGAAATAATGGAGAAATACAGAAAAAAAGAACGAATGAACTTACTAACATAATACCACTTTCCATCTCTTCCGTGGAAACTCTACCCAAATATGTGGAAATCCTCTGCTGGAATTTATGCTCTGAAAACAAGCAGCGAGCAGGAACAGGGGGGATTACGGCTCCCTTTCTTTCGCTGCGGGATCATAATGATGATAAAGAGTCAATTACAGTCTTACTCTAAACAGTGGTATGCACATAGCTGAGGAGACAGCCAGTCTGCTGGCTTCCCTGGCTCCCTTTTCACTCTTTCCCACTTCTAAAGACCATGATGCTTGGGGTCACTTTGTCAGCCAGCGGAGATGGGCAATATCGCCTTCAGCAGGGAACGGGAATGAGGAAATTGGGCAAATTCAATGTGGATATCATAGTTGGCAACACAAAACATAAGTTTAATGGCAAAACACTGTTGGCTAGAACTGTTGGCAAATTGTCAGTTTACATCTCCTCCAAATGTTAACTTTGCCACAGCCTTGATGGGTTTGAGTCAGTTTTCAGGCTGAGGGAGGGAACCAGAGCTTGTTCCCCTGTTGAGAGGGATTAAACTGGTTTATGTGCTGCGTCAAGCATTAAAGTGGGTTTTAATCAAAATAAGGACGTTTAAAGTAAGCTTTTAAAGGTGCGTCACATTGCTTATTGTACTGCCACGAATGACAGAGTAGGGAGAGGGAATGGAGGGTAAAGTCCATTCCCGTAAAGAGTGACTGAAAAGCTAATGTCACATTTCTAAACTGACTGAATGTATGATACCTGTGGAGGAAATGAGTTGTGGCTGCAGCCAAAGTAATAATCTGATAGAACTTCAAGAATATTAAACATAACAAAAGCATTAAACACAACACAAGCAAAGTGTAAGAAAAGTATGTAGAGTTTGCAGAAACAAAAGTGTTAAGACAATGCTTAAACTAATACATGAAATAAATATATGAAATATAATATACAATAACAGAAGAAACACACCAGAACACAAGGACAAGATTAAAACAGTATGAGTGCATACTTACTTCAGTTCTATACAGGAGGTGTTCATGTATGCAGACTCTTTGTAAAACAATAAACAGAAAACTTACTTTTGTAAAGGTTGTGAAGAATCCCATTTGTTCTGTTTGACCATGTGAAAATAGTCCTTGCCAATTATAGCTCATGAAGACAGCTAGCATACAGAACTGTGTTCATAAACATGCATGAATTAATATGGAGAACATTGAATGTGCTAGAATGTAAAAAGAAGCCTAGGATAGCTGATTTAGACAATTTAATGCAGTGATGCAGTCATTATATAAATATCTGTGACTATTCTCTTGTGTGTTTCAACAAGCTTTTTCATAAAACATTCAAATGCAACACTTGTGTCAATAATCTCTGGTTTCTAAAAATGTAATGTGGAAATTTTAAAACTTCATTAATGCATTTTATGACCACAGAGGGGCAGCGGAACGAGATAAAAACACAACATTAACGTATTATCACCCACCGAAGTTGTTATGGCAAATGTGTTAGCAAACAGCTGCATACCAGCAGACACAGAACAACATCTTCAACCCACTGAAGTTGTGTTTGTGTCAACTTGGAAATGAGGCTGATGAGATTGGAGTTGTGGGCAGGAAAACTAAAACAATAATCCAAAATAGACTACAGATCTCTGTAGAACTGGCTGGAGCTGAAAAGTTGGGTGGTAATTCTCGCTGGATTTGCCAATACGCGTGACTTTTGATTCATTGTTACTATAAAAAAATATCAGTTAGTGCAGCTTTCAATGGCAAATAGTGGACTTTCATGAATGTATAATCTTCATGGACATTTGGTATGTTAACTGCAGCAAAATAGGGATGTTTCCTGAATTTACAAGAATGAACTTAAGCAAATTTGCTCAGCAGTGGGTAAATTGATGAGAATGGGTTTCTTACCAGACTTAGTGCAGTGCAGCCATAAGACATAATGCCTTTGATCTTACTGTATGTCCTATAAGCTGTTTATATAAGCATACCAACTCTGCAATGAATTCCACCTGCTCCACGTAGGCAGTAGTTCCAATTCCCTTCCAGTATTGGAGATACTTCAAATTTGGTATTTCCCAAGCTAATAATTAATACATTAGAAAAAAGTTTTAATCTAATATTGATGATTTTATCAATATATCTACTGCAGTGCTTAAATAGCTGTGAGAATGTAGGAAACTAAGAAATGGCAAAAGCCTACAGAATTTGCAGCTTATACAGTAGTTGTTGCCAATCTTGACATCATTTACCTGGTGTTCTTTGTCTCTCTGACAGTTTGGCAATCCGTGGTGTTTCCACACATGGATGATCATAGTGGGTGTGAAATATGTAACACCTCATTAACATGATGATTTTATTTGGCTTTCACCTGCGACAGCTGATAATAACACCACTGTAATGTGATTCAATTGTGCTAATCACTAACACAGTAATAATTAACAACTCATTAGCCCGGTGTAATGGAGTGACTACTGTGTTTTTGAATGTGGGCCATGTTTTAAATAAGAGAGCAGAACTTCTTACTTTTTCATCTGGAAAATTCTGCTCTCTCTTGTTACTTATGAGAGTGAGTTTGCTGATAGTTGCTACTGTAAAAATAATACTGGAAAATGTATTAAATCAGTCACCACTAAATAGAAGTGGACAAGACATATCGAGGGGAAGACAGGACACCACAAAAATACATTTCAGAATTATTTATTAGGACTAAAATTCAGTTAATCTGCTTCGTCTGCTTCATCAGCACTGTGTGGATGTGGTTTGATCAACAGTGGCATCTACTTGGCAGCATAAGGTAACCACCCCACAACTGTCATATTCAAATATTGATATATTTTGGTAGATGCACAGAAATACAAAGCATCATACTTTACTTTGGCTGAACATTGTGTATTCATAGATTCAGGATTCCGTCTCTTACAGTAACAGGCTGACTGGGAAAACACGTTTTCAGGGCCGTTAATAGTTCAAAGTAACACCAGCCGTGCGATGAATATTTTGACATTCAGACAAATGTGCTGATTAATGATAGACTGCTGCTAACATACAGATTCACATACATATCTGGTCATTGTTGTGAGCCTCTATGTTTTTTTTTTGCATTTGACCAGTTCAGTTTCATTGTTTACGTTGCACAAATTCCCAAAATGTAGAAAAACATGCACACACACAAATTCCAAATGATGGTGCTGCTTCACAACAAGCCAATAGCCCATGAACTGTGTTAACGGAAGATTTTTTTAAGGGGAAAATCCTTCTCCTGAAACTTGCCAGTAACACAGGTATTCAGATATATGCCTTGGCCTGCACAGTCATCACAGTACTCTACTGCTGGGCACTGTGCAGGGGTTCATCTTGATGTCTGATTGAAGGAGACAAACACAGTCATTAACAGTGTCCGTCTGTGTCTGTCTGTCTGTCTGTGTGATGTTATTGAACCCCAGGCCCACCTGATGTGGAGCAGCCGTGTGATCCCAGTCTCCAGGCGTGGAGTCCTGAGCTCAGCCTTTATGACACCAATGTGACATCACCATGTCCCGACACAGAGGGCTGCACCCTCACACTGAGATTTCTCTACCCCATTGTCCCACACGCACTAACCCTCTGGGTCACCTACATCTCTACAAGTAAGTCTCACTCCATAATAATAATATTTGCACTTTAAGAACAGAAGTGTAAATTATATAATTCAGGAACGAGCAGTGGAAAAACAGAAAAGGCTGGTCTAAGCAAAAATAATGAGCTTTGCATCTCAACTAATGATATCATGAAGCTCATCAGTTTACCAGAACTTTAAATGTAAAATTTCAGTTCGCCACTGAGATGCATCAGCCTCCAGACAAAGAATATTTACTTCCAACTGCTGAAAGAAATCTGAGGAGAAACACTTGGTCCATCATCGTAAAAAGTGGCTTATTTAATCAATTACACTTCCGTGTACATAAAAATATGTGCCTAAATGTGAAATTTGTTATTGATTATGTCAGTTACATTTAATTAGGGCAGCAGGGGATGTGTTAAATTATTCAGAAAGAGAGCAGTGTGCAGTTGGGAATCTCTAAAAAAAAAAAAAAGTTATTTTGTGGTTAAAGGCTTAGAGACTGGAAGTGTAAACAGTGTCTGGTGAGGGTTACTAAGCCATGCATAGACAGTAAATGACGTAATATTTCGGCACCCAAAAGCCTCGTTTTGAAAACAGATGCAGAAATCGATGTAGCCAGTGCCCTGATACCCCAAACTCACAAAATTTAAAGACTTTCAGTTGTGGACAGAGCCGAGCAGGTGACTGTTTAGCAACAGGTGCTTTGGGATTACTTCAACCAGAGTCCTGAATCTTTAACTTTCTTTTTCTTCTCTACCCAGAATATTTTTAAGGCAGTTTCTTATTGTTAATACTGATCATCAACTGAGATCATAAATGAACAGCCACTCATGTTGCAGTTGTCTTTGAATACATGTATAGGACTTTTGCTTTCAGTTTTCTGCCCATCAAAAATAACTTTTCTGTTTAGTGTAAAACAAAGCTAAAGTTGATATGTAACTAGTGCAGTGCCCATTCAAAATGTGCCTGTTCAGAATGGGCTGATTGTTTGGCCTCCAGTATTGCTGCTTCAATGCAAATGTGTTGCGTGTCCAAATTGCACCAAATTCAACACTGAACTTCCTTGAGTCCTAAGCAATACACTCGCCAAGGGTGAAGTCGATCGGATGAACAGTTCTTGAGATATGCAAAGGACACACATACATACATACATACATACATACAGACAGACAGACAGACAGACAGAGAGTCCTTTCTTTATAGTGAGATACATACATCACTAGTTCTTTATCTCTTTGTAGACGAGGTGTAAAAGTGACAGCAAATGATTTTGGAATTGAGCAACATCTACTGTATATATCCAACATATATCTTTCCCTGCCACAGATAACCCAGCCATAGCCAACGTAGAGCTCATCACAGAATCGGAGAAAACCATTAACCTTGGACCCCAGCACGTCTTCTGTGACATGCCCCTCACCTTGCGCCTCAACACCCACAACGTCGCCATCGCCGCCATAAAGCTCTGCACCTTCGATGAGAAGATGGAGATTGATGCTGCCATGTTGTCTTCAGGCCCCGGCAGCCCTCTGTGCTCCGGCTGCCAACCTCTGCTGTATCGGATTCACCGGCAGCCGCCCTTCACCAGCAAAGCCCCGTCACCTCAGACCCAGCAGACATTCACTGACAGGTAAATGTCACCAGGTGCTTGTGGAGCCATAATTATTCATTCATTTTCAAAAAATATCCACATGAAGAAGACAGTGATCATAAATTGTTCAACAAAATAAGAAAACACAGCTTCAGGAAGCTTTACAGTAATGCTTTCAGTGTCTGCTGTAACTTCATCGACATTGTTATAGTGACCCCAGCTGGAGAATTACAATTTTGAGTTGCTATTAAATGTGCTCAGAGAGACATACTTTATCCGTGAATCAAACAACCAGCTATGCAGGAGGTTACCACAGTGCGTAATATGAATTGACAGGTGTGTTGTTTTTCTGCCCAAACCTCCCTAAAATACCCTGGACTCCACCTGAAGTTAACCAGTCTCGTTTTATGTCAGGTATAGATGAATATTTATAACATGGAGGCTGTGCCAACTGCTAATGCTGGGTACACACACACACACACACACACTGCCCACAGCTCAGAGAAAAATAAGACGGAGGGTAAAAAAAAAAAGTTAGTTAGGGCCAGCATGGAGTGCAAATTCCACAGCTTACCTCTGTGTGTGTGTGTGTGTGTGTGTGTCTGTGTGTGTGTATGTATGTGTGTGTGTGTGGTGTGTGTGTGTGTGTGTGTGTGTGTGTGTCCTCAGATCTGTTAATTCCTGGTTATCTGTCTCTCAAAAGTGTGTGGGTCTGGTTCTGTTTGAAAAGCTCAAAACACAAATGTTTCCAACATGGGGATGCCGAGCTGTGGCCACGGATCCAAATCTGTTTCAACAACCATATACTCAATCAAAAGCCTGTTGAAGTCTCAGGGCTAAGTTGAATCAGTTTGTATTCCGCCTTGTATTGCGGGGTGTCCAAATGATTACCGGAATCCAAATGTAAAGCCACAAGCCAGTTTTTTTTTTTCATCTCACCAAATAGCAGACCTCCCTTAAAAGGACCCTAAATCTCTCTACTCACATGTTTTTCTGATACAACTTTTCCACAGAAACTGATAAGAACCTGCCATGATATGACAGTCGTGTCACATGATTACAGATCATTTGGGGCTGATTTCAAATGCTGTGGCACTCTGAATTTCTGAGAAGCTGTTGCTGTTTTATAGAGCAGGGCGGATGTTAGGTGGACACAGCTTCAAAAACAGTTTATTTTTCAGGGAACACGTCTCCTATGTTACACAAGCTGTGTCTAAGTGCAAAAAGATGTAAGAACCGGTGGGAATTGAGTTATGTGGGACTGTGGAGGGCAGAGTGGGGTTGATGTGAGGAGAATAGAGTGTTTGAGAGCAATGAGTTTGGAAGAGAAGGGAGAGGGAGCAAGAGAGGGCGGGATAATGGAGGGAAGAGAAGATGAAAAAGAAGAGGCGTGAGGGGGACCAACAAATAAAGAATTGGAGGAGATAAGCAGAGAGACACACAAAAGAGGGGAGTGAGAGAAGAAAAGAAATGAGGAATAAAGTGGAGAACAGGTGAGGGAAGGAGACGCGAGAGGTGAGGAAGGGTAAGAAGGGACAGAAGGAGACGAAACCACAGCAGAGGTGAGGAAAAGTAAGCAGAAGCTTTTTTTTTTTCTTTTCTTTTTTGAATATGAACCAAATGTGAGCAGCAGAGGCCATAAACACCAGTGACTGCTTGGAGCTGGTGCTTAGCCATTTCCTCCTGCTGAACCTGCACCATGGTCTGCACAGGCTCACTGAGAAGAATACAGAGAGAGAAAAACCAAATCAATGATTTCCTAAGAATTAAGCTAGGAAAATCAAAACAACACAAATTTGGTAAAAACAAAAATCCCTTTGATTTCAGTGTAATATCATGTGATATGCTGTGTTATGTTGTCACAAAGTCATCTTGTTTTCTTTGGATTATATGACTAACTTTTCTTGAAAATTCATGTCCCACAACAAGCATAATGAGTAGTTGTGGCAATTTTAAACACATTTGTTTTTACCATTATGTGGATTTCGGGGAAGGTTGCCTACATTGTAAGTGTGCAGTTAACTCAGTGTTTCTCTCTACATTTTCTTGATTGTTTTTAGCCATGCTAACTGCATGGCTCTAGGGATGTGACAGGCAATGACAGTGGTAGACTATAATACCTATATCTCAACAACTATTTGATAGCTTGCCATGAAATTTTGTACAGACATTCATGGTCCCCAGACGATGAATCCTAATAATGTTGGTCATCCCCTAACCTTTCATTTAGTGCCATCAGCAGGTCAAATATTTCAACTATAATTTGAAATATCTCAACATCTACTTGATGGATTGGCACAAGATTTTGTACAGACATTCATGGTTACCAGGCGATGCATTCTAATGCCTTTGGTGATCCCCTTACTTAAGTTACCATGAGGTTGACATTTAAGGTTTTGAGTGAAATGTTACAACAACTATTGGATCAATTGTCATGATATTTGTTACACACATTTATGTCAACCTCAGGATGAACTGTGATAACTTTGATGATCCCTTGACATGTCATCTAGCACTATCAGCAGGTCAACATTTTAATTTGTCCAATACTTGGGTATAAATACCTGCCAAACTAAAGACAGTCTCATCAGCCTCAGCTGTACTTTATGTTTAGTGCTAATTAGCAAATGTTAGCATGCTAACAGGCTAAACTAAGATGATGAACACGGGAAACATTATACCCACTAAACATCATAGTGTTGTCATTGTGAGCATATTAGCATGCTGACATTAGCCTTTAGGTCAAAGCATGACTGTGCCTAAGTACAGCCTCACCGAGCCCCAAGTGTAGCTGTAGACTGTTAAGTGCAAACAAGGAGGATCAAAGCAGCATCTATTTTTCTGCAGCTCATGAAAAGCAATATTGTATTATAATGCAATTGTAATTGTAGCCATCTCAGAGGAGATATAGTTCAGAAAGAGAGGCAAAGGGGAAAAACATGACCCAAACCTCACCAATGAGAGGCCTCTGAAAGCAGTGAGAGAAGGAGCTGTGGCACAAGGTTGGAAGTGAGGAGGATATAGCCAAATATAGATACAGTGCAGATGAATAGGGAGGTGGGGAGATTTTCAAAATCTTCATTTCCTTCTCTGATCCATAATTTATAAAGGAAATTTGTAGAGGCTGGAGAAACCGGACACACCTGAGATACTGAGTGATTTGTGCTTCTCCTGGTTAATGTAGACACAGAAGCAGTAGATCTGTGCTGGGAAAACAGAGAGGAGGCTCTTTTTATAGACACAGCCCACCAAAACAGATCAATAGTCCCGACACTGGAGCCAAGCTATCATTACACATACACTTCCTGCTGCGGTGGCTTTAAGGTCACTGAACACTGCAAGGTTACAAGTCCCACTTTTGTTGCACCAATCCCATGAGCAGAATCCATTAGGATAAGTGAAGAACGTATTTATTAGGGGAACAATCATAGCAATTTTGCACATTTGCAAGGAGGTATTATGTCATGCACCACACCACATGCACCAATAACCGCAATATTTTTGTAATTTTGTATTGAATGAGTCATTGGTATTGATCAACAAGCCTGTAAAGATTATATGATTATAAAGTCTTGCTTACTGCTCCTCTGAAGAACATAACATTCTACTTAATAATTTTACTATGCCAAAAAAAATTTACAATTTCAAACACTCACGAAACAATTTCCTCTCCTCTCCTCTCCTCTCCTCTCCCCTCCTCTGCAGCTCTGTAAAGCGGGGAGTAAAGTACCAGTACACGATCCAGGTGGAGGCAAACGGTCTTCTCAGTGATCCCTCCCCAACTCTCCTCTACACCAATGGGCAGTCCTACTGCGGGGATGGCCTCATACAGGGGTCAGTGCACTTAATCTGATGTTTTTATGTGACTGATGATGTTGGCCACTTAAATGTTGACATGGAAGTGGTAATGGAAAATAAAAATGATGATGGTCTTCTCTCTTTAGGACAGAAGAGTGTGATGACAATAATCTGTTGGATGGTGACGGATGCACTAAGAAGTGCCACAAGGAGGTGGGCTTCAACTGTAACGGTGAGTGAGTCCCAGGAAATAGGTTTGTGTTCCATCTTGGATTTACACACAGCGTAACAGTCAGTGCAATGGCAATACTATTTTATTGTCATACATCAAACCCAACAACTCTGCCCTCTCTCTCATGAGAAACATGAACACCATATAAACATTTGGTGTAAAAGAGCAGTCACAAAATAGCCAGAAATTTCTCATTTGTGCATGCAGCAGCATTAAGAATAAAAAAATGAAACCAATCAAATTTAATTTACAAGACATAAAAGTTTCAGGCTTGAATTGATTCCACAAACCATTAATGTAACATCACAGAACATAAGAGAAAACAGATGAGTAGAAGGGTAAAAGTGAAGTTTTTGGTTCGCTAAGTCACAAGTCTTGTTTAGAAATCTGAAGCGTTTTGATATTAGGCTGGCAAAGAAACGGCAGAAAAACACACTCAGCAGTAAAGTACACTCTTTAGTCTCAAAACACATGTCAGGCATGTTTCCTTTATTAAATAATCTTTGGCCTTTTTAAGATTCAAAGCAATCAATACAGGCTTGGGAATATTGATAAATGAAGTCTATTGATTTTTATCAAAGATCATGTTGTGGTTTTGGATTGGACACTTGCAAAAAATCAGCACACAATATCAGTTGTGTTTTAGACATTGTTGCCATTTTTCATTTTGTCTGATATGCTAAAGTAAGTAATATGTTTTTTATTATCAAATCACATCTGCAACAGTCAGCCAGCACTCCCCAGTGAGAGAGATCATAACCAGCTGTAAAAGCCTTTGCTTCTGACAATTGTTGTACAATGACCCCATAGTTAAGTGATTGGAGGCCACCTTGTAGTTCCGACCGCCAAAATCAAATCATGCAAGGGGGCGGGGGTGGAGGGGTTCATTATTTCTTGTCCATTCTTGGCAACATTTTTTTTTAACCCAACAAGAAGCTTAGAATTAGGAAAGAGCAACTGTGGTTAGGGTTTATGCCAGGTTAACTTTGGTGAGGTTGAGGCAAGAATGCACGATTCGTTCTTAGAATAAACAACCAAAGATTTATGGTAAGATGAGAAACATTAAGAAACAGTTAATTTGTGGCCCAGTGAGTCATGTGTTTGCCAGAAAACAACTTGGTGGGTGTTCAAGAGATAGTTACTGAACAAAGATTCACCTGTTAAGGCTCTTAAACTTTTAAACTCTGACCTGCAGATTCTATTATACGTCATGTGTTTATGCTTTAGTTCATGTTTTTCACTCTAATCTGTAACTGCATGAGTATAATGCACCATATACAGTAGTAGTAATGCTGGATTGTAAGTTTGCCGTGACTGTTTAGCATAACAGTAACTACCATGTCTCTATCTATCATTCTTGTGTAAGATCTTTGCAAAGTATCCAAAAAGATTCCTTTTGATATGAATCTCATATACTGTTTTTCCCATGAGTTTATGGCCAAAAGTTGCTCAGCTCACCCTGGGCCAGGTGGTTAAAAAGCAGTAAATAGTACCAAAAACATGCAGCATAACACGGCAAAAAACAAACAAAAAAGCCACAGAGAGTGCCCCCATCGTTTGTGATTCCACCACAGCACAACAATACTTTGTGTCTGCACCCTCGCCCAGTCTGAGGCATGCAGACAGGCCACAACAGAAGCCTCAAAACACAATATGGAAGGGAGTTTACCCAGAACATTGTAAGCAGAAGGCTGAAGACTTTGCCTCACTCAACATGTGTTTTTTGACCCTTATATTTGGTAAACACATTCAAAAAGTGCAGCGTGCTAGAGTAAAACCAGACAGAGAGCATCGAGAACATGAATCACATCGACATGCATGGTTTTATAATGTCACATCCGGAGTTTCACGTTTACCTGCACAAACACACATACAGACACACACAGAATATTGTCCGTCCAAATGTCTGTTTGTGATTGAACAACTCGGGCTGAATGAGAGCACTTATTAACCACCATGACATGAGAAATCAGCTCTACTGTTGTGGTATGTGGTGTTCCTCCACAGCTTTCAAATTCATCCTCCATACAGAATGTTCCCCAATACTTCCTCACTCGCCAAATCCTAAGTTGAATAAGTATGGCTTTTATCATATCCGACTTTTTTGGTGATTTCAGAAATATACCCTAATATTGACGAGATGATGTGACAAGTCAGCTGAGTAAGTTCGTTAGCTGTTTCCTTTTTAGGCTGTGTATCGTTTCCACTAGCAGCTGGATGGTAGTTATTCAATATGTGGTGTAAGGGTTTGTGTTACGAGAGCTTGTTACGGGTCTAAAATTTCCGTCATCCAGTCCATTTATTTGTCAAGGGGAAACAAGCGGAGACCGACCCCCCCTCTCCCCTTCTCTCCCACTAGCCATGCCGTGACTGAAACTATTACATGTCTTGTTTTACAATAAAACACATCATGACTAGGAAGGAAAACAATTTGGCAAAAACAGGTTTTTACAAATTGCAACACTTAAAACCAATTATTCAGTCGTACTTGTTAGTCATAGACAGAATATTTGTTTGGGTTTTCTTGCCACATTTGCTTGACCCAGTTAACTCCCACTTTGCCAAACTGGCTTGCCTGTTCTTCTTGCTCTGTTTTGTTGTGTTTATACAATTTACCGTAGTGTTGTAGTTCTGCATAGTTCAGTTACCACACCAACTACTTTTTTAGTGCTTTTGTCACACACAGGCGACAGAAAAACTGCGTTTGTTAAAGTTATTGAGAAATGCTTCTTTTAGGTTTTTGTTTTTAATAGATTTTACAGATTTTTAATTTAATTTTTACACTGCCTGATTAAATAAAGGTTCAATTGCACAATATGGTTACAGCATGCAGACCTTAAATAAAAAACAGATGGTCTTAATAGTCAAGGCGAAGATTGTCAATCAGTCCTCTTTTGTGAAGCTTGATAAATACAAGACTTGGAATTAAAAAGACTTAATAATTTACACAGGTGTTGTCAAAGCAGGGGTGGAGTGTTTGGTGAGTTCACTTGGTGTAATATTGCCAAATGAACTCGGGATGACAATATGGCGTTGAACTGTCTAGGCCAAATTTTCTTTTTTATCAGAAACATGTTTCCGTAAACTAATTGAAGCCAATTGTGTAGCGCTGACTCTCTGACACGACTCTGTCTGTCTAACTTCTGTCCAGATGTTAATTAGGCCAAACTTCTGAAGTGTGTGATGTTTTCCGCCCTTATTATGAATAGCTGCTGCATTACAAGCTGTTGTTCAGCTTATGCTTCCCACTCTTTTTGTGACAGACTGCTGCAGCACATTATTATCAATACCCTTATTCCATTGCTCACACAATCTCTGCTCATAGCTCAGGTGCAGCTGTGTAACAGGAAGTATGTTAGTTTAGTTTGTTTCCTCCAGCTATAAGTCCAAAATTCCTATACCCTATACACTGGCTCAGAATTACTGCCAGACCTGCTGGCCAAGAAGCACATTACAATAACCTATGGGGAAATAAAGTATGACCAAAGACTGATTTTATCAGGTTTTACTGCAATCATTAGGGTGTTTTCACTAAATGTTATTTTTACCTTTTACCAAAATCCTAAAGCGTCTTTGACCTTATTCCATGGCACATTACTAAAGAGATTGAGAGGTTTGCTGCAAGTTCACTTCACACTAAATGCAACAAAATCAGGCCAAAAACACAAAAAATTTGAGCATGAAAGTTCATTCTTAAAGAAAAAAAACTATCCCTCAATGTCCACTTACTAGCATTTTCCAGAGCTTTTAACTACATCTCTGTATTTTTGCATAGTGATGCAGACCAGCAGATGCTGATCAAAAGTGCTGGAATAGCTTGAAGGATTGGTGAAATATATAGTACATGAAAACATATATTCACTTACAATTTCCTTTTAATTCAGTAGTCTTTAAAATTCATGCAGTTTTGACAAATCGCCTAAAAAGAGGCAGCAATCATTTCCTGTCAGCTGTCCAGTAATGACAAAATTCCATAAAATAATCATAAAATGGTGAATTAAATAGTTTTTTATTACCCTGGAGCTACTTTCAACCCCCACGGACCGTTATTGGCTGCTTTTGTTTTTTTTGTCCCCTGCTTAATGTAATTGAATTCTTGAAAGTTGATAAAAGCTGAACTGAATAGATAAAAAAGACCCACTAATAGCGAAATAAATACTTTCCTGCATGTCACTGTTTTTTTTCTTTCCGCTAGACTTGGAACGAGTTTTGAGCATTGCTTTGACAGTTCTTTGTATCACATAATGCGGCTGTTTTCACCAGGTGACTTATAGATACCCATGGCCTGTTGAGGTGCTTGTGGGATCAAACTAACTGGCCAAGGCACATATTAGGTTCTCTTCCTGCCTATTAACATTACAAAATTGTTGTGATCCCAAATAATTAATTGAAGTCAAAGTTCATTTCTTACCATCATTTACAGTCCGTTGACAGCACAGAGAGTCTGATATGGTTGAGTTGACAGGGCTAACATTAAAAGTGGCCAACGAAAATACAGAATAGATTTGCTCAGATTTGGTTCACTGACAAAGAGATTTGGATGGGAGTCTAACAGTGGGGGATGAGTGTTTACCCTGCCAGATTAAGAAACCAGGCTTTATATTCTTTCATAAATCCTCCTCTCTCATTCTCTTCTCCGTCTTCCAAAGGTGAACCCAGTCAGTGTTATGTTTTTGACGGTGACGGTGTCTGTGAGGAGTTTGAGCGGGGCTCCAGTGTTCAGGACTGTGGTTATTTCACACCACTGGGCTACATAGACCAGTGGGCATCCACCGCCACAGCTTCTCACCAGGACCCCAACCTCTGCCCTGCCGACGCTGCCACCGGCGAGCCATCACTCACCAAGGTATGAAGTATGAACCACAGGGCACATAAAGGACTTCCAGATGACGATAAGACCGTTGTGGCAATTATGGGGCAAAAATGTGAGCAGCTGGCTGCATTTTTAAACAACTTGGTCGATTCAGCAGATTTGAAGATGTATTAATCTCTGTACCATTTTTGTCTGGGTTGTAGGCCTTAAATTTTGGTCACAGTTTGGTCCAATTCATTGAGGCCCCGTCCTGAACCTGACCACAAAAAAAAAAAAAAAACAAGTTCTGCTTAAATTCTCAAAATCTTGACCAGATGACTAAATCCTCCTATGATGGAATATTCAGAGCCTGGAAGATGGACCATTTGAAAGTTTTCTCTCACTCACATTACACATTATCTTCTACCAACACAGCCTGCTACTTCACATCTCTACTGGTGTATATCAAGAGACAGAAAGACTCTAGATATGCAGAGCTGTGCTAGCCCTGATGCTGAACCATCATACTCTGTATTAGGTACTGTACAAATCATGGTCCTGACTGGCTATTTAAGTGAAAAGTCAATTTCAGAAATATGGGGCTAATAAAACTTCTGATGGTGAAAACCAAATGTTATAAACCAGACAAACAGGTGTATACAAAGTAACAAAAACACACATTCTAATGGATTGCAGATGTATTAAGTTCCATTAATAATTAATACAATACGTCTAAAATTCAAGATGGAGCATAATTTGTCCTTGCACTGACTGGAGTGCTGCACACCAACATTGTTTTAATTTAGTGACTCAAAAGCCCTTGTATTAGAAAGAGCCTTGTATTTACATACCAGACAAAAATGAAAAAAGAGGGGGTAACAGAGGGTAACAAAACTTTTCAGGTTGCAGTGACCTGTAATGAGGCAGCACATTATTGATTAAAACGCGGTTGAGCAGTGACTGGTAAAGACAAACCTGAGGAGGGAGGGCTTTGCACATAACTTTTTTTTTTGGCACAACCTACTATGACAGACAGCACAACAACTTTGAACACAGCGTAACTCCCTCCTTTCTTTTTACAACTGTAGTAGAAAATACATCAATCATTATCCAGCTCTGACATCTCCCATAAAATGTAATCACATGAGGCCTCTCAGGTCCATCATTGCCGATATGCCAAATCATGTCACAAGTGTGCTCACGTCAACCTTGTTCCTGTTAACAGAAGGTCACGTACAAATGAAGAAGAAACAACAGAGATGCGGGGTTAGGCAAGTTCTGCTCGGCTGGGCAAGGAACATGATTTAAGCCACTTTTATCAAGGGAGGATTGTTGGTGTCTGACACACTGGTTCCAGCATCTCAAAACTGGCAAACCTCCTGGCATTTTTTCATGCTACACTGTCTGTATGAGGAAAGGTGCAATAAACAAAACAGATCAAAGAGTCTTAAATGAAGTCAGCATGGTCCGTTGAACGTTTCAGTACCAGAGAGTTTGGGTTCTTTTCAAGGCACGAAATATAATTTATGTAATTAGTACAATATAGCATTGTTCCACCATAAAGTATAATATGTGTAAATCATGTGATAATGTAATAAAACATCGAGGTAATAATTTGGTCATGGTTTGAGGAATATATCACTCCAGACTGCTTCCAAACTAGTTGTGATGTCACAAATCATACTTGTATAAACACGTCTCAAACTGAGATTTGAACTAAGCACAGAGAAACTTTCCTCCTTTAGCAGAATAAATACTCTAAGCAAAACACATTTTTAAGTGGACGGGCACTTAAAAGATGTAAACTCACACTCATGCAGAAGAAACATTGGTAGATGAGATGAGAATAGAACCTGGAAAATCTCCATGCCCACCCACCATCCCTAACAACAATGCCCTTACTTTCCACTTATTTCCCGTAATCTGGAAAATATATTTCACATGTTTTCATGTTAAAGACTATTTGAGCACAGAGTGTAGATTACTTATTATTATTATTATTCATTGCATAGCATTGTGTATTTCCCGTCTTGTCTGTGAAGCTTTGCAGGTACCAGCTCCTGGAGGTGAGTGACAACCCTCCCACCGACGCTTGGTTCCCTTGTACGGCCCTGTCCGACGCAAATAATGACCTGGAACATTCGTTTTGGCTGAGGGTACGTGTGTGTGTGTGCACATACTGTATCTGTTTTCTCCTCCACTGAACGACTGTGGGTGGCTACTCTGTTTTCAACAGCTTCCAACACTTTCCAATACTTTATAAATTGGGACTGAAAGGCCTTGCACACAGACTACTGGCTCATTCCCCAACACACGCACACATTCCTTACTTTCTAACAACTGCATGATTGATACAATGCATTGGTGACCATAATTACTAATTTTTAAGGTCAACTGTGAATTTTCAGTACTAATGGTCTGTAGATGATTACAAAATCATGACTAACCCTCTACTTATTCTTTATTTACATTTGTGCTTTTATTTTTGACTGCAAGGGTACTAATCATAGAAATCACTCAATAATGATCATTACTAGTTTACTAAGACAAAGTGTTGTATAATTAACTCATCATTCATAATTAAACATTTAAAAGGTTCATAAGTTATTAAAATACTGGCATTTGAAGGAATAATAATAATTTTGTAATCATACATAGATCACTTACTCACCATGAACACATCATTTATAAATATTATGGCTCCAGAAAAATAGCTACAAAAAAGATGAATTACCTGCTATGTTGTTAATCATTAAAAATGATTCTCAGACATGAAATATCATTAACTAATTGTTTATTTGCGATTAAAAAGCAATGTTTGAAATGAATAACATTTGTGTTTGTTGTCAAAGCTAGCGGTGACAGTAAATTGCAATGTAGCAGCTGCAGTTAAAACGATTCTCATGCCTAATTGCCTTGCTTATCTTTGCAGCTCCAACATTTTCCAGCCAACAGTGCTTCACGTAGATGTCCTGCTTTGTGTACTGCACTGTATTTGGACCTGGCTCTCCATTCCAGACCTGTGTCTGGTTCTCATATTTAGTAGTTTTGTATTATTTAATCTTTCCACAGCCACAGTTCCCACAATCAACTCCGCAGGTCCAGACTAAGCGTAGGCTAGCTGTTGATTTGACTGATAGCTTCACAGCCTTGTCCGTCATGCTCTACATTATAGGGTCCTTTATAGCCCTGAGTTCGCCTCTTTCCTTCCTCGCACATACTCATTCATTTTTTTCTCTCTCTCTCATCATTTCCACAGTTTTTGTTGAATGACTCATCTTTCCATCCCCTGCTTCTTTTATGGACGTCCTCTTTATCAGGCACATCTCCGCAACCTCTCTCTGGAAGGCCGCCTTCTCCCTAAAGACTCTTTCACCGTCTGAAAGGCCTTCATTATAACACCCGTATCTGCCAGCTCTCCCTGAAACACCTCTTTTTCCTTGAAGTGTTCTCTCTGTCTCTGAAAGGCCTCCCTCTCCTTAAATATCTAGTCTCGCGCTACCTGAAAAGCGTTCCTCAGCCATCCTGTCATATCCATCGAAGGCATCTGTCTCATTTAACAGGTCTACTTCTTCATTTGGAAGCCCTTTCTCATTTTCTGAAAGGTCTTTAAGATTTCTATACAGCGACATTCTTCCCAAAATCTGTCTTTTGAATATGAAACACTCACAGTCTGTAGGCTTGACAGGTGGCTGTAAAATGCTGCAGTTATGTCACGGAGAACAGAGGCCAGGGTCAGTTTGGAATCACAGCAGTCATGCAGGATTCTGTTCATTTACACACAATAAAAAATTAAAACAGTTAAATTATTTTAACAATTAAACACTAAATACTCAGTGGCCACCCTGACTGACCTGCGTCTGGCTTGTTTGTGTCTTAAAATTTCCATTTATTCGTGTGAAATTCCTCGTTTTCCTAGTTCGTAATGCCCAATTCTTGTCACTGCTGACTCCTGGGGTGGACTGCAGACTGACATGTGATACTACAATATAATGCAAGAATGCACACATTTTTACTCACAGCGACACACTGATGGATGTATACTAGAAATCAACTATGACAACATACTATTCTCACAGTACTTTTTTTAGTACTTATCTTGCTTTGACAAGTCAAAATGTCTTTTCATAGCATCAGACTTATATTTTTCATTCTTTTTTTCGTTGATCTAGGTGGGATTTGACCGTCCTGGAGTGGCAGCCTCTGTGATGGTGTATTTGGCTTCAGACGGGTCGTGGTCTGGGGAGCAGTGTCGGAGGACAGCCACCATCCTCCTCTCTGATATTACTGGCAGGAACCACTCACTAGGTACTTATAACTTTTATTCATTTGTATGTATTTGTCTTAGTGCATTTTTAAAGTAAAATCGGGAAATGCTCTATGATTAAGACTAGAAAGCACCCAATGAAGCAAATCAAAGTATGACACCCTTCCATCTCCCAAGGCACACATGACCTCTCATGCCTTCGGAACCCGTTGGTGGTGAACGTGACTCATGACCTCTCTCGACCCTTCTTCCTCACGACCTCTGTCATCCTCCTTTTCTCCTCCCCCACTGTGGCAGTAGGGGGCATCACCCTGAGGACCTCCTGCCACTTCAGCACCTTCGCCCTGACCGGGTGCGCATCAGAGGGTGGGCTCTCCCACAACTACCTACTTACCACACACACGCATGCTTGCACACACACACACATATGCAACCCATTTATATAGCACATGAAAAGGGGATCATAGTTATAGCACTGCACATACACACACATCCCATAATGTTGAATGCAGACATTGAATATTCTCATTTGAATTAAGAAAATATCTGAATCTAATCTCACTTCAGTGAGATAAAGTTACTTATAAAGTGAACATGTCAAGTCTTTGGGAGTTTGACACATTTGTTATTAACAGCAAACCTTTTAGAATATTGGCTTCAGTACTACATGCAAGTAAAAATAAAACATTTTCAGGCTTGGCATTTTTATGTAAGGGATTAATAAAATCTTGTTGAACTCACAAAACAGGTAAATTACCAAACTGACAGCCTCCCAAAAACTTGCAGTAATTGAATTAGCAAACCTAGCTCAGTTTAGGATTCTAAGTTGCTTTCTCTGCCTCTCATCCCTCTCCTTCCTTCCCTCCCTGCATCCATGCAATAGCTGTTTGCGGCAGCCGTGTCAGACGGAAACCTGCAATCCTCCCCAGATAGAGCACGCCTCTGTCAGGTAGGCCCTTTTGTAATGAATCACTGAAATAAGCGGACAGCTGAAACAACAAGCAGAAGAATCTATATGTTGGTGTGTCTCTGTAGGTGTACAGGAGGAGGGGAGTCCTCTCACTGCTCTGTTCAGTGTCACCGTGGTTTCAGTATAACTGTCGTCAACGGCCGGGGAATTCCACCCCACAAGGTACGCTGAGTGATGTATCATGTATTGCACTGTTGAAAAAAACATCATACAATGTCCTTTCAATGTTAAGTTATCCTCTGTTTATCTGTATAGATACCATTGATACAATTCAATCCTACTATGGTATATACAATCCCATTATGCATATATTTATATTTAATCTAACAGATTTAAAGTGCAACACACAGACAACTCACTTTGGTGTATGTTGCACTTAAGAGTGTGAGTATCAAGGTCTTGTGAGAAAGACAATGACAGACATGAGGCTTCTAATAATTTCTAAAGTACTAGATCAATTTGTTCGACTATTTGTAACATTTTGTTTTCTTTAACTCAATCAACATTTGTGGTTGCATCCTCTTTTTCCTCCAAAAACTTGGGTAATGCAATTACATCTTCTGTGAATGATGAGGGAAACCAAACAGATTTTATGTCCTCAGTTTGTGCTCAGTTTTACAGATGACACTGCCTGTCAAAGGAGAAGTCCAAGGAAGTGTCCACCTAATTAAAAAACTGAATTTTAAGAATCATATGGGCAAGATATAAAATAAGACATGCAAGAGGGAACAAATCTCTACTGAAGGAGCCTCTACAGGGTTGAAACAGAGGTTTGAATCTAGGGATGGGAATCAGCAAAAAAAACACCTTATTAGATGGATTCTTTAGGTAGTGCAGTTTTGCAATTTTACAAATCACTATTATGATTAGTTTTTGCAATTTGTGGTTACTTATTCTGTCAACTATGAATAACAGTTCAATCAGGAGAGACAAGTGAATGAAACAAAAAGAAGTGATTATACAGATGATATTGTCGATTAAGTCTTGTCAAAAGTCTTTGGCGCTTAGACTCTGCAGGGAGATTTTGAATCGAGGGACATCAGTCCTGAGCAGCAGCAAGATAAATCCCCCAAAACAAGGGGCGTAAGTCCCAGAGAAAACACAGCCTAATACCCCCCCACCAAAAAATGTTTATTAACCAAGCAGGGATGAAACAGCTTGCAATTAAATCATACAAAGCTGCATAATCTGCTTAGAGATGAAACATAATGATGAGCATGGCGCAGGATTTTTTTTTTTAAGCTTAAGCTTAAGCGATTAGAATCAATGGTGTACCATAAATGAATAGAAAGAAACAAAACCACACAGTAATGACAATGTTAGCACTGGCCTGGACAGCTACACATTTTTGGGCTTAGCTAGCAATGGCTAGAGGTCAGCAGTGACTAGCTTGCAATATGTAGACTTTAGCCAGCAATGTTAACTTCATGTTGTCTTATGTTACACCTTGAACATAGACTTAACGTTATACCGTCATGCTTTGTACAATTCACCATTTTCCAGTGCAATATTTTAGAACAATGCTACACACCATGTGAGCATTACCACTGCAGGTCACATCAGAGTATGAGATAGGTGCGTATAGAGTAGGGATGTGCAGAGAGCCCAGTATTTGTATTTGTATCTGTATTTGTTGAGGCAGCAGAATTATTTGTATTTGTTCGAATAAAAGTGGAAATAGGCGTAAAAATTCTGTTTTTGTTTTTATTACACTTTGAATTTTAGGACATTGAATTGTTTTTTACAACCTCACTTTGTGGAAAGGAGAAGGGGAACAACAGGTTATGGAGAGTCCCTCGAGAGCACTTTGCACATGTCAGTAGCTCAGCTTTATCTCTGGGGAACATCCCCAACTCCGGTAGTGATGTCCAAATAAGGAAATGTGCGTCATGCAGCAGGTGGATGTGACTCCCCTCAGTGAGAGCTGCTAATAGAGGTAACACAGTAGCAGAGGAGCGAGACTGAGATAGAGATGTAACCGACTTGCACACTGTTATTTGACATGTTTTTTTTTCCTCCTGAAAAAACAAATAATTTTAAAAATATTTGTACAAAATAAATATTTGTAAAAACCCACTATTTTTGAAGTGCTGAAATGAGTGAATTTCCCATGTGGTAATTATGAATTTTCATTCATTCATAATAAGACATTGAAGTCCTGAAATTCAGCAATGATTGACCTGCCAAAAGAGGTCAGTAGTGACCTGAACATCAGTAATTATAGAGTGCCACTAAATATCAATAACACCGCCTAATATTTTCCCCCAATGATGCTTACTTATCATGCAGGAATAAAACAGGTAATAATCTGCCAAGAGATGAAACATACAAAATGAGCATGACACCGAGGAATATAGAGCTTAGTGAATATATCTCCATATGTAAGAAGTCAACAGTGTACTGTAAATGAATAGACACAAACAAAACATAACCAGCAATGGGTAATGGTCATCAATGACCTCAATAGCTAAAAAGCTGAGCTCAGCCAGCAATGACTAATGTTTAGCAATGACCTGAACTACCTGAGCTACTTATTTACCAAGTTGGAATAAAACAGGTCTCAGTTAATCAAATAAAGACAGAATATCTGCTAAGAGATGAAATGTGATAATGAGCATGACACAGTAAACTTTTTTAGAGCTTAAGTGATTATATAACATTAATTAGCAACAGCTGATGTTATCTGCCATGGTGACTTTACTACATTTTACCAATGAAAGTGCAGTCAGTGCTGGCTAAACAGTTGCTGCTTGAAGAGGGAGGATATTAAAGTTTGATAACAGACAGCAGTGCAGCCTACGAAACCTGCTTGTTAAATCCAAGTACCAGAACACACAAATATTTAATATTTACACGCTCTCAGTTTCCACTGACAGTGAAACGCTCGCACTGAAGACCCCGCTGCTCCCCCACAGCAGCAGATAGCGGCAAGAACTGACTGAACAGAGGTTTAACATACAGGCTGCATTTGGATAAACATGCATGTGAGCACAGCAGCAAACTTAGTTCAGTGACAAAGCGATGATCCCTGCCATATCTCCCGAGGAACGAACACTTTTAAAGCCGATCCCAAACCATTGCGATATGCAACAAGTTGATTTTGAAACGCTATTACGTGAGCAGCAGCAACAAATGCAGCAAGCAAGCGTGTGAGAAGTAGGTATGCAGGACGCATGCATGACAGCACTAAGGCAGAGAGGGAGAAAACATAAGACAGCCGCAACATGATAGGCTGACAATGAAGATGTGTCACCATGCTATTGGTTAGATGTGACCAGCTGATGTGAACAGCTGATGTCTCAATTGACACCCTCAGCAATGACAGCAAGGAAATTATGAGTGAGCATGCGTGAGGGATGGGAATGACAGATGGTTTTAGAAATAAAACTGAGCATGCAAAAGATTCCTCCTGACTTCCTGACTGAACTTGTGCAAAAGCTCCAATTTAATTGATACCATTGATGATTTTCTAGATCATCAAAAAGATTTAAAAAGACAGGCAGTGTGTTTTTCTGAATCCTCAGCTCTTACAAGCATGTTTGAAGGGTTTGTTGGCAAGTTATTCCCCCATTTCTATTTAAATCTTTATTGAAAACATCAAGTTTTTAATTTGTTGTTACGTGACGCTTTTGTAGATTGTTGACAATAGTCAGTTTGTCCTTTTTTAATTTGGGAATTGTACACATAATAAATGACACATCCACTGCGAGGATACTCCCATGATCGCGCACACTTGGGAATGCATCCTTTCATTGTCACAAAGCAAAATCCCCCTCCGCTTCCCTTAAACTCTGTCTCTTTCTCTCTCACGCTTGTTCCCTCTATTCCTTCAGAGACAGACAGCGCTGGAGTGTTTCCATGGATCATGGGATCGTGTAGTTAGCTGTCAGCCTGTAGACTGCGGCCTGCCTGATCAGGCTCATGTCTACCATGCCATATTCAGCTGCCCCTCGGGAACCACCTTTGGTAAACAGTGTTCCTTCACCTGTGGATCACCAGCCATACTACAAGGTAAACCACAGATGTGTCTGTTCACATATTTTTTGTTCAATGGATGAACAAACATCTGCTCTATGAAGTATGTGGTGACACTTCATAGCACCAGTATCACATTAACCATGGAAATATTTCAAAAAATGACTTACTGCCTCAAAATTATGATACAACTAGCAACATCTCTGTAAAACACAAATGAATGTAACAGCAATGGCAAACATCCTTCACACTGCAACTATAATGGTTTTCTGACACAGTCTTGATCTGTCATTGTCTGCTTTTACCAATGAGTTAAAGCAAAATTTAATGAGTTACAATGAAACTGAACAGTGATTTTCAATTTGAAGTACATTACTTGAGGCAATACTTTGAGTTTCTCACACTTATTCACAATACTGAATGACTGATGCCATAGTTAAACCCTTTAAAGACTAAAGAAAATCTAAATTAGTTTTGACGTACATTTTAGGCTCATCCTCTCCTTTTAGATACCAAACAGAACAGCAAAACCCTCTGGAGACTTTAAAATTTGGACCGCAAAGTTAATCCATCCCTACTTGCGATGGCATCAAAGCATAACAGTTGGCTGTCTATAAACGCTATGAGAGCCAAGATGAGACAGTGAGTGGCTGTCATATTTTCTGCATTGTTTCTCTGCGATTTCCTCTATAAAATATACCTTTCAACCAATAACTAATGTTCTTCGCTGCTACCTCAAGACACACCGTCTGACAGTCACAGGCCCAGTCCAGAGAACAGACAAACTACAGCAAGATTCTTCCAGTCACCACAGTCCATAAAATAAAATAAACATTAAACTTGACTTTACACAATTATGGTTTAAAATTGGATGCCTGTTTTTTTACAGTGCGCATCCTGTTATAGTTACAGACAGTGTTTGTTTAAAACAAATTAATTGAAAAAACAGCTCAGACAAGAGGAATTAATCTACTGTGTTGCAATAAAATCACAGTGGAAATGCCATTTACAAAATCACAACCATGTCTTCACTCAATGAGGCTTACTCCACATAGTGCTTTCTTATTCAGCTTTATGGCCTTTAAAATGTTACTGTTACAGTCATTGAAATCCAGGTTGAACACTGATAGAAACATCTACATGGCTACACACACACACACACACACACACACAGAGAGAAAGTACAGTTTCCCTTTACTCAGATGTCCACAATGTTTTTAAAAACACTGCTTGCATCATAACCAGTCAGTACAAATATTGCCTGTGGCACCCATAATTAGGAGTACCACCGCACACACACAAATTTGTGGCAAAAGTACAAATTTTTGTGTGTGTGTTTTTGTGACAAAAGTAAAAAACGCATTACTCCTCTTTAGTAATGCGAGTTACGCAATGTAGTAAATGCTTCTTGAAGTGATTAGATGGAACAAGCGTGATGTCCACACACTTATGTTTGTGGTCGGAAAGCCACAGTTAAAGCTCGAATGTCGTTGTAGAGTCAGCAGTAAGACCCGTGTATTCATGATCTAAACACAGATTGCACAGAAATAATTCTATTTGTGGTTTCTGGTTTGGTGAAATATGTTTGAAGGCCATCATGCATCACTCACCATCGAAAGCACAGTTCACAAGAATATATTCATTACACACCAGTACAGCTGTAATGGATTTTGATAATCACAACACGAGCACAATGTTTAAATAGCTTATAAAAATGTGATGCCATGTTAAAGATTCATTACATTTTATAGACCCAATAAAATTTGTGAAGGGTTTAGGGTGTTATGATTCTCCACACATACCAACGCTAATGCTTCATGTGGGGCCATACAGGCATAGAAAATATTAGCTTTGGGCAACATAGAAGTCATCTTCTTCATCATTCTTCTTCACATAACTGCACAAGACAGAGCCATGAAATAAAAGCAGAATGTTCTCTGGGACAGAAATGAATCCATGATGTTGACCTATTTGTGCTCCTATGTACTTCTTTGTGTTTTAGCTGTATAGTGCAGAACCTGTAATAATTATAGATGTATGTTTTAAAGCAAGCCTATAACTATTGAAAGAAGAAATCTTCCTCTCACAAATGAAATGTTGAATTCATAAGCAGTAAAACAAACCCTTCAATTCAACATTTGTTCAAGTTTTTCAGCCTTACCTGGTCTGATATGAGCAGTTTGCAGACTCTCTCTACATATTTTATAAAGAAGTTAACATAATGTAGCTCATCAGACATTTTTGTTGTGTCCTGGCTTTTTTCCATTCCACTCACTCTCACTCATGTTCCCCAGTGATGATGTCTGTAAAGAAACTTGGGAAATCAAACACTATCCTGTAATTACCACATGTGGCCACAGGGGCCACTGTTCAGTGACAGTTTCACTTTAATGTAAGAAAAGTAGACATCATGCAACCCTCTCCTCTCCTCTTTTCAGGTGACAGTGACAGTTTGGTGTGTTTGGAGGACGGGCTGTGGTCTTTCCCGGAGGCCTACTGCAAAATAGAGTGTCCAGAGGTTCCAAACATACCCACTGCCAAGCTGCTAACAGCAGACTGCAGGGCCTCAGGGCATGATGTTGGTTCTGTCTGCCGTTACAAATGCAACCCAGGCTTCTATGTAATAGGGAGCCTCAAAAAGAAGACACCAAGGTAAGTGTTTTGGGATCTTTGTCAGCTCAGTGGACAGTGAATAGCACTACTGCTGCAAGGGTTTTGTGGGGCATTCACACTGGCATCACTAACATGAAATATTTATGTATTGAAAACAGTAGTTATATTTCATTTCCTGTGGTTTCTGAGTTATTTGGAGACTTACACCTCAAATTATCAAGACATTAATTATTTCAGGCATATAACTTTTTTATGTTCAATAAGGACACAAAAAACTGCAACAACAATTGACTATAACTATGTACTGTTGGTTGTGCAATTCCTTTAAAGACTAGTATGTCTGCGTAGACAAAAGACCAAAGTAAATGCAGTGTTTTATCATCCATGCCTCCCTGCGTAATGGAGGAAATTCCTTCTTTTCCTTTATTTTACAAGATTCCCATTACGCACTGCTTAATAAAATTAGGATCTTTGATTTAGATATCTTATGCAACAGTATAAAAATGCATCACATGTACACCCAAACCCTCTAGGGCAAAGCTTTAAATATCAATGGGTGCAGTTTAAAGAGGCATTTTTCAGTCCATCATCTGCAAAACTATATTCAGTTTTGTAACAAGCTCACATTAGGGTCCAATAAAATTTGTACCGCTGCTAACTGGGCCTCGTCATGACTTTGCCAATTGTATTCATTGGGCAACTGCTCATTACTGAACACAGTTCACATGTTGTTAATGAGATGAGGGTTTCCCGTTAGGAGGAGACACAGCCTCTGGGGTGAGTTTATACCCTGCTTTAGATGAAGTCAGCTATCTCTCTTCACACATTACAGTGTGTATTGGTAGCAATCACGTTATTGAGTTCATGTATAATATATGTAGTATTCTCTTCATTGTACTGTCATGCATTGTGATTAAAATGCAACATATCAAATATCTCACAAGCTGAGTTTTACTATCATAAAACCAGTAAAATATACATTTATGGTTTTGTATTATATTAAATTTCCATCCAATGAGGTGAAAAACTATTTTATGTAGAGATCCATTTGCAGCTGGGTATCTTTATGAGTCAAGCTTTCTCAAACAAATGTGTAAACATTTTAATAACCCCTGATGCTTTATTAGTCCAACATGTGAGAGTGAACAGCAGCAGCTATTAAAGGACTTTAAACAGGCTTTTTTACTCTTACGTTTGACACATGTACCCACGTAAATTTATGTTATAACACATACTGTTGCATTTACACACTACATGCCCCACACTGGAGATCTCTTTTACTGTAGAGTGGGCAGTCCTCTGCGCTCAGTATGTTTTTTGTTATTGAAACAGTAAAAGTAAAATGGGCTATAGAATGTGTCTATATATGTGTGTGTGTGTGTGTATGTACATACAGTAGATACAGTAGATCCATTGCTTTACAACGCAGAGAGGACATGCAAAAGAAAAGAAAGAAGACGACAAGGGAAAACAATCATATGTTCATGACAATCCACACAGAAACAAAAAAAACCTCAAATGCACTTAAACTCCTAAAAAGGTGGTGCTACTTAGACATAGAAATAATGTTTTGTTTTCATATGTTCCTGCTGTCTCTAGGAAATACTTCAAGTTGGAGTGCCTGGAGGGGGGACAGTGGGAGGAAACTGGCTGTGAGCCGATATCCTGCCCAGCTCTACCTGACGTATTCCAGGGCATGTATACCTGCACCAATGGCCTGTACTACGACAGCATCTGTACCCTACGGTGCCCAAACACAAAAGAAAATGTAAGATTTCAGATGCCCTTTTATCCCCCCATGTCATATAGGAGTATTTCAGTTGACTATCAACACAGTCATGTGACCATCAAGACTTAATTTAAGTCACTCAGCTCAGAATAATAGCCATTATGAAGAGTATATGCACAGTAGCAGAGGTTGTAGCTGCAGTCATGCATCACTTACACACTGCCATGTATAGTACACGCTGCGGTGCTACTGTTGTGTTATTGCTCTTGACTTCAACAGGAATCATTTCTGGGATAATCCGGCAGTACTCATGCATGCGTGAGGAAAACGTCTACAGCAGCTGTCATTGTAAATGTATAAAAAATGTGCACTTCCACCATCTTTCCTAAGTCCCTAGTGTACAATGATTAGAATATCTGGATGCCATCTTTTTATTGAGGCTACATTTAGAATGTGTGTTTAAAAATATGAGACAAAGTATTTAAAGTGTTTATATGTAGGATGTCATTTAAATCCAGAAATTAAGTCGTTAATCCATTTATCAATTTCCTGACTCACTCATTTGTAAAAACTTGTCCGTGTCAGGAGCCTCATGTTTATCCATGTGACTGCTCAACAATAATAGACTACCAAATTATGGTTTCAGTTAAACCGAAATTGAACAAATTATTTCCTATACAGTTTCTCTTGAGTTGTGGGAAGACAGTCCAGCAAACGTGTTGACCGCACATAGTTTCCTCGATGACCACAATGAATTTCAGTATGTGTGTTTGTTTCTAGAGTGTGATTCGCTGCACTAAGGACGGTAAATGGACAGCACAGTTCAACATGTGTTCCAGGCTCCAGGGATCCTGTTCTGCTCCTCCTGATCTCAACTCCGTAGAGTACAGCTGCGATCAGGGGATGGATGTCGGTGAGAGTCGCTGTCTTTGAGGGATAAGAGCGTAATCCATCGAATAAACACTCATGATTATATTCTCTTTGGGCCAAATTCTGTCAAACAATTAGTCATCACTGAGCGCACAGTTCTCGTCAGACGAGAGTCACGGAGGTAGGGCATCTAATTGTCAACATTTATTTTTCCCCCTTTACTCATCCTTCACTGTATAATAGCTGTCTTTGACTTGGATTTTGAGTCATTGACTAGCAAACAGTATAGGAAATCTAGTCCAAATTCAAGTGTACAAAATATTATTTGAAATGTGTGACAAATCTGTGTCAAAATAAGGAGTAGGCGTCAAGTGTGGGAGGGTAAATTGGGGTAGAGATGCCACACATTGAGAGTTGGTCAATAACACCACCTTTTCTCTTTAAATAACAAATTTGGAGGATTGTGCAGGGATACTTATGTGCTTTCTGAGTGCTCTGTAATATATAAACAGAGAGAGAACAAACTCTACTGACCCAATATACAGAAAATACCAATCAGATTAAATTACACAGCTTTATCGATCCCCAAAGAAGAAACTCATTTGCCACCAAATCAACTCATACAGACAGCAAACAATATAGACGTCGCATTCACAGTACACAACAAATACATAGCACCATAAAAAGCCATTTGAGACATGATTACCAGCTGAAGCAAACAATGTAGACGTTGCATTCACGGTACACAACAAATAAATAACTCCGTAAAGCTACTGAGACATGATTGGCAGCTGAAAGGTGCTACGGATCTAAACCACATCTAAAAGTGTTCATTAATAAATCTGACCGCTGCTGGAACAAAAGACAAATTCTGCTTATTATTGTACTAAATGAGGTTTTGAAGCATTTTATGATTTAAGTGCCCGGTGTTAAATGAAATCACCAGTGCATGCTTGAGCAAATATTTGTTGAACATTAACTGTTTGGCATTGTAGAACTGAAAAATAATTCATGATATCACACACTGGCAAGCAGGCAGAAACTGTGTTTTTGAACTGATGTGTAGAGTTTGTCAATCTGTCATTGGATTATACTGATATTTTATGGTACTGTAGGAAAATTTGTTATTAAATACCAAGAGGAGACTCCAGGGAACCTTGAACTTACAGACATACTCATAAGAACACAGACAAACAGTAGTATCACTCTCACTGTATAGTGACGCTTGCCAAAAGTCCGAGCCACAGATGACAGACGACGGTGTGGTCTGAAATTTCTGTGGTCTGTTTTCTCCTCAATGTTTGCGCATGAATAAATTCAACAGATGCAAATGAGGACTAGAGGTAAGTGTTATTTGATTTTTTTTTTTCACTCCTTCCTTGCAGGTGCTGTTTGCTACCCAACGTGCATTGTGGCTTTGGACATGGATCTGCGTGACCCAGTGGTTCTGCCCAATGGCACTACAGCTGACTCCTTAAAGCACTGGATGCTGCCCACCAAAGTCCAGGTGAGAAGCCTGAGGAGGTTACTTCAGTTTGTTTTTCCTCCAGTTATTTGAGTTCATTTAAGGTCAGCTCAGTTCTTTCTTCACTGTACTATTACTTATCAATACTCAATTCAAAAACATCATATATTTTCTTTAACTTATGCATTATTAACATTGATGTACATGTAATGTTATTAAAAATATATAGTAAACTGTTTGATTAACTTTCATTTAATAAGCTGAATTAAAGCTTTAAAACTCCATATCTCCACTCCATATTTTAAAAAGGAGAAAGAGCAGCCACAGTGTTTTTCTTCATGACAGTATGGTACTAAGGAGGTTCTCCAAGAATTTGGGAGACTTTAGGGAGATGGGATAAAAAAAAAATGAATGATCAGAATTGAAGCTGCAGAGGCATGACCTTTAATCCTTGTATGGCTCAAGCTCTAAAAACACTGCCAGATCCTACATTTTCTATACCGCAGTCTCTTTCATCTGACATTACTCATGTGATGTCATTTTCTCAGACTTGACAAACATTATATATGACATGACATGTAAAATCCTTTAAATATCAACCTCTCAACCTTAAATCAACCTGTAGAAACTTGGAGGAGTTTCCTTTAAAATATGTCCATCCCATCATGTTCTAAATGCTGTTTCAGAGGATTTTTCCAAATATGTAATTTTTGAAGAAACATCAGGTTTTTGTCCATTTTTTCCTTTTGGCATGAGCATTATGCTGATATTGGATATCTAAAATTCAAAATATCTGCTGTTGGCAGCATAAATGCAGTTTTGATAACTGTAGCAGTCTTGCAAAATCTGTATTTGTTAGAGACCAGCTTTACTCACAAACTGGTATTAAATATATTAATATAGTTACACAAGATGCTTCTAATCAATCTTCAGTTGATTCAGTTCATTGAAATACAGAGCTCAGGGGAGGGGTGCTGTACAGATCAGCTTGCAGAACTGGCTGCACCTGTTTCTAAGTTGTTTCATGTTGCATGATGTGGTGAAAAATGAGATAAGTTGATTGGTTTAAATAAGCAAGTAAGCAAGGGATTGTGGTTTTGCTACCATTTGGAAAGTCTTGGCAGGTTTCACAAAACAGTTGTTGTTTTGTTCGCCTGCTGCCATGCGACCAATCCGGGGCGCTGTGAAAGCTGATCCGTTGACAAACAGCGCTGAGATTTTTTACACAAAAACACCCATCAGAATGAATAATGCATCCAAACATCTGGTGGTCTGAACAACAGCATGGAGTAAACTGAGCTACTGCTCCAGACTGACTCACCTTTATGGATAAGCCCAACGCTAAGATCAGTTCCAGTTCAAGTCAAAAACACCTAATTTGTGAAACAGCTGATATACAAACACAGTGGATTTACTCACAAACACAAAACACACTTATAAAACCTCACTTTGTGATTCTCTGTGAGCCTAAGTGTGAAGTTCTGATTTTGAATACTAAAAACACTTCTCAAAGCTTTTGTGCTTTGTTAGGTTAAAGCTAGTAGTGTGTGGCAGGCATGATAGGACGACCTTTTCATATAGCTTTAATTGGAATGAACTACACAGTTATTAGTTGCTTAACAAGACTTCCCTACAGATTTATGCCCCCTTAACACATCTTGTGGTACATTAGAGATAAATCATCACCACATTCCAATTTAAAGGTGAATGATATAACAGTTTATGAGTCTTCAACAAATGTACTGTAAATCATCTAGTGGAGCAGGATAATTCCAGTTATTTATTATTTTTCTGGACTTCAAGATCATTTTCTTCAGTCTGTTGAAGTGATCGACCACGTTGTCTCTACAGACTACAGAAAATCGCAGTGAGAAGTGAAATCTTTTTTTTTTTTTTTGTTAAAACATCTCCTTTCGAGTTTAAGTAATAATTTTAAAAATCAATGTGAAACCCAAACACTTTTTAAAATATTTTTCAGTACACTCGTGAACAAAAACACATAAATGACTTTGCTTTCAAATAAAAAATGGTTTCAAGCTGCTTCGAAAACTTGTCCAAAAGTCTCCCTGAGTGGCTGAAAATGACCAAAAATGACTCTCTCTCAATTTTTTTGAATTCGTCAGAATATGTGTAAATGTGTTTCATATCAGATTTTTGACGGGATCATTGGCAAGGCAGTATCTTTTAGAGTTTTCTAGAAAAACATTTTTAATTCCCAGCTGCACCAGATAATCACGCACCATCACACAACAGAATCCTCCCAATGTGTATTTGAGTGTGTGTTCGTTATCGTTCAAGTGTTGTTACATTACTGGAAATCACAGGCAGATAGCAAGAGTAAAGGTTGCAGTTGACGTCAAGCCTTTTAGGAAATACACACATCTCTCACACACACAGTGTATACAAGTCACTATGAACAAACTTGTAGGAATGTCAGATCTTGGGTCTTGGTTAGAGCGCTGTTGTTTTTGTTTTAAAGGTGGGTCATGTTACCCAACATCATATCTCAGGAATCGCTTCTACGTGAACGCTGTCGCAAACACTGCTCCAGTTTCACCTTACTTTTGGGTGGTCAGAAAGCCAGCCAGCCAGCCAGTAAATACACCCTTGCCAAGGTCAAATAGTTGGATGGAGGTCTGCTAACTTACGCCATATCTCTGACACTGCCTTGTGATTTCGAGGCATTGTGTTATCTCAAATTCAGAATCAGGTCTCCTTCGCTGTGTCAGGCTGCTCAGGAAATCACAGGGGAGGATCCACTTTCTCTGTCCATATTTGTTAGTCAATCGGCTATCTGCTAACCACCTTGTAAATTCTTGGGGTCAAATAAATTACATGAGACCACAGCCTCACCCAAATTTCACCACAAATTTTTATGTTTTGCATCCACTTAAGTTGAATAAAACTCTCTTTTTCCCAAGTTTTCCATGCATAACAAACAAATAAGACACAAATGTACTGCATATGTCTATAAAAAATACATATCTGCATGGTCGGCAATTAGAATAAGTACAAGATGTAGCCTTGTTCTTTTTTATGTAACAGGTCATTTTAAGGGAGGGATCATTGGCAAAAAAACTTAACAGTATCTGAATCAGTCACCACTATAAGGAATATAATATACTGATTTGTCACTAAATTATTGAACTGTAAGCATGTGAGGTGCTCTAGTCGTATATTTTGATGTTGAATCCTTTATATTGTGGACATACTATGACCTTTACTCTTATGTCACCTTCAAGTCAGTTTGTAATAATCAGATTTCTATGAACTTAGTTGTGGATATTCATGGTTTTTAGAGAAGTAATGGTTTTTGGTGACCTCCCTGATCTTTCCTCTAGTACCAATATTTCCACCATATTTCTACAGAAGTAAAGGGCAGAATCCCATTAAATTTATGAGGCTCATTCATTCTCCCCAGAGGATGAACTCTAACCATTTTCAATGCTCCATTAGCTTTTCCACCATTAGGTTAAAGTGTCAAATTTGTCCACCTGTCTCATAATTCAACAGGCATATTGCCATGAAATTTGTTGAGCACATTCATGTTCCCAGATTAATTTCACTGAATTTCAAATAAACATGGAGCGGGTTTGGCTAGACAATCTCACCACAAGGTCCATTAGTAGCTGTTCTGGAGCTTTTCACATGATCTTCCTCACCGGGTGAGGTTTGCCCAATTTCTCTTGGAATCTTGGAATTGTAGATATTTAAATATGAGCATTTTCTCATTCATGCTGGCTTTAAAGTTGAGACTGAAATGTCATTCTTGACTTTGGAAACAGCAGTTGGCAAATCGGTCTCATCACAAGGTCCATTAGTTATGACCTTAGGATCTTTCAGTGATTTGGTGACTCAAATTATGTACAATTTAGAAATGGCCTTTAAAATTGGTTAAGCTGTTAGTTCCTGTTTCATCAAATGTTATCATCACTTCTGTCAGTCAAGACATAAACACCCATGGAGCAGCAAAATGGATGGATTGGTGGTTTGATATTCCAATCTCAATTCACTACTACCACTGTTTCCTATAATCTAATCCTACTTTGGCGCATCAAGCCTACAAAAAACTCCTAAAGAAATGCGTTTGTGGCTGAGGGTAATATTGTTTTCCATGGCAAACACAATGGTTATCCATTTCTTGTGGCTGCATTGCTGAACTTTTGTCCTTATGTGCCTTGTTTTCCAGAGTATAGTCTGCACAGGGATGATGAAGTGGTACCCTGACCCTCAGCACATCCATTGCATCCAGTCATGTGAGGTAAGAGTCAAGACAGCCAAGCAGGTCCTGCATCAAATAGAGTGGTACGTGCAGATACTTTTTTTCGTCCATCCTGCCCATTTATCCATGAAGCATATTGTGAAGGCCAACACAGCAGGCAAATACAGTTCCATCCAATCTCGCCCAGGTTTTTGAAGCTGCTAAATGAGTGAATGTCTATTTTAGTCTTAACTGATACTGTATCTGTCCAAGGACTACAAAAATATTTACTGCAGCTAAGAGCTCCTGAGTTAAGTTTTTCCCTTTCTATATGTCACAGGTCTGAGCAGAACAACATGAGTTCAATACATGAAAGAATCCAAAAAATAATGTGGTCATGGTTGCATCGCATGTCCTGTTTGGAACCATACACCTGGTGGCTTCCATGATACATACAGGTGTCCTTTGATGTCCATTCAAGTTGGACATCATATCTATCAGTCTAAGGCACTTTGTGAACATGGTGTTTGATACCTCTTGCTTAACCGACTCTTACATAACATGTCTAGTATGTGCATATGTGCTCTTTCAAAAGCCTCAAGGTCAGAAGGATCTCAGTGAGGCTTTCATCCTGTTATTATCAAATATATTTTATTAACATCGAAACAGGGAATACTTAATCCTTAAAACAATTACACCATTTCTGGGCATAACCACATTAAATTTACTGCTTTCGCCAGACTTTTCCGATAATATTAAACATGAAGCAAAACACGCCGTATCCCTGTTGTCATCACTACTCAAGATACCAGAGTTAGTGTGCAATGTGCTTCACATTTCATGATGACAAATCTCAGGCAAAAATTGATATTCTCACACTTCAAACTTTAAAAGAATCCTTTTCAAATCTGTCCAAAGAGCTTTTTTTTTTTCCAGGGATCCTGGCATTGCCAAATGTTGTTATGCCTGCCAAGGCTAATGGATTATCTGATAAAGGAAAATCAATTAATCACTGGATTATGTTAGATTTAGATTAATTATTCAGGCTGACACAAGGCCTTTAAATCTTTCTGCCTAGTTTAAAAACACTCTACTTAATGGGTGCAGGAACTCTCATACTGTTTTACAAAGGGAGTAGATTCATTTTTAGTGATGAGGTAAAAAAGTCAAACGTCTAGTAAATGTCCTTTATTGTATTTGCCAGTTAAAAAAATGATTTTCACAGGAAACAACAATTCAATACTACTAAGTAATAGTTTATTAGTTTAGTACCATGTGTATACCTAAAAATTCTTTACTGAGACAGAACATACAGCATATAAAGCGGTAGCAAGTCTATTCAAGACAAATATTAAGCTTGTTTGTCGATTACAGGTCTAAAATAAAAGTGATGGATCTTTCCTCCTTTTAGCTTTAAAGACTTTGCTCAGCCACTGAGCTTACACACAAATAAAAGAATAGAAAAGAAATAGAGGATAAAACCCAAAGTCATCATAGTCTTAGAATGAAAAGTAAACCTGTCAGTTGCACTCTTACACTACAGTCTGAATTATGAAAGACAAGAAGACTAAATCTAGACCTAGATATAGACTAAAGCTGGGTTTATACCTCTAACAGCAGCAGACTGATATGTTGTACAACATCAGGCAGTATTGTGCTTTAATTATATTCCCCAAAGTATCTATGTTTACATTCTTTTATTTAATTTGTGATGTAGTAGCTGTAGGTTATACACATACTTACATAAAACTGGAGTTACATCCAAATAACTGTGATTTATCCTTGTTCCATTATTAAATGGGAAACCTCTGCTGTGAAATCGGCATGTTTATGTTCTTTCATTTTCTGTATAGAGAGCATTGGTTAGGGTTAGCAGAAGGTTTGTGGTGGAGGTGCTTTGCTCAACATGTGCTTGCGTAATGTTGCCATCACTCTCAACAATCTCTACCCGCATCAGAAACATGCTATTGCAGTCCTTACATGATATCTCCATAGCTGCCATATCCCCTGATTTGTTACATTTTTGAGTTGAACATTAGCTATGGCGTAGCCTAAGTCCTAGCTACAGCAGCTATGTGCGCATGCTCCACAGCTACGCTATCACCCCTTAACACAGAACTATAAATACACCTTTAGGATGATGATGTACTTCAGTTGGTTCAGATTTGGTATGAATATTCACAATGCACCACTGTCAGGTCAGGTCAGATCATTTCCCCAATACCAATACTTAAGTCAGTGGTGGAAAGCAACTAAGTACATTTGCTCAAATACTTTTAGTACAATTTTGAGGTACTTGTACTTTACCTGAGTATTTCAATTTGATGCTACTTTATACTTCCACTCCACTACATTTATTTGACAGCTTTAGTTACTTTTCAGATGAAGATTTGAAACAATGGATAATATAACAAGCTTTTAACACATTGTTAAAGATGAAACCAGTGGTTTCCTACCTTGGGGTCACATTTCAGATGTCTATGAGTTGTTAACAGCTCCACTAAATGGTGATTTTTCCCTTTTTCCCACTTCTCACATGGTTTCATTTAAATAAATGTTTGAATGATACAATATTTCAGCACAAATCAAAGATTAGAGAAAAATTCCAAAAACTGAAAACAGATTTGTTTATCAGAACTTGTAATCATCTCACGACCACTCAGATTTATCTGGTGACCCTTTGGAAGGGCCCGACCCCTAGGTTGGGAACCACTGGACTAAACTTGCTAAATGTATATAAAGTAGTTGAAACTACAACATAACAGGCTGCTTACACACTGATGTTTCACTATTAATAATCTAATGATGTCATATATAATAATATATCAGTCAGAGGGACCAAACCACTACTTTTACTGCAATACTTTAACTACATCAAGCTCATAATACTTATGTACTTTTACTTACAGCTAGTAGGATTTTTCATGCAGGACTTTTACTTGCAATAGAGTATTTTTACATTGCTGTATTGGTACTTTTACTTAAGTAAAGAATCTGAATACTTTTTCTGGGTTTCCTGCAAAGTATGTTGATATTAATAGTCCCCAGAGTATGAATTTTATTTTGAAAAAACAATCTTAACTCAAAGTCCACTCTCCATCACATTAATTAAGTATGGAAATAGTCACGCGATGACAGGTGGTTGTATATGTAGGAGACATAATTTCAAAGATACTCTTTGGAGAAGCGAGACATCTCCACGGCAACTGAGCAGACCTCATCCACTGATGAAGACCATGAGATTATGTCGAAAGCTCCAGAAAAAAATGGACCTTGAGTTATGATTATTTTGTGAAATTACTATTTCCAAGGTCAAGAATGAATTTCACGCTCATTTCACCATTAGGCCAACATTTCCATTTGTATGCAAGAAATATCAAAACTAATGGGCCATGAAATTTCCTCTGCACAGTCAAGCTCAAATCTGAGGGTAAAAATTCCTCAGATTTTGATGACCTCATGGTCTTCCCTCCAGTTAGGAGGATAAACTCCCCACCACTCTGATCACCACTACTGATAGGAATAGTTTGTTTCATTCAACTCTTTTTTTATTGTGGAATGTAATTAACATTGCAACCTCTAAGGGCCACTGTAGCAAGACTTTAGACTTTTGGGCTTATGTTCCGTTTCACTGTATTTTGTGTGCCCTGCTGTTTGTATCATAAATGAAAGTTTGTTTAATCTACAATTTAACGTCCATCTCTGCTCAGTAATATTTTAGCAGTGACAGTAAATCATCTAAAATCATAAAGCCAGATAGTTTTTATTTGGCATTCATACGTTGGGTTCAGAGAAGGCTGGAACTACCGATGGAACACATAAACTGTTGATGTCTCACGGTATTAAAATATTCTTCCTACCTGCCAGCTCTACATTTTCCCCTTCCACCTTCCCGTGAATGTTGCTAGGCAAAACAGTTGCTTATAACCCACTCCTCCATGACAACACTGTAAATTATACCAGACCACATGTGCTGCATATGCTCTATGCCAGATCTCATCCAGATGCCATAGCTCTCTCTCTCTTTCTCTTACTTACGCTCCCTCTCTTGTCTTTCTTTAAACCAATTTGACAATTGGTGTGAATGTCAGCTGAAGTATCCTACTGCATCAGCATGGCAGTCCCTGTACAACTGCCAGGCCGAGACTGTGTTTGGTAATGTTTTTATCTATCTTTCTCTTAGCAGAGAGTTACATCACAGACAGAATACCTGTTATGTCTTTCTAGAAGTGTCTTTTCTCAGCATGCTTAAAATGTTTGCTGGAACAATAAAGAAAAAGAATGTGATAATAGTGTAACTGCAGGCTAATTAAAATGTAATGACTCATGCATCAGTTAATGTGAGGCATTTGAGCAAAAAGGATATAATCTATGTATTTAAACTGTTCTGATGGAGGCTGTGCTAATCCCCTTGATCACATGATGAAGCAACAGAATAAGCAACAATGGGTTTGACATTAAGGATTAGGGATAGCTGTGTTTATATCACAATAGATCTGCATGAAGTGGAATATTCACAAACAGAACATATCTGATTTATCTGCCACACTCTATCCACTGACTTTAACGAGATGATTATTTGCTGTTTGCAAAGTGTCTATCAACTGTGATTACAATCGCACAACTGCAGACTATTGCTAAATATGTATATACACTACTCTGTTTCTTCAAATGTATTCTGAGACACATGCTGTAGCTGTATAATTGGAGACAAACATAACCAAAACAAATTAAACAAATGAGTCCCATTAGGCTGAAGGAAGCCAGAAGAGTATTGGTTGTTAGTTCAGAGGAGAGACAGCCCTAACTGTTGGATAGCGGGATAATAAATGATTTTTGGTAAATTTACAATGAATGGAATTATAGTAGTCTCTCCACAGCACAAATTATTTGGAAGAAGCTTTCTTAGCTTTCCAAATACAAAGCTTATTATCCAAGAGAAAGTCTAGAAATTCTGATCAATTTAGATAAAAATGTCTGATTGCACGCATACCATCTACTAATTATTCTCCTTAGCAATGGAAATTTGTACTCATCTGTAGCAAGTAAGTTTGTTAGTTAAGTCTGTGGGCCCTATTTTAATCACGCAACTGCAACAAGCACAAAGTGCCAGGTCTTGGGCGCACTGACTGCTTGGTTGTGTCCAAGTGCACCTGCTCTTTTGGTTCATGTATGTGCAGCAGCACAAAGTGCAAAAGGGTTGGATGAAGGTGAATATAGATGGGAGGGTGTGGTGATTAATAAATACTCTCTCAGCCAGTCCAAACAACTGAGCTAATCACAATGAAGCATGGCTACATTAGCTCATAAAAAATATGGTTGGTAAAGCACCTTTTTGATCCCATCAATCTGACATATTGTAATTGATGTCACAGCAGGATTGTACTGTGATGCATTTAAAGAATAAACATGAGCCACTTTCACTAAAAAACAAAGTTGGGAAGGAGGCAATGATGCACAGGACTGATGAACCTCAGTAATCCAATGTCTCCCACATAAAAACAGAATCCCCAGAAATAACCAAGTGTAGAGATGTGTGTGGGTATTTTGTGGCAGCCTGGTGTCATTTGTATGTGATTTAATGGAGGTAAACACAGTGAACAGTTGTGTGTAACAGCACTGAGCTCTGGCACATTTGTAATCAGAAGCTGCAGATCCATCAACGTATCAGTCATGCTGCCTTCAGATTTCATATGGTATCAAGCAGCTGTGGACAACAGATACTGTAAGAATCAACCATCTTGAGACAGCTTTACCAGTAACCACAGTAAACATTATTTTTTTATACCGCTTTAAATGCATGTACTGAATGTAGAGTGTTTAATAATAATAATAAAAAAGGTTCTTTACATTTTAGGTATTATTCCATGATTGCTGCACATTTGCTCCGGCCATACAGACATGTTTCTGAGACATCTATAATGTCAAAGACCCGATTTCCACCACAATACCAACAACTTGCTCTGCTGAGCACAAGAGAAATATCCCTAAGGGGAGTAGACAATACAGACAATAAAATATATTTTATCTTATCTTTGCATGGTGTAATTTGAATGAACCTCCCACCCTAGAGTGCCTCTCCTCCCACCAGTACACCATGTGCACTGTACCAAATTACAACACAGACAAGCAAGGCTAATTTCAAGCTCAGGAAAATACAGTGCATAGCCCTGCTTGCATTGGTTGTTGTGCCACCATAAAAATAGGGCCCCATGTTCCTTAGTATTACTGTTGTTTCCTGACACCACAAATTGTCTTATTTTTAAGTTATTTTTCCTCCATCCATCCATCTATATACAACTTATCCAGGTCCAGTTTGCAGTGGTAACAGACTAAATAGAGCAAGCCAAATTTGTGTTGCCCGAGCCACATCTTCCAGGTGTTCTGGGGGAATCCAGCTGTGTTCATAGGCTCTTCTGCAAATATGATCTCTCCAGCATGTTCTGGGTCTTCCCTGGGGTCTCCCTTGAGTCTTCCAGTTGGAAGTGCCTGAAATATCTCCACAGGGAGTTACTCAGGAGGCAACTGTTGGGACAGTGTACCAGATCATCTCTGACTTTCTCCTGGAAATGTGTATGGAGCTCATTTACAGCTGTTTTAGGACTAGTCCAAGTCCAGAACCATCAACCCACGTTCCTGCTCTCTGCAGGACATGCTATCCTTTCTCCAAGAGCATTTTGAGAACGGCCAGACTGTTCTCACCCTGGGGGTGTTTTCTGCAGCAAACGTTGCTGGCCACGAGGGCTCTGACTGCTCTAGAGCTCAGAGCCAGTGATTTCAAATTTCCATACAGTTATGAAACAGCACAGTTTTAGGCAGTTTAGGGATCACCCAAACTGCAAACGCCTGTCACCTGCACCTCGTCATGTATCCAGCACAATGCCTGCTTCTTCTTTTACCTTGCTGCATAGACAGGGGAGTTATAGGCTGCCGTCTGTAACCTTGGTTACAAATAAAGCTGCATTTATTGTAGCCTTAATATAAGTCTCTCACTGGATTGTCAGTGGAAAAGCAGAGAGCTCCTACCTAACACAAGGACATATAGTCAGTTGAAAAGTTACAAATGACACTTCAGCGTAAAAGGGGTTTTACAGCTGACCTGGTGACATATCATTTTATTTGGAAGCACAGGCTCAGTCCCCCAGCAGCAAAAGTTTGCAGTCAGCTGGCAGTGAGTGACATTTTGAAATGCAGGCACTGAACTTCAATCATGTGTTTATGTGCACTTAAGTCATCTGTTTATTCACAGATTTTGGCAATAACAATGATTTCTAAAACGTATGTAAGCAAGAAACCTGAATATAAAAAAATCTTAAAGAGGCAGTGTCACATTACTGAAGAGGTTTCACCACCTAACGTGCCTCAAATTAGTCTATAACCCAGTACAAATAAATTAAGTGTACAGTATAACAGACCAACTGCATGTAAACAGTTATTTGTAGAGTAATCCATACTTCTGTCCTGTCGCAGTACATGTACACACGTTAATCACAGCATATTCTTGTTTCTGTTTTTATTCTTGTTTTATTCTGAGCATGTACATTTAGCCAATGATTCACCAAGTCCTATGCCTCGTATCCTATAATATCTAGCACACTATGTTGGACTATGTTTCACAACCCCCCCAACTACATCCACCGTCAAAACACACACACACACACACACACACACACACACACATACACACACACACCTCCCTTAAACTCCACGAACTGTATTTCCTATCAAAAGGAAAAACACTTTCAGCCACATGGACAAGAGAAGTAAAACAATAAATATATTGCTTGACAGATGAGTGTTCACTAGAATTCATATCTGTGTTTTATAATGTTCTGATGAAGCGCTTGGCAGGTGCTGATGACAGCACATGCTCCCATTTGAAATAGCCAGTGCTAAGAGGTAGAATATTTATGTTAGCAAGGTGTAGGGTTGGCTGCTGCTGCTTTGTACATCTCTGTCTGGTTTAAACTGATTTGAAGGGAGTTCCTGTATAAAGGTAATACACAAACCAGTTGACCTTTTAATTACACATAGGGGACTAAGGTGCGCAGCCAACTCTTGCTGGTTTAATACTCTACATGGACGTCTGTGCATTTCTGTTGAAAGTAAAATATATGTTGCCTGGAAGCAATGTAAACACTAATTAACCTCAACGTGAGCCCTGACCTCAAAATTCATCATCGTCATGTGGGCAAAGCATGGGGTCCGCTAATTTTAGCAGCTCTTAGCAAGGAAATACTTGTACATGAAATGATAAAACCCACAATAAAGCTCAGCTATGGATCTCATTAAATTTCAAATAAAACGTGACATCAGGCTATGCATGTCTGTATTGTGCATGACATGAAAGGTAATTCAAAGATTTACATACTAGTAGTGATTTGGGTGAGGCATCTGGTGCAATTGCTGGTAAAGTATTTACTCAGAAACAGAACAATTAAATAGATTTATTTATGCCACGGCAGTTTAGTTAGGAAAGGCAAGGGGATTCGTCAAGTAGGGAGTTCTTTGAAGTGAAGAGAAAACTGCAGAAATCTTCTCAGCAGCTGCTCTCTCCCCCTGCGCAGTTTAGGTAGAACCCTGAGACTTTGAAATGACTCCATCAGCCCGCCGGAGAAAGCCAAAAGTATCTTTGGCACTCTGCACTTATTTTCACATTGTTGGCACTTCAGGGAAGCCCTCAAGGTTTAGTCGAAAACATTAAAAAGGCTTTCAACATGAAAAGTTTGAGATTCTATGCAAGTCGAATTCCACAAATTTGCGTGCCACTCCAGAGTTTCTCCAGAAGGACTCCCACACTGGCCAAAGCATTGCAAAAACAGTTTGAGGAATTGTCATTAACAGGTATTTTAAGTAACATGAAGCATACCTGACGGTCATTAAATGACATCTGCCTGTGGATCTGTCCACCCTATCTATCTGAGTTTAAGTAAAAAACAGCTAAATGGGATGTAAAAAGAAACATTGCTTGCACTTAATTACAATGAATGATTTTCTGCATCAGTTTGTCATATTATTTATTCTGCAATGCTAAAAGAAAAAATATTGTCTTCACAAAGACCCCAAAAGTGAAAGCCATTATTACTACAGGTCTCAGGTATGGTGTTGTTTATCATCACTCAATATGATGTTTAATCCCTTGTGCCATAATCCAGCTCAGACTTTAAACAATGCAAATCCACCATGCAAAGGATTACCACAGCAAACATCAGGCTACACAGTCATAATTCTTAAGCACCAACCATTGACTTTAGCATATAAGGCAACTGACTGCGGACACATCACTGGGTTTATCAGACTGGGTCATTTTTTCTGTAATGTTCCACTGTGTTAGGCCAACATTTTAGAGGGTTAGGTTAGTCAAACATCCTGGTTGTCCCCTTTGTGTCCAATCACAACACGTGGCAAATATTCAAACAAATCCTGCCAATGTTTTACAAAGCTAAGTTACTGGTTTATCCAGAGAAGTACGCTAATATAAACCTACCTCAGCATTCAATTTAGAATCTTACTATCAAGCAAATATGCAACCAAATCATGCTAATTCTTTAACATGCAACCAGTTTAATGCTTACTCCAGGTTATTGCTAAAAGGCTATGCTAAGAAGATGTTTGGTAGCACATCTACAACCACTCACAAGCTAATCGTGACATTCTGAGTATATCCCCAACATCAGCATTAATGAGTCTTATTGGCTGAACTTGTTTGCCTCAGGGTGCATAGTCTGCATAGACATCTGCAGTTAAGACTGAGTGCAAAAAGCACCAAGATCACATGTTCCACATCAAACAGCAAGTCATGCAAAGAAATCTTGTATCTAATAACAAAACATCACCATCATCATTCATATGACTTTTTGTTGTACATTTTTTAACAATGATCCTAACGTTACATAAAACTCAATATGAGTATCTTTAATTTAGGGGAAGTTTTGTTGTATCCCACATGAAACTCCAGTACATGTGAAACTACTGCTGAATAAAGCAGCAGGCCTGCTTGTACACTGATTTGAAGACCTGCTTCCAGCTTGTTCAATGGACACAAGTCAACCTCTCTCATCGCTTGTATAATCTTTGTCAGAGCAAACAATGAGCGTGCAACCGACTCGCTGGTATGACTGAAGGTACAACTCGGACTGGACTTGGATCATGCTGCGTGAGAGTTTATTTTGATTTGTTTCATGGACATTTGTTCCAAACAACTTCATTGTATGACAATGTTCGCCACTTAGTGAAAATCTGTTTTCTGGGAAGATGTGGATTACATTTCTTTGTTTGGCTTTCCATGCTGTGTTGGGAGACAACTTTCTTAAACCATAATAAATATGACCTTTTCTTGTTTGTGACTTGTGTCTAGCCTTTTGGAGGGGATGGCTGGTGTGACACCATCAACAACCGGGCTTACTGCCAGTATGACGGAGGAGACTGCTGCCCGTCCACACTCTCCACCAGAAAGGTACACAAACAAACGTTTCCAGTGCTATACCTCCTGTCTGCTGTATTTACACAGGAAGAGAAAGATTGATTTTTTCATTTTATCCCATCTGTTTGTGTTTTGATTTTTAATAACAAAATATATTTCTCCAGGGTATCCTTTTAATAGATATAATATAACTTACAATGTCCGTCCACTTTGTTATAAAGGTGGCAGGGCTCGCGTCTTGCAATCAAGATGGAGCTTAGAGGCTGAAGCTGGATTCAAAGCCAGATTCTTCCTGTTTACAGTAGTAGAAATCCATCTCTTTTTGGAGTGCTACACTGCCACGCAGGAGACTTCCACTAAGCAAACAAACACAGATCCCTGCTACTTTCCCCTCTCTCCTGTTAATGACTGCGCCTATTTAGTCTCCCTCATCTGTACTTAAAACAACAGAGGAGACTTGTGCCCTCCAGCTTTTCCACTCAAATGGTAAATAAGCAGGTTTTCACCACCCATGCTGCTGCTATACGCTTTCTCACTTCTCATATTAGGCCGTTTCTCCAATACAAGAAATGAGTCAGGGCTCAGGATGTCAGAATACTCTTGGACAACAACACAGTATACCTGATGAGACTCTTTTACACTGTAACAGTTTTAGCAGATGACAATGAAAATCCCACCGTATTACTTTGTTGGTGAAAACACTTCATTTAAAGCATCTTCAGTGCAGATAAAAAAAAACAACTTTTTTTGTAGTGCAGCTCTACTGTGTGATTTAGGCCTATCATTTGATTAAAGGAAGTCTAACACAGGCCTAATGAGTTTGAGGAATATGTTGGATATCTTTGTGTTTATCCATCCTTACTTTCCCCGGAGATAGCTTGTTCGTGCTCGCTACAAGATGCAAATGTATCACATTACACTAATTGCACTAAATGATTGCTGTATATATTGGGTGGGTAAGAGGAATGGTATGAATAATAATGAGGAAGCCCGTGTTGGGCCAGTGGTGGAAACCAGGGCACTCATTCCCTGAACTACTTCTACATAAACACGTCTTTTTTTCCTATTTTTCTGCGCTCTCATGAGAACTTCTCTCCTGTGTGGACGTTTGGGGAGTAGCTCACCCCCCTCCCACTATACCCTATTTGGCTACTGTACAGCCACATATTCATGACACCCATTCAGGGGGCCCTGCCTATTAATTCCTATAGCCTACAGTTGGCCAAGCCTCCGCTGTCTCCTCCATGTCCGCAGCACGCCATGACTCACTGGCAGCTCCTTCCTAAATGGAGAAGGAGTTCAGCGAGTCTGTAGCTGCCGTCATAATAAATGAGCTGCCAGACTGCCACTAACTGCTCTTTTACAAGGGGAAGGGGGAGGGAGGGGGTATAAGGGTGGGAGCAGCGAGGTGTCTGATGGTCTGCGGTTCATTCGGCCACTGTAAAACAGCAGCTCAGCGAGCGGGGGTTGCTCCGAGGAAGTGAACTAAACCGCCGTAAGAGTCAGCATCCTGACTGCCGCCGCGGCTCCAGCAGAGTGATGCAGTTAGCGGGGGGTGGGAGGGTTAGGGGCTTGGTGGGGGGGTTGATGAAGAGCGCTGGATGGTAGGGTTGTTTACAGAACTCTCTGTTTCTATGTGGCTCGACTTATGCAGGTGTAGGAAATTACAGGTTTTTAACACAGCGTGACCCAGATCACATATTTCTTTTCTGCCAAAAAAATTAAAACTTGAGACTCGGGATATTTTTTGGCAATTTTCTACAGTTTCAGTACTTACCCATAATCAGGGTTAAAACACACAGACAACAATGAGGTGATTTACCTTTTTCTGCTGGTAACACAGATTGTTTCAGAATCTGGCAGGATAAGTCATCCACATCTGAACTACATCAAATATTTGAATCAATATTCATATCTATTTGTGTCTGGATCAGTCCACAGAGGCCAGCTGCCTACTTTTTATGGAGTGCAGGCAGTATTGGTTTTATTTACAGGGGTAGTTGCGGCGATGACAAGGGAGGAGGGATACACCAGAGATGATTCAGGTGGGATTCAGTCATTGGCCGACAGGGAAAAGATCTGAGCTGCCACACCATCTATGGAAGCACACAATCTTCCTTTGATTTGTTAACTCGAGTCTGTGTTTTAGCCCGACAAGGGGCCAAAGTAGTAAAAGTAGCAGAGCAAACGGAAGGAAGACAAAGAAGACATGATTTTTTTTACATGAGACTGAACACCATTTGGTTCTGGTTGCATGCAAGGTTGAATTCATCAATTTGAAACCATTTCTTGTCACATGAATTCCGTTCATGAATATGTTGCCGTAAACAGCGGGGAGGCAACTAATCCAAACACTCAACACAGCCAAAAGACTTGGCTTTTGTTTCTGTGGATGAAGGGAAAGCAAGCCCTTTCTCTCACTCCAAAGGTTGTTAGAAGGCATCAAAGGTGGAATATTGCTTGGCTTGTTCTGCTCCTGCATCAATGAATCAAGATGAAGCTGTTAAGGAAACATTTAATGGCCGCGCCAATTCGTCTTAAATGGGACTGCTCGCATTTTAAGTGAAGCTGGGCCTTCTGCAGCTCGTTCAGTGAAGCTATTACCCTGCCATCAACCCCATCTCAATCCAAAACTGAGTGCAATCAGCAGTGAAGGCCGACCAGCTGCTACCTCCCACTCTCCTTCTCGCCTTGCTTGCCGTCATCCTTATTTTCTTTCCTCGCCTCCCACTCTCCTTTCTCCCTCTCCCTTTCTTTCTCTCAATCTTCCTCTCACTCCTTCTCTCCAGGAGCGAATGTTTACATTTCTTGCAACAGACTGCTTCGCGGGGCACCAGAGTTTATTTTGCAACTTGTGGTGATGGCTCGCTTCCTAGACAAGAGCTGGCAGCCTCTTGTTGTTGATTCTTAACATGTGTTCATCCGTTCACCTCCACGGCGGTGCGTTCCTCCCTCCTTCCCCCTGAAGACCCTCAAGGTTTCTTGCCGTTCAAAGGCCACGTTGAACCATTTGACATCATGCACTTTATCGGCCTCCGGGGGGCCGTGGGAGTTCTCTTTGAAACTGTGAGGAAATACAACAAGTCTAATAAGACCACGCTCGGGTTACTAAGCGGTACTTACCTTTCAGCACAAACAGAATGTAGGAGAGGGGACAAAACTGTCCACTAGCTGCTAACTCAGTTCAAGCACATTTATTTTTTATTGTCTGTTTTTGCCATTCAAAGACGTGCTCTTTGCTACAGTTGAAAGGTAACAAGCCTGCTGGGATGCCTCCTCAACTTGTGCATTTTTCTCTGCTTATACTAAAAGTCCTGATGTAATATTTACTTTTATACTTCTCTTTCTATGCTTTTGTTCCACTTACTTCCAGTGGAATATATAAGCATGATTTTATCAGATCTCATCAAAGAACCATCTCAGACAGTTTTAAACAGGGAAACCAACCAAATGGAATGTGTGTTTTCTCGGTTTAATCATCCATTAAAAATGACATCTGCACCAGACAGGCCTGAAATGTCACATCTTGTGTTTTTGTTTGAATCCAGCCACAGATTGAAAGATCTATAGTGGCTCTGGGAAGCCGAGCGCTGAATGTTGTGCTTGTTTACTGACAGGTCATTCAGTTTGGGGCGGACTGCAATCAGGATGAGTGCACTTGCCGTGATCCGGACGCTGAGGAGAATAAGAGCAAAGCCAAGCACTTGGAAGGAGGAGGAGGAGGAGGAGGAGGAGGAGGAGGAGGAGGTGGAGCCGGAGGAGGAATGCAATAAGATGGAGGGATAAAAGAAGCTGAACTCGTGTTAAACAGAGTCAAACCACAGACTATACACCACAACAAACAAACAAAAAAATATCCGATTTACAATTTTATTTTGTAATGTGAAGAATGCGATTGAAGTCAGATCATACAGTAAAAGCCCGTTTTTATTCAATCAAAACCAATATTGTTGTTAAAAAGCATCACATGAGTGGTTTATACATTTGATTTATATGTTCCAGCTTCAATCCGGCCAAATAATATCCACAAGAGGATATAATGTTTTGTTTTCCTGTTAAGAGGTGAAAGGTTGTCTTAACTGCTGGATGTGGGTAAGAGCAGAAAATGATCTTTTAAAAATGCAAAATAGAAGAAAAACAGGGAGCATTTATGGAAGAAAACACTGAAGTTCAGATAGGGTTAAAAAAAAAAAAGCTGTCGATCCAATTGCGTACAAATCAAGTCATCATAATTGGATCAAATCACTATTGTACATGGATTCAAGTACTTTTCTGGAGTTGATTAGTCTTGGGATAAAGAAACCAAAAGGACTGACTGTGCCTGAAAACTGTTGAGCACATGCACAGTCCTTACAGTAAAGGTTATTTGCTACTAACTACGTATACTGTTGCATCCAGTTAGATGGAAAAATATTAGCATCCCATAGGATTTTCAAAGTAGCTCATTCAAAACATACTGAAGTTCATTATATATACTCATTATGAAAGGCAGGTTTGTTTACTTTAACTGATCTGATGACTACTTAAAATATATCAAGTCTAGATGACAAAGGAAAAGACAAACAATTGCTCTGAAACACTTCAAATAGTTAAAATCTTCATCAGCGTGCATCAGATCCTTCTACAAAACAGTTCTTTCATACAGTTAGCTGGTAGGAATGTAAAAGGATACATACTGTAAAGACTAACATATATAGACTAATATATTTGGATCACCTAACATATTTACTAGATCACGTATTAGTCACACAAGTCGACACTATTTATATCACAAACCCAGTAATAACATGATCATTTATCTGTGCCGTACGGCATGTGCACAGAGCGTCATGCTGTCATATTTATATTTACACAAAAACTCTTAATCTTACACACTATGAAAGAGACAAGCTAAAAAGAAAAAAATCTGAAAAAAAAAAACAAAAAAAAACTCCCAATACTTTTGGGACACTCAGCCATGCCTTTTTCTTTTCAGCTCAACACTGATTTCTGTTTGCGTATACTGTATGTATGTCAGAAAGATTCTGCTATCCATTAGCCAGAAATGATGAAGTAGCCCGTCCAAATATTGTATCTATAAAAGTGTAATCATGTTCTTTGTGATATTTTACAATACTTTATACTCTATATGAAATAAATAGCGACTTTATATCGACCCCTATCATGTCTCTCTGATGGTTTATTTGGTTTCTTTTAGTTCACAGAGGATGTGTCTTTTGTTGGTTTCCTGCTTGTACAAATGATGTTTGAATAGAATGTAATTTAGGTATAACTAGCTACTATAGGTTGGCTGGCACACACACACACACACACACACACACACACACACACACACACACACACACACACACAGACACACAGAATTCAGTAATTCATTTGTTAAATCCATAATGGCACACCTACTTCTTGGTTCAAAACCTGTAAACAAAGTTCTGTGCTGATATTTAATGACAGGTATTCTATATTGAAAGTTTCAGGGCTATAACTGTTCTCATAGTATTCGGACAGATTAATATAGAATCACTCTAGTATCACAAAAAGGAAGACAGAAACCTTCTTTCTGTTCTGTGAGTCCTTGTTGTTTTGACATCTGATTTCCAGGCTCTCTCTCCAGGTTTTTGTCATTTAAACAGAAAGAACTCTGAAGACAGTAGACCTTAGAAACGGCACTGTGCTTAACATGGTTTGACAAAACAGAGCAAAGTAAACAAATGTCTCAGCTCCCAGTAACACTTCATATCATGCATTTTGCAAAATGTCAGGAAAACTATTACCCACAAACTTTTACCTTCTGAACTCATACTAAATTCTAAATGATTAGGGAGTCATTTCCAAATCTGCGGTCAGAGATCTGCAGAAATCTTTTCACTTTAGATAGAAGGCTTTGCCAGGATGACGGCATTAGATTTGGCCATGCAGTAGACTGACTTCTACTTTATCCTCCTTTTCAAATTCCAGATAGGCCTCATTTTTCTGAATGACGCCTACCACAGCTGGTTTCTATGTGGACGTGCATTTGGTTTGTGTAATATATGAACAGTGATGCCGACAGTATCGATATCACAGATCTGGATCTTTATGCAGGACTACTGTAATACTTTACATTCACAAATGCACTTGAGCATAAACCTATGACATCTTGCATGAATACAAATCAATACTTTGACATTCTCCTGAGCAACTTTAAAGGGTCAGTTCACCAAATTTAGCATCAGGCGATAGAAGCAACAATAATCTAAATTCAGTTCCAGCTGTATGAGAGCATGAATAAATAATTTGCACAAATAAAAATAGTCCTATAATAGTCTAGTAGATTTAGAACAGCAGTAGAAGAATATTCATACAGCCATGTTTCATAATATATTCTTTATTGTTCTTTGAAGTAGCAAAGATCAAAGTGAAAAAGTTGAGTTTATGACAGCCACATACAGTATAGACAATATATCATGCAGATAGTAGATGGTTCACATTTCTCTCAAAGGTTAAGAGGTCATTCATTTCACGTTCAAATCCACTCAATTATTTTGTCATTTTACCATTTTTGTACAACAAAATGAAACTTTAGTCTATTAATCAACCAATCACTTACAGTCCAATCCGATTTCAAACCGTCTTTAGATCAAAATCAGATTAAAAGGAAGTTAAACCTTTTCCTCTTTGCATTAGAACAGTACATTAGTGGATTAATCCGACTAGGCTACACAGCAGATATTACAGGACAATAGTGTATCTACCAAAGCACACGTAAATGTTGTAAAATATCACCCGTTGTACATTTATATACAGGAGGAAAACACTGTACTGTGCTATAATGTGATGCATTTATGAAATACTTTGCTGCCTATACAAAAATCTACAAGCGTTCAGTTTAGTATTCACATATGAGATTTGTTAAAAATCAACAACTAATATACATTTGCATTTCTTTGACATCAATCTCCAACATGGCCACTGCACAGTAATAAAATAACATTTCAGAACGTGACAAATCAAGGCAAATAAAACACACTGTATTAGTTCAAATGAATGTCAGAAGGATCTCTCTAACATTATTTATTACATTATTGCATGAAGTTTAAACATACAAAGAAGCAATCAAAAACAGACACTGTTAATTTGCGCTTTCGGTACAGAATTGTCACTTTTAACAGCGTTCATTGGTTAGATTTGGAATGATAAAATCTATATGAAACTATAAAATAATAAAGCGAAATACTTTATAGATACTTTTGGCAGGTTTGATTCAATATGTAGAGATAATGACTGCTGTTATTCAGTAATCCTCCTTTATAACAGCTTCATTTATAAACTATCAATAATACATTCAGCAGGTTATATCACTAAAACTTTATCATGATGCTATGTACAGCGTTTGTTTCGAATGTCTGTACTACTAAAATAACTTGCAGCAGACTGTCTTCTACATCTTGTTCATTTTATCTTGCTAATAACATCTTAATCTCTTTAGCTTTACATGCTACCTCACCTTTCTCATACAAACATGGACAGTTTGTAAAATACTGGCTTTGTTTCTGGTGCTACATGACAATTCCTTGTGTATGTTGCACTGCAATAAGTGTTCAATGTGTTTAAATGACAAAACCAGGTCATGACACTGACTTCACTAAAAAAAAATGTAAAAGGAGAGTTAAAAATGACATGTCTTTGATGACAACTGATGTTCAGTATAAGCAACGCCACACAATAAAGCAGCCAATACCAAAACCATTTACAGCTGTAGAGATACTTGACGATTAGCCCATGATGTGTTAACCTGCTGAGTGTTTTTGCGTTTATTCATGACAAATGCGTCTGACAAGCACCGGAAGCTGTCAACCAGTAAAATATTAACAGTGAAACTGAAACTGCAATGATTTTTAACTGTAAAGAATCAGCATCTCCTGGGTCCATGGACATGGACTGCCTACAAAGTCACGATCAATATCACTAGCAGTTTTTTGGCTGCTTCTTTGACATCAACGGTTTCCAGTTTGTACGTGTTCGCCATCATACAAGGTGATGTAAAAAATCTGAGGACATGATTAAGTTTGGATTTAAACAGGCACAAAAGAGCTGACGTGAAACCCTTTATGTCCAAGATCTGATCTTTTAATATCGTACTGAATATGACGAAGCTAAATGATACCAGGTTTTCTGTCTAGACTACTCTGCAACGTAAGGTTTCTTTATGAAAGATTTAACAAAGTCCAACAAAGACAAAGTGAAATTAAATTTTATTTTACATTTAGTTCCACTAAAACATGTGCATCTAATGTAAATTATCATATGTTCAGCTGTTTCCTATATGTATTTACTTTAATTGTGATATAAATTTTTCATACCAGGTCACATTCAACATAAATAAAACAGGAAATGATGAAGAATCCCAGCCTTGAGGGCTGAGGGTCTCGTTGAGTTCTGATCTACTTTTGTTCTCAGATGGTCAAAGCCTTCCAGTCCTGCTTTCCAAAGGTTCACAATTAACACCAATGTAAATAAAATCATTAAAATATCCAGATGTTGACAGAGGCCAACCTTAAATGAAGCAACAACAACTATTCTTTTACATCACGCACCTGCAGCTGCTTCACAGTTAAAGTTGTCCATTATGTTTTTCCTTAGAATTACAGCAGTGCTTTGATCTGTTCAGAAAATACTGTATACACCACTACACTCATACAGCAAGACTAATGAAAATCTGATGAAAAACATGAAGAGGTGCTTTAACTGTGAAGCATATGTCAAGTTTGCTACCATTGGCCTCAGGACTTTATTAGTGTATAGGTCAAGAAAAGCACAGGAAAGATGAATAAAGCAGTGAGGTGTACCATCAGGAATCTGCTTTGAGAGATCAGCTCCTGCCTGAAGGCTGTGTTTGAACATTTGATTTTATTTAGACCTGATAAGAATAATGTAAGTGGACTGTTATTTCAAATAAAATTAGCTCAGTGGACTGGAGGAGTCAAATTTTGTTCTCCTGTTTTTGTTTTCCTTTGATATGAAAAATTTATCTCACAATAAAAATTTATAGGCTTCAAATAAAAGTTGAAAAAAAATAGGATTTGTTTATGACACCTTAAATGCACATATCTTGCAGAAATAAATTTAAAACCTGCATTTTATTTGATTCTTTGTTGAGTTTGGCAAATCTTTATACTCCTTAGTGCATCCAAACTGAAACCTTAAAATATCATTAGAGCTCCTTGGGCTCACCGTAGTCATTATACATGACAGTGAGCGTCTGCTCGTCACAGGCCTTGTGGACGTCCTGGCCCATGTTCGCCCAGTTCAGCCCAAAGGCCTTGGTGTCAGTGTAACGGCAAGACAGGAACTTGAGGGACATCCTGCGAAGGCCGATCTTTGCCTCTTGAAGAAGACCCTTACACCACGGGGACAGTTCATCTAACTGGGAGAGGATGAGGCCGGCCTTCCTGTTGGTACAAACAATGATTAAAAGGTGTTTCTGTTTGCTTTTTAAAGCTTTCTGACATCCACAAACCTGTTATGAGTTGAAGAGAGATTTGCATTCAAAAACCAATTCAAGAGAAACAAAATATAAAATATGAATGACAGACAGGAGGTGGACTCGACAAAAATCACCTGTACAATACAGTCTACTGTATTTTCCTCGTGGGCAAGGGGTAATGGTTGCATGTGTTGTGTGTATGGTCAAGCTCATTATATACTGATATCATCAGGTAATGATGAAAATATGAACAGCTGGTTAACATGAATCCCAGTTAGTATTAGAGGTTTGGCATCAGAAGGAGGTCGACCAGCACTTTCCCAACCAACACTGGGTTTGAGATAAATGAAGTGATGAATAAACTGCGGCAAAGAACCAGTATTACCCCTGTGCCTCACCTGCAAGAGCCCTGTTCTTCAGTTTTTCCAGAGACAAATAAAGGTTGTTGGGATAACTGTAACTGCTCTCTCAACCTATGTACTGTACATTACCAATAAATGTTGTTATATTATTATAATGTTTTAAGATATATTTGGATGCTGCCCTGCCAGCAAGTTTTCATCCTTCTCCCTCATACCACACATTGACACCCCCATATCACCTTGACACCTCTCTCTCTCTCAAAGAGGAAGTAGATACATAAATCAATATTTTCTGTGCCTCATGATGCACAACAGTTTGTTGGATTATTGGATCATTTTAACCACTGACTTGGATATTAGAGTTTATAAAAAAAAACAGTAATAACCTGTTCACCATTACTCTGCTGATGACCTCACTTTTAAATTAACTATGATTTAATGTTCATGTTTGAGATGAGCTCTCCAGCAAAATCTTCAATGCTGATCAATTTTTATTTTAGAAGAACTCCCTCAAAGAGTTCAGCCTTTTTCTGCCAAATCTAATAATTTGCCATAAATGGTCAGTTATCAACGTTTTTAAGATTTTGGTGAACCACTGGATTGCTACTGCACCCCTGTTCCTCCTTTGGTACACAAGAAGTCATCCAAATACCAAAGTTGAACAGGAGAAAAGAAAATATTGCTAAACTTCAGGAAAAGTACATCTTTGAGCTTCAGGTCAACCTGACACTGGTTTTATGGATTAAGAGTTGTTCACAGGAAAGGCCACAACAGGTGCTTGTAAATGGTTTTAAATCCAGTCAGTTGATTTTAAACACAGGGCTCCCCTAAGGCTGCATTTTATCCCCCATTCTCTTCTCTGTTTACACCAACAACATCTCCTGCAGCAGTGAAGGAATGACACTTTTAAAGTGTGCGGATGACATGGCCCTAGTGGCCCACCTGACTGGCACCAATGCTCTGTCTGAATACCATCAGGCAGTAAACAACCTGGTCCGGACATTTCGGAAAAGCTCCCTCGAGCTCAACATCACCAAGACCAAGGAGCTGTGCTGTGGGAGCAGACAGAAACCAGACTCACAACAACCACCTCTTTTCCAACCTCTCAGTATCGAAGGCCAGCTGGTAGAACAAGTACGGATGGAGAGATAGACACCTCCTTGTCCTTTTCCCAGCACACTGACTCTGTGTACAAGAAAGCCCAGCAGCGCCTCCACCTGCTGAGGAAGCTCAGGACTTTTAATGTCAGCAAGGACATTTTAACCCTAGTTTACAGGACACTAAATCAATCTATACTCACCTTCAACATTTCATCCTGGTACAATGCCCTCACTATCAAACACATAACAAAACTCTCCCGCATAATCCAACCAGCAGAATAATTGGTTTACTCCAAACTCTCCTATCCGATCACAACCCTGAACAGATTAAAATAAGCAGTGCACTCTGACTTGTTTAATACTGTTCTTGTCAGTGCTTTTGGTCATATTCTACATGTGTGTGTGTGCGTGTGTGTGTTTACATGTGGTTTTAAGTGTGCATTACTTGTTGGTTGATGAGCCTTGTCAGACAATAAAGTTATCTTATCTTAAACAGAAGCACATCTCGCTCAACGCTGCCCAACCCTCCACCTTGGTTCTTTAGAAAGTATTTAGAGAGTTGTTGATATCACAGGAATCAAGCAGCCAGCCAGTGACTGTGAAATGCAGTGAACTGTGGGAAATGCTTGTTGCCAAGCATCTGAAGAAAAGTGGAATCTCAGTGTTGATGCACATCAGGCTTCAGATACATTAGACTGTCTACAGCCCATTAATCACACCGTGGCTCTGCTGTTGTTTTAGAGTGACATCATCGTATGACAAAACCTAAAACCGACCCATCCACAAAACTGCTTCCTGTCTGAAGGGTAAGGTGCACGGTTACTGACACATTCCAACTTTGACCCAAAGCACACACAGTGGCTGCTGAAGGTCTGGGTGGGAATGATGAAAATAAAACAGTGGAAAAGTGAATGAATGAATAAATGAATGGCCATGGCAAGTAAAGAGCTGGTGCTGTGGAGGAAAGCAGGCTAATGGACGGCTGTGAAACTGTGGAGAGGCAGAAGAGAGACAGCTTGATTCCTATGAAATGCTTGAACTTGTCCTTTGGCCAAACCAGCCCAGCTGAAAAATCATCTCCATTAGTAACATGATGCACAGAGTTCACATAAATACATCTCATAGGGACACTGAGCGCAATAAATAACCATTAAGCCTGATGCAGCCCGTTTGGCCCTTGTAGAGAAACCCTGTCAGTGTTTGTCTAAAGTCAGAAAATGGCAGCAGGAGGAGATTTTGTTCATTCCACACACAGTTTCTCCTCATCCTTCAGCCAAACCAGCACTTCTACAGTGCAGAGTCCCCATTCTGCCAAGCCACAAGTCTGCTGGATGCACCAAAGTCACCAGAGCCATAGCACATTATACTGATGAACTGATGACACATCAGAGCACCCAGGCTACACATTCAATATGCACCAGTTAAAGGAAATGAATGACTATACAGATAGAATAAACATTTGTTTCTACCTATTCATCGCTCTAATTGTCTAGATTTCCGTTTTTATGCACATCAGCCTCCTGCAAGCATTCGGCTTCATTGCTGCAAGCGTCAACTTAATTCAGTTTACGGTGCAAAATGTGCAGGTGGAAGCAAACCGCAGTGAATTCACGTTCCACTAATCATCATAGACACTCACCTGGTAGTCATGAGGCAGATCTGATGATGATGTGATGGTGGTTGTCATGAAAATGATGATGGAGAGGTGAAAGTGATGGAAACAGAGATGACACTGGAAAGGGAGATGGTGGTATGGGAGGTAACGATGACAGCTGCCATGTGTTGATGCAGTCAAGATTCTGACTGGTGATCTCAAAATAACGATAAAGTTCATATTGAGTTCATTCTTGACCTTCATCAGCAGTCTGAAGCTTTTGAAGATCTACTAAACGGACTTCATCAGCTGCTTCCAAAGTCAAGAATGAATGTTGAACATCAGCTTTTAAGCGCACAGGGATGAAAAGTCCTTAAAGTACTTTGGAAAAAAAAAAAAAAACGGTTACTGATCAAAAAAAACTGGTCAAACGCAATCTGCTGATGAAGATCATGTGATATGACCAAAATCTCCAGAACAGGTACTAAATGCACCTTGTGATAGGACTGTTTTCTCAACTACAAAAAACAACTTTTTAGTCATATGCTCCCAGTGAACAACTTTCATAGGATGAATCAGGTGCCAACTTTGAAGTTCTCATCTCTGGTCCACTTTTGAAAATGACATCTACCTCTCCCTCTTTCATTCAACCCAGAATCTATGGATATGTAAATATTGTTCATTTCAAAAGTTTTCCTGCTGGACACAAAATGTCTCCTTCTTCACTGTAAAGTCCATTCTCAGTGTTTGTGCACTGGATGCTTCAAGTTTCCACATCACACTTGTGTGAGTTGTATGCTGGACCATGATTGGCTCTAAACTAGTTATGATGTTACAAATCATTGAATTTAAATTTAAGGTGAGCACAGAGAAACTTTCCCTCTTCAGCAGATGAATGTGAAAACAAACTCTGCACATACATCATTCTGTACAATGAAGCTCAAACATCCGAGAGGAGTACAAATAAGCAAAACAGATTTTTGAGTGAAGGGGGACTTTAAGTTTGAGAACATCTGGCTGCATCTGTGCTAATGTTTGCAGGTTAAGCTTCTTGTGATCAATCTGGAGTGAACACAGACACAGTAATGGACGCACACATACTAACAGATTTGAATCTCCAAGTCTGCCATGTGTGTCGCATACTGTACACCCAAACACTAACAAACTGCTCAAACACAAGTATACTTACATAATGTAGTAAGTGAGACCAGTCCAGTCCAGATTGATTTGCAGTTAAGTCTGGATCAGGACCATGATCCCAAATAAATCCAAGACTATTACCATTTCTACATACAACTAGAAGTAGCTTGAGTGTTCAAATCTCTGTGGTAAACTTAATATCCTCTTGTCAAACACCCATTCAGAGTGATGACCCAGAAGGCTTCTTTTATTTTTGATTCTGTTGATAAGCTGCAATTCTTTGGAGATTTGAGCTTAAACTTGGCGCTGGCTAACACATTGTAATAATACAGACACTGTGTGGCCTGTGGATGCCTGTACAGTATTTCATCTCCTGTCTTAGACTCACTCCAAATCAACTGCTGTTCTGTAAACATATAGCACATCACCATATTTCCGCTGAATGTTCGTGTTATTTCTGGAAAATGACTGGATTTTGTACCCCTCAATAGGCCCTAATTCCATTCAAAGAGGCAAAACAGTTTGAGTCAAACATATTTCTATGTTATTGTTGGCATTCTTCTCTAATTTGCAAACCATTTTACATATAGAGACACATGAGAAGAAACATCCTCCTTGCAGTTGTTTGGCTAATAAGTATTTTGCATATGTTATTACATTGTTTTTGGAATCAGAGTATATTTTGAATGTTATGTACATTTGGATGCTCAGCAGGACAACATCTCCTTTGCAAATGCATGTCCAGAGAGCCATAACAGCCCCGGTTATGTTCTCTGCCGTGGAAGCTGGAGAGAAAGAAATAATCATTTTAATTATGTCAGTCTTCTCGGACAGCCTGTCTGCAGACAAGAACCCTTGTGTTGGTAGTTTGCTGCCATACTGTCATTCATATCATTTTTCTGAAACCCCTTTATGTTCCCAATATTTTGCCACAGATTTCAGTGGTTTCAGGAAATTGGGATATTTATTTGCTTAGAATAAAGAAAAAAAATGTGGTTTGTTATGCTTTCGTGTCTCAGGAAGGCAGAGGAACGTTTCACAGGTTCCAAATAGCAACAGTTGTCACCATAAATCCTAGTGCATGTATAGGAGTGGAAAATGGTCTTCAAGATACTCGAGTGCCCCTTAAAAAAGTTACACTTGCAACTTCTGTGTGGATTTGTGTCAAATACAATCATCCACATATACTGTATGTACTGTATACACACATGGTCATATTGAAAGGTACACATTACATGGTATGGTGTAGAAGCATACACACGTAAACACACAGTTTAAATCATTTTAATCAAATAGAAAATTTGAAAAATGCTTATATTTACATTGAAAATATTAAATGTTCCTTCAGTTGACTGAGTTGATTGATTGTTTCACATAAAATAGACTCAGAAACACTCTACCACTCTACAAGACAGCAGAAACATTTTTACTTTAAATGATACACACACGTTCTCTCAGGTCTTTCATTTTGGACTTGATCCAAAACATACCTGTGCAAAACCTATTTGCAGCCAATAAGCATTAAATTTTTCAGAAATGAGGCCATAGCACAGTCCGCCCCAATCCAAACAGACCCGAGGATACTTAGACCATATTAAAAATGTGGTTAACCTCATCAGACTCAAAAGAGAGCCAACACAGGCAGCAGCATGATGTGCCACCAATAAATGAGTGGCCACCATTGAAAATAGACAAAATACATGTCCTTTATCCTGCATTTCACCTCCGTCTCACCTCAAAAACCACATATTTCTTTTATGATTATGATTAGAGCTTATAGAAAGTCCGCTATGATCCACTTCGCTATTGGACATACTTACACACAGACCAAAGCCCTGTGACAACAGGACCTCCAGACTCGATTCAACTGATTATAATTTGGACTTGGTTTCTCAGTTAATTTATAGTTTCTGCATCTGTGTAGCCTTCAGGGTCGGCAAAGGTGAGTGTGTCGTAAATTTCATCATTTCATCATCTGCACAGGTCCTCACAGACTGTCCATGTGAAGTCCTAAATTTATGACAGAGGAGACGCACTGACAAATATGTGTGAACACATCCACACAGTATGTGCAGACACCCTCTGTTGTGTTAACAGAACCATGTGTGTTTCTGCAGTCCACGTCTGTATCCCTATTTCCTCTATATCAGCCCCTTTCAGCCACGGAGTCGACCTAGTGGACCTAGACCAAGTTTCACCTTGCTCAACTTTTGTTGCAACACAACATGATGAAATATGTTGTCAGTGAATATTTTGCAGATATGTTTATTGAACATGTCCAAATTTCATTGATAACAAGAAAAAGAGTGTGCAGTGTGCTAGTGGCACAGTGAGGCTTTAGAGATCATCACAATTCATCACGAGGGGGACATGACTATCTCTCCCAATATTTCATGGCATTCAATATTTGTTGGGACATTTCACTAACATCCAAAAAAGACAAACAAAAACATAAAGTGCATCTTTACATTCCTCTAAAGACGTATTTGCCGTTGAAAATAACTAGTATATTAACAACATTTCTAAGACAGGGTCAGAGTTTTCTTCATGAATTGACTCATTCCTCTACCGTCATACTTAAAGCATATTTACCACAGATATCAAAGTGTTTGTTTTTTTAAACCTTCACATTTCAAATTAATACACTTTTAGAATTCTTTTCTGTAGCTCAGCTCAGCATGAGAAGAATTATAATATTCTAATTTGATGAACTGCATAGTTGAAGCATTATTATCAGCTACTAAAAATACTGTGACAATTCCAGTACCTCCTTATACTGCATTTGACAGGAAACAGTAGCACCCTGGACGTCTCCTGGTAAGGGCATATGAGGTACTTTTTATTGTTATCTAAAACTCATAACAAACTGCTCTGGTTCTGTTAATGGGATACTTTTACTGGAAATTTATATCACAGTGTGTAAATATTTATATGTTTCTCTTCACTATTCAGTATCGCAGAAACCAATAAATCACTGTTGGACGAGAAGCTGAAAGGCACTTCTGCTTTCACTGCGTGTATTTTTGTCCTTTCCTCATCTAAAAAAAGTCAGAGAGCAAAGTAAACAGTCTGCTGTGATTATGATTATGATTTCCTGAGAGAAATTCCAACCATAACAATACTTATTATCACAAGCACTCCTCTGATTAGAGAGACTGTCATGTAAAAACAGAAAGGAAATAGAAAAAATTGAATATTTTGCAGTTCCTCAAAGGGCACGGAGTCCAACCAAGGACACGGTCAGGACTGAAATGGCGAGGATTGAGGATTTTCTTTCAGCCCAGCCAAAACATCTAGCGTTTCTAAGTCAACAGCCAAGCGGCGTGCCTTAAATAATGGGTACTCCCCTGGCGATGACAAGGTCTGGCCCTCAGGAGAAGAAGTGTCAAGCCTTGGAGAGACAGCCTTTCGGTGAGTTTATGGTTTTAGTTAAAACGTCACGCGATGTTGCATGAAAAAGGCAACAAAAATGTCCTCCAGAGGATGCCAAATGGTCCTGTCATTTGTTTCCAGATATTGCTTACTTGGCTGATATGAGTTTACATTGAGTCAGAGCCTGAGCAGGGTTCTTATTATCTGTATTTTGACTAGCTAATGAAAATCAAGTTTATTCAGTCCTCATTGTTTGTGACAGGGAAACTGGGGAATTCTCCTCATAACAAGTTGAGCTGATTTGGGAAGATGAGACTGTGTGTGTGTGTGTGTGTGCATCAGTAAAGTATTGTGTCTGTGGTCTGTACATGTACAGTATGTGGTCTATGTGTGTGTGCTAGAGGGGAGCCTGTCTGCTCTGCTGTTTACTGTCGGCGGTACCACGGATCTGTGTTGTTTGGGTGGGAGACGTAAATTCTCTCTCAAGAGGCCAAAGACATAGTGATTTAAGATCAAGCCGCTAACAAAAGGGACTTAGAGGCAGTTATGGAGAACAAGGACTTTCTAGTGTTGACCGGCTGGGAGCTTTATGTGTGGAGTTTGCATGTTCTCCGCATGCCTGTGTGGGTCTCCTTTGGGTTCCTCCCACAGACCAAAGACATGAACATGTGTTGTCTATCTCTATATGTCAGGCCTGTGATTGACCTATCCAGGTTGTACCCTGTGTCTCTTGCTCAATGTCAGCTGGAATCAGCTCCAGGGTGCCCGTGACCATGTCTGACAATATTTTTATCATTTTTCAATTTTAGCTGGATTTATACCTCTGCGTTAAAGGATACCTATACGTATGTGCTGAAGCTACACCATAAGTGACAGGTTGCGTATTTCAAAATCTAACTACACCTTGTAGCTACAGCACCTACAGAGACACCATATGTGGACAGGAAGACTGGGATTGGTCAGCATGGGCTACTTGAGTTTTCTCCTATAAGGTTCTTATGCCGGTAGATTGTTTAGAGTGGATAAAACATGCAATGTGTTTTAAAAAATCTCTGATAGCTTCTCCTTTTCAGTGACACACATTTAGTGAATACATATAAAGGTGGACTTTCCCACCATTACTTCTATGACAAAGAAAATGAAACAATGTAAACACAGTCACTGTAGGGAATCTAACTAAACCACGATATGGCTCAATCATATATGATACAGTATATTCTTTTGGTGTTGTGGTGTTAATATTAAAAAGGGAAATCTGACACTGAACTATAAATCAGAACCTCCGCACTAGGTGTCTGTGGTGGGACTCCTGTTAGGCAGGTGAGGTTAGGCGTAAGGCACTTGATTGATACTTCTGATTAAAGCAGAAATATAATCTTTATCCTAATATGACCATGATGTTGATTCATGCTAAGACAAATCTGGATCACATGTTAATTTCCCCCACTGTTCTGGTCAGCCTCTGTTCAACTGAATGACAATGATCAAGATGATCTTAGGTGCTTTTACAAGACATGGGCCAACATCAACACTGGATGCTTGAAAAGTCAGAAACTCTGCATGCCCATTATTTTGGTTTGATAAAAATGATATCAGTAGTATTTTTGGCCTGGCGTCAGTACAACCATTTATCTGCTGCATTTGTTTTCCCCAACGGTCAAATAACGTCAGAGAAACAAACGTCTTGACGCCGCGGGGAAGTTGTCAGCACACTCAGACACACAGCGGTGGAGCTGTAAGGCCATTAACCTCGCTGCCTGCTAACAACAGAGAACTCTGCCTCAGGTTCAGTAAAGAAGCTCTTTCCTCACACTGAACCAGATACATAGGAAAGTCTAATGTTCATTTGATGACTTGGCTAAACAAAATGTTTATACTTCCTTCCCTTGTTGCCAGGCTTCACCTTTAATGCAATTCTCTACTGGTTTTCCAGCTCTGAGGTGCCTTTATTAACATTAATCACCCCTCCCTTTAACTAAATTGGGGGACTGTTAATCTAAGTGTATTTTAATGGAACACTTCAGAAGCAACTCCCTCAATTACATCAACTCTTTCCAGCATGGGCCCTATTAAAAACAACCTTTCATTTAGGGTGGGTGAACCAACAGACAGAGAGAGAAACAGAGAGAATTAAGGGAGCCTCGGCTAATCAGTTTCACCTGCCAAAGTGAAAGCATGTACCACAGACTGCCGTTTATAAGTATATTTTATATCGGACACATGGCTCTGTTTATAAAACATTAAGCTACAATTTTACATTATGGGTACTTATCCGTAGTTTGGGGGGAAATTTGGGGCCCTCCCTGGTTGCTTGTTACTAAATGGCCCTGGTGATGTCACGGATGTTAAGCTCACTTCCCAGTCAGTTTGAATGAATTTCCCCCGTAACTCTAATTCACACAAACAACTGCCTACAATCAAAGACAGCACTTTGGATGCTGGGAGCGGAACATCTGCCCACCTTTGAGAAACAAAACAAAAGTCGGACGCCACAGAGCATTGAGTGGACTGATACCATGGAGATTTGGCTGTGAGGGCCACTGTAGGATGTGTTTATAATTCTGCTGGGAACAATAACTGTGGCTTTGGAACAAATTTTAACTTTGAAAAATGTGCAAAGGAAATGCTTTGGTTAGGTAGGATTACCTTTGTTTTGGTTTTGTATAGATTGTTTGGGTTTTATGAAGAAGGGCTGCCCTCTTGTCCTGTGTATGTATTATTCTTTATTAGGAATGGAGAATTTTGTTTTTGTACAAAAGGCGGGAACAGGATAGAATGTTTTGTGAAAATGGCACAAAGCTAAAACAAACACAAGTGGCTGCCCAGGTGAGAGCATTTCGCTTCATCTACTATCAAGAAGATAAGATCTCGGAAGGCCAGTTTGAGTTATACATCTGTGAGTTTGAAGGCTTATCAGATGACAAAACAATGCACAGTAGTATAAGACAGGGTTTTACAACTTTGGAAAGTTGTCATGACAGGAAACATTTATCCTCTATTTTGACATTTTCGAGAGCAGGCAGTTGCTGGATGATGTGGTACTATAGAAGAAGTTGAGCCAGGATTTAATTCCCTATACGTTTTTTTTTCTTCCGGAATCCTTTGCATCAGTTGATTTTTCACAGACTGCTAAGGTATAAGGCTGGCAATGTTAGTGTTAACAAATCATCATAAAAAGACTAAAACCAGCAACAAGTCTGTCTCCCAATACTTCCCGACTTCCTTCCCCTGTCTGTGGCCCTGAGCCACAAGCCCATTCCTTCTTATGAAGACAAATCTTTAAAAACAGGTCATAAATCTATACTTTCTTTTTTTAAAAAAAAGTTATAATAATATTCTAAAGCAGCTGGGCACTGTAGTTTTTTATCAAACATCTCTCCAATAGGAGTGCAACTCGTGCATATGTTGGGTACTATTTTCAGCTGTGGATGTATACATATTTGGTGCACTAATGAGTATTTCTGGCAGCAGGACGGTGTGTAACCACAGTAGCCATGTTCATTGCAGTGAAGGAGCATGTCACCCAGTGCAACAGTGTGGCTCAATGATGTGTTTTAAATAGTTTTTGAAGATAATGAAACCCTCTGTGACAGAGGAATAAGCTATATCAAGCTTTGGATACACACACAATACTTAGGTTTTTTCTTTGTTGTTTTTTTTTTTTTTTTAACTAAACTCAGTTTATTGATAGTATTGGTCTTTTCATGGGATTTGTTGACAATAAGAAAAATATGGAATTTCTTTCAGCTTTATACTTTCAACCTTGGATATAGCTTTAGTGATTCAAACTATGATTTGATTAGAGTTTCACATGTGCAGTGGGGGGTAATGCAATCACAACTTGAGCATATCTGTAATTTTAGTCTAGTCCAAATCTACCAGATGTGTGATTTTTATGGACTGTATACAGTTAAATGAGTGTCTGGGTTTTCTAGCATATTTGAAATTGCTGGTGACTATTTCATTTTTGAAAAGACTGTCTGCTTAAACTGCACTTGAAAGTGGTGTTCACACCAAACTCTGATCCAACCCAGACTCTTGTCTGGTTGCCACTTTTCTTCAATCTTGCAGCCAATCTTGCAGACGTCTTTGAACTGTTATTGTTCAAAGACGTCAATGTCAATTGCACAAGTTCGGTACGACGGATTGCACTTTGTTGGTGGGAGGGCAACTCATGAATCGAGTAGGCACACACTCACATTCACACACACACACACACATTTCTACAATTTCAGAGACTGATTACAGTGAACACAGTCTACACATTATTAAAATGGCTCAGTCTTTTGGTATTCTGTAAGAGTCTGACTCAGGACAGACCTACAGGGCTTTGTATACTGTTGGGTCTTTTGATAAATTGGCCATCAAGTTCAAGTTGATGATCAATTTGCTTGAAGGAATGCATATTTGTGATCTGAGGTTACATATCAGAAACATGGGCACTTCTGAACTACAAACTGAATTCCAATCGTTTTACAGCCTCACCGTTTTGTCATTTTCCTTCCTCAGTTAGTATCAAAGCAAAAGATGCCTCTAAGGTGGGCAATCCTTCTCCATAAAAAACACCTTTCTTCTTTACCTTGATTTGAGAACTCTGATATTTTCATTTTATTCTCAAGGCAGTACAAAATTAAAAGAAATTAGTTAAATGATGACTGTACCTGGGTCCTAGCTCGTCCTCACACCTCCAGGTGAATTCTCCGAAGCTCTCGTAGCGCTGGTTGTAGTGGTAGAGCACTCGGTGCAGCGTGGGAGCGCCCAGGTCCATCAGAGTGTTGTAGGCCGTCTGCTGTTCCTTCCCACTGGTGTAGCCATTGAACAGGTTATAGATCTTATCTGCGATTTCTGGAAGGGCAAAAACAGTCATAGGTCAACACTGAAAAACTTCATGCAGTCTCATGGCATCTGCAAATGACAGTGTATGAAAAATTGGAACTTCAATGACCAGTAACAAGGGATGTTAAAAATCAGCAAACAGCTTGCTTATTTTTACCAAACTGGTCGATTGGTGATACTTGACATCAAGTGATCCTCAAGAGAAGAGAAAGGATGGAGGTCTAATGTTGGTGTACTGCACAGGGTACTGTGAATCACTACATCGCAATTATATAAAGATTTTTCAATGTTGTAAGATGACAGAAGGATGGAACCTATAGAGTAAGGTTGACATGCCTCCTGTTCCATTTCAAGTCAGTTTGGCGGAGATACTGTGTCATCTAGCGAGTATGTCATAATCCTAATGTTTGAAGCCCAATAATATGATAAAAAATTTGGAAAAGCCAAGCCCATTTCCCTTCTAGATTTGCAAAGGTGTTTCTTGCCAGTTCTATGTGTTTTGTAGTTCCATAAAAAATGGATTACAATTGAGTCTAATTGTTTTAAGAAGGATTTAACAAGAAACACTGGGATTTTCTGAAATAGATACAACAATGGAGCAAAAAGGCCATTTTACAGTGTTAATTCTGATAAGTAATGATATTGGAAGCAATCTCCAAAACTGTATATGTGATTGTAATTTAGATAAGGGAAACTGGTCTTGAATAAAGAGGTGTGGCACTGTGTAACCTGAATTCCTAAATGTGCAAATTTCCCTGGAGATATGCTAAAAATAAGGCTATGTAACCCAGAAATATTCTGTACACGTATGGGCATTAGCTCACTTTTACTCCAATTTATCCTATATCCAGTGAAGGTCCCAAATGAATTGATTTTTTCTGGTATCTTCGGAATAGTAATTGTGGCTGAGTGATGTATAACAGAACATCATCGGCATATAATAATATCTTATTTATAGATTTTTCTGTATCATAACCATGAATCAGAGGATCAAAACAGATTCACTCAGCAAAAGGTTCAATCGCTAGGGTGAAGATCAAAGGAGATAAGGGGGTGACTCAGCTTTCTCTGGACACTGAACTATGTCACTTCCGTTTTGGAGACACTGTTTATGTTTGATGTGCTACTTCCTTTTGGGTGGAGAACTTTTCTGTCCAGCACATACTCTACAGCAGAATTTCTTTAGACAAATAGGACAAATTTATTGAGTCTCCATTAGTAGACATGTGATGCTCTTTCCTTGTTTTACTATAGCGCCATTTTACATTTTAGATTAATAAGGCAGATGTCATTTTACATGCATATCTTGGTATTAATACCATTTTAAAATTAATAAATCATTAATATTTCCCTCTAAAATACAAAGTGGTTGGAGAAGCTTTTCATGGCTTGTCAGGTTAGGAATTTATCCACCTGTTCTGCATGATGATGCCAATAAAGTCTGTTCAAAACAGAGCCAGTACACTAGAAGTATTGTATTTCACACCATTCATGTGTTTCCAGGCATTCAAATCAACAGCATAAGCCCAGTGGTATCACACTTCACTGGCTGGCGCATTTTTGCAATGGCTGATTCAAATCAGCAGCAGGCTGAATTTTTGAACCACGTGGATTAACATATTTTATAGTCAATATCCTCGTCGAACTGTAGAGCACAGTGTCCAATACCAGTCCTGATGCAGACATGAAAGCTTTCTATATGTGACTCTTTGACTTACTCTATGAACTGATCTGAACATTTGTTTTCTGAGGTCAAGTTTTACAAATTGTAAACACAAAAAGATGTTTGTTCTGTCAATCAGCTGTAGCTACATTATATTTGGTTACTAGAAGAGAAGATAAGAAGATGAACCTCACATGTTTTCCCTTGAATACAACATCTCTGACTGACTATTAATCCTTTAAACCACTTAACAAACCCATATTAAAGTACACAAAGCCTTTACATTAAATGTGAAACAATTTAAATGCTTTTATTTTAGTAGCACTATCACCTTCAGCATGTGTACAGTGTTGGAAAATGAAACTCATCTCTGTAAGCCACCTGTGATCAGCCTGAAAGATGATTCATCTTTCTGCCTTCAGTCTGTGTCTCTTTCCTCACCTTGTGCTTTGACGTCATCCACAGTTGGACACGGAGTTTTGATGGTGACCTCACTTGGACTGGAGCGGCGTCCTGTGTTGTCTACTGCCCACAGCCGGAACCTACACACACACACACACACACACACACACACACACACACACACACACACACACACACACACACACACACACATACATACATACATACATACATACATACATACATACATACACACAATCATATTAACAATAATATTAACAATACAGTATCTGCTGTTGATTGTGAGTGATAAACTGTTTTCTCAATCAAGAACATTCTGCAAAACTTAACCCTGTCATGTGGGTCTTCAGCAATGAAGTGTGATGACTCTGCTATACCAACATCATATCAGCAGCACCAACAATGTCTCAGCTGGCAGCTGCTGCATTTCCTGCAGCTGGTAATTCAATTAGACGACTCCCCTTGGAGATGAGAGCCTGCATTATCAATACAGAACTTCCACTGGTGCCAGACTGACAATAAACACTTCTTCACAGGGCTAATAAGCCATCATTTATCTGAATTAATATCTCCACCTAGTGGCCAAAACACATACTTCATCCACCTGCAGCATCAAAGCATGTAGTAGCCACACAGAATAGAAAAAATATGAAATATCATGAGATTTTATTCAAGTTCCATTTAAAGATAAAAAGGTCAGGAAATGATTTATTAGTACATTGCCTGCAGACATTTTGACAATCAGAATACTAATGACAAAATCAGTGGAAAAAATGCAGACTTCAGTGATAATAGAAACTTGACACAACTTGAGCAATAGACTACAACATTTAAATCTTTCCCATGTCTCCAAAGACTGAACTTTTGATGCAGCTGCAGAGTATGTTTCTTCTGTGTCATGCTTACATAATAGCATGTAAGGGCTCTGTCTGTATAGAAAATATAAGGAGTGTGCAGCAGAGACGAGGCCTCAGCTCAGAGAGATGAATGAGCTGCCAGACAGGATAGAGAGCGCAGGAGCCCCGCTGATGCTGGGATTAAAAGGGCATGTGTAACTGCTCACTCAGCCTAAATACACGAAAACTGTTTGAAGAGGCTTCGTCCTTGGGCCTCTTACCCTTTTTTTTATCCTCTTTTGTTTCATTCTCTCTCCCTCCTTTCCTAGCAGTTGATCTTTGTCTCACTCTTTCCTTCTTTTCTCTCTCTGCCCCAAACTTTGCCTCTGCTTCTCCAGCTCTCTTTTCAACCCCTCTTCATTTCTTCCTCTCCACCTTGCTCTTCCTCTTTGAGATGTGCGTGTGGTTTCCCTTCTGGCAGGCTGTCTGTGAGATAAGTGTCAGCATGTGTAGAGAGCATCCGGTGTGTGTGTGTGTGTGTGTGTGTATATATGTGCGTACAGAGAAAATCTCAGTCACTACATCACAAACTCCTACAATTTAAATGCAACATGGAATAAATCATCTTTTTACTATTAGCATATACAGCCATGTGCTGATAGATCCATACTGTTCCAACAATACAGAATGATTTTATCTGCCGTCTTTGTGGGAAATGACCATAACCTAAAATGGTCCAAATTAACCCAAATTACCCAGATTCTAATTCTACTTGATAACCCTTAATATTAGGTCAAAGACTTACTTCAGCTATAACCCTAACTCTAACCCCTCACTCTGAAATTACCCAGAATTAACTTGGTCAAAATAAGGATCAGTGCCACACCCCACACATTTAGTCAGTGGTTAGTAAACTATGTAAAAACTTCACTTGGAAATGAACTCAATGTTTCCCTAAGAACTATAAATACATGTGGAAAGATATTGTGGTCATGAACTTCTAACTTAAACTCTATTTGACCTACTATATTTGACTACTCTTTGGCTCACTAGAGGCAAATACCGCAAAATCAATCAGGAGAAATATTTAAAGTGGACCTATTGCTTTTCCTTATTTTCAGTCATATATATATAATGTTACAATGTCAGATGTTCATATTAAACCTGGCCAAATTGTCAAATAATGAGGTAAACGTCTGTAGAAGTAATCCCTGTTGGTAAAAAGCACTGGCTTCAGACTGCTCTGAACGCTCGGTTTCCAACGTTTTTTTCTACTTTAGCCTGAGTCAATGTCGGCTGGTGACGGATTTCTTTATATGGTCATCTGCTTCACACGCAGCGTGTCAGATCACTGCTCTGCTTCACTAACATTATGGCATTTTTCCATTGTTTTGGGGGTAGTCATGCCGAGCCATGACTCGAGTCGAGCTGCCACACTGTGAGTGTTTTTCCATTACACAGCAGGGCAAAGTAAAATAAGTTGTTTAATTGTTGGAGGTGTGCTGGTCATCTGCAGCTCTTCATCAAACATCATCATCATTGTGGCTGTTTCTGCTTGAACTATTCCTCCCTGCATTATTTCTAACTGATCTGCAGAGCAAAGAGCTCCAAATATCTCCATATGTTGTTGTGTTGAACACTTTTTAGCACTGCTAACGAAGCTCTGCTTATTTGGCGAGGAACACATTTAACTTCCTGTAAATCCTTCACAATAAAAGTCTCCCATTTTTTTCTTTTCATATCATTTAAAAGCTTTTAATATGAGGCAGTAAAGCAGGAAATGTTGGGTTTGCATCAGCAGTAACTTAACATGTCTTGGACATAAGTGCCCCTTGGCAGGCTTCCAGAAAGCTGACCAATCAGAACAGAGAGGGAGAGGAAGGGGGCCTTAAAGAGACAGAGACTGAACTGAGGGGCTGCATAAAGGACCAGTATAACATAAATAAGGAGTTTTTTGAACTGTGAATCATAGAAAGCTACTCTAGTGGAGTCCCAGAATATAATTATAGAACTGGAAATGAGCATAACAGGTCCCCTTTAATTACTCTACAGTAACTAAGGATTTTGTAGATTGTAGGATAAACACAACACACAAGTGTTTTTGTTGACACGAAAAGTTTATAGTGTGCTAAGACACATTAAAGTCACTTGGTGAAGGAGTTGAAATATTCTAAACTGTGGCGCCCCCTAGTGGTAATATATAAAATACATTGTGGCAGGCAGCGATACACTCCACTTATGATATCAGAATTATTTGAAAGTTGGTCTTATCACATAACATAAATCACATAGTGGCTTTAATTCAAATGAGCAATAGCCATTCAATGCATTTATATTCAGCAATTATCTCTCTATAGCAGTTTTTATTGATAGTGGCAGAGTCCGCCATTCCTGTGTTGGATTCAGATCACCTACCTAAGCATGAGGGATTCACAGGGAAATGATCCATTCATGTAATCCAGTGCATATAATAACAACCTCACTATTCACTCTCTTTACACCGTGTCAGAGCGAATGGAACATCCTTCTGCTGCTGCTTCATATAAAATCCATTCAAAAACACTTTAATTGTATAGCAGCCAAAGGAAATACAATGTATTTGACATTGTGTCTTCATTCTTTATTAAAACAGCATGAGTTGGTTTGGCTGTCTTGTAAACAGATACAACAGCTGCACTTTCTGACAAAGTAGCTGCTCAACACAGAAGCAAACCAGGAAGCACATACACTTTTTTGGCATATGTGCTGTTGAGCAATTTCCATTCAAATGAATTGTTGCCATCTTCTGGAGTCTGGTATCCAGTTCTTATAATACATCCTTGCTCCACACACAAATACTCAGTGTGCAGGTTGCTAGCTAGCTACAGATGAAATCTGTACAGTGTGTACATTTGCTAGTTGGGCCTAATAAATACAGCAAAGACTTAGACTATAGCTCTAAGTGTGGAAGCTAACTGCTTGTTAAATGACAAAGTCTCTGTTTGTATTCCTCATATGTTAAATACACCAATGTATAATTAAGACACTTTGGAGATGTTGGAAGACACTTTTGATGGAGCTGGGCAAGCTATTTCCCACTGCCTCCTGTGTGCACAGAAATCAGTCACTTTGTATACTGCTAGCTACAGCTAATAAACCTTTGCTGTGTTCCATAATTGCATGTACTATGTACTACTAATCTTCATGCTGTTTTTGCAGTTGGTACATAGGAAATCAAAATAGCAAAGTTAGATGTCAGTGAAATTGCAACAACTCCTACTAAACTTTAGCCAAACGTTTTTTTAAAAGATAATTTTCTGTTTATTTTCTATGATCTTTCTGGAGCTGTCTAACCACATTCACGGTAATGCTAATCTTTTCCTGCTGTGAGTAGCTCCTCTATTTCCTTTGCATTGTGGGACAACAGTGTTTATCAACAGCACACTCAAAAGTGTTTTAATTATGCATGCTGACTTTTTTGAGAATTTTGTCCTTGAGAAACATAACATACTCAAAACCTGCTTAAAAGTAGTATGTATTATGGACTAAGATCTGGACTGGGTCCATTTAGTTTATATATGTTTGTTTATTTGACCTGTTCATGAGAGAAAAAAAGCGAGTAACTTACATGTACGTGGTGTCAGGCTCCAGACAGCGAATGATCATGCTGATGGAGGAGGACAGGAGGTTGGGGATGTCCCCTAACATCACACACGGAGACCTGGCCCCAGACAAGATGTCATCCACAAAGCTCAAAAGTGTTTCTGTGGCACAGAGAAAAAGACATTTCTGTTGAGATGGCATAATTCAACCAAGAATGTCACCCCAAAGTGATTAATGTACAATTTGAGAAAATGCTACATGACATATTATAATGCATTTGCCTACTAGTGTGTTTTTTCTCTTTTTAAGTTTTACTTTGAGAGTACTGCTAAAATGTAGTAGATGGACTAGATGTAGATTTGCTGACTATTATTAAGATCACAATTTAAATCAAAACTCTTCAGCTGTCATTTGGACTTGACGACAGTACACACAAAGGTTGGGCAACTGTAAAACTTGTGCATGATTTAGTGAATTCAAATGTGCATTTTTAAACTACTCTGAGATAAGATAAGGCCTCCTCCCCTGGGCTAAATAAAGTATACTGCCCAGGCATATCCCTGTTATGTCTACTTTTGAAAGGGTAGATTAATGTAGGTTGACATTAGACATAGCTCTGTGCTGCTTTGAAAACAGACATCTCAACAAAATGTGCAAGAGATGAACACTGCTATGCTTGACCACATCACACACTCTAAGTACAAATATGTACCCGTAAGGCCTATCCATGACAGTTAAAGGTCAGGTGCAGCACAGCAAAAAACACAATAGATTTCCACTGCTGATGATGAAAAGTGAAGTTGACTTTTTCATAGTTAAAGATAAAGATATAAAAGATGTCAAATGTTCAGATATCAAAAGATTTTATTGACTGCATGATCAGATACAGGCATGTTCAGATAAATGATTTAGTCCTTTGGTGTCGAGGCATGACACAGTAGTGATCATGATTTATATCAAACCAGCTTAGAGAAAAAAAATCTGTTCTTACCCAGCCATTAACCTTCATTTATTTCAGAGACAGACAAAAAGAACAGCGAGTTCTGTGTCACACTGACACAGGTCTACACATATAGTCCATTCACAGTCTTCAACTGCTCTGTTGCAGCTGGATGTTTTGTACTTCATTCAAGGGCACCTTGACAGTAGATACTGCGGGAGGGTAGAGTTTTACACATTCATTGTCCACCCCACTTTTTCCCAGCAGATTCAAAACGCTAAACCTTTTAGCTATAACTTTTGTCTCACCTCTACTGCGAGCTCTACCTCTCCCACCTTTTGCATAACCCTTGTGTGCAATGGTTTTTACACCTAAAAAAAAGTCTCGACGTCATCTACAGGGTAATAAAATGATCACACACTTTAAAACAGAGTCAAAATCTTAAAAAAGCAACAATAAAATCGAAGTGGACTGAAACACTTGCGTAACACAAAATCACAAAATAATGAATGTGCAAATAAATGTGCAACATGATTGAAAAAAAGAATAATTGGGTATGTTTTTAACTACCTGCTCTATCCACCAATAGAAAAAAGTTTGTAAAATAAATGAACTGAAATAAAATAAAATATATATTTTAAGACTATGATTATGTTTATAACAACATTAAACAACAACAAAAAAAACTGCGGTAGATAAAACAGTTACAATCAGGAATAACACCTGATCACCTGAGCCTCCCACATGAGAGAGAAGCAACCCTGTGACCCCAACACCTCCACCTCCTCCTCCTCCTCCATCGCTTCATCTTCAGGGCTCCTTTCCTGCTGCCAAGCCTGGTGGTGACACATGCAGCTAGCTATGTTTTCCCAGCTGGCACTGCGTACGTCAAAAGGGCATTTGGCCACCGGGGTGTGTGTTTCACTGTAAAAGGGAAAAACCCTCTGCTTGAAAAAGCCAAGTCTCTGTGTGTGTATGTGTGTGTGCAAAGGTGTGTGAAGTGATGGGTGCTCTGAGGTGGTCATCTGTGACCCTCCTCTACACAAGCGATGCCTGTCTGTGTGTATTTTTACAATATGTGTATGTGTTTGTATCGATGTGTGTGAAGTGATGGACACCCGAGGTGGTCATCTGCGCCTTTCTTCCACGAGAGCTTTGCCTGTGTGTGTGTATAAATACGTGTATGTGTGAATGATTGGTGCTCTCAGGTGGTCACCGATGTCTTCCCTGTCAACCTTGGCTTGTGTCACCAGCTGGTAAACAGCAGGCCAAGTGCCATGGAGTCATGGAGAGAGCGCAAGGATGAAAAAAGGTGTGTAGCAGCTGTCAGAGAGAGGTGTTTACCCAATGTAGAGACTGACACGCGAGTGAAAGATATAAACAGTCCTGGAGATGTAAATGAAAAGTGACATTGTGAGGCTTTGCACCACTTAGCATATTAATTGCAAAGCCGGTTGGAATATCTGTCTGGCGTGTAAGGAGGCGTATAAAAAGGAAACAGTGTTTGAAACCTCACTGGAGAACGCAGTTTGGAAATATGTTGAGTTATTCTCTCAATATCTGAACAAGTTGAGCTCTAAATGGGAAATTGTGACCGACATCAATCTTCATATACAGTTATGGTCTGTCTAAGCATTGCAACATTAGCAATTCAGTTTAGATTTGTGGATTTATTAACTACTTACAAACTGGCCATGTTTACCACAACTGTCTCATACCGCAGGGTCTTTATGAGGTTAACAAAAACATACTTAAAGGGTCTAATAAAAACAGTTCAGTGTTACAGAATGTGACTTAGGTTAGATGTGCACTCATTTTTAACCATTCATGGCACAAATTCAATCTTTTTGTGGCTGGAGAAATAAGAGAAAACAGCATGGGAGCTATTTATTTTCCCTTTCAGCTTCAGTAGACGGCAAGAAAAACACAGGACAGAAGGGGTTAAACAATTTCCTGTACTTGCTTCTCTGTCACGCCTTGCTATAAGACCACTGATTCCAAGGGCAGGACATGTCGATTGGCCGCCTTTTTCTTCAGCTGTAGCCTCATGACCTAAGCAGCAGATCAGTGTGGCACATGTTTGAATAGCACTTTAATGAGTAAATAAGTATTAACACGTGCTTCTGAGCTGGCTAATCTGTTTTGCTTCTATACTGTTTCTTGAACTCAACAAGTCCTCCCACTTAAAGTGGTACTCCACTGAATTTACACATCAAAGGCTGTTTCCAGGTGTTTGAAAGTAGCCTACTACTGCATATGTATTAAAGTCTTTTGTGGCTCCAGAGGAAGACCTCAGTAGCCCTCACTCTGCTTGAGGCTAGTGGCTTGAGGCTACTAGCGGATAACATAACCACATCAAATTTGGTTTGAAAAGTAAAAATTACCTTTTAGGATTCAGAACAGATTAAACAACAAGATCTAACATGTCATTTAGTGAGTTTTAGAGGTTGTGGTAGGCAGATTATTATTTCTTTTTTTTTTTTTTTACCATTGGACAGAACCAGGCTAGCTGTTTCCCCTTGCTTTCACTTTGAATGCTAAGCTAACTAGCTCCTGGCTGTAACTCTACATTTAATGGACAAACATGAAAGTGAGCTTTTCATCTAACTCTCTGCAGGAACACGAACAAGTGTATTTCCCTAAAATATCTAATTATTTCTTTAAGTTTAGGCAGTTGAAATGGATTTTGTTTAAGGTTAAAGGAGCAGTGTGTAAGATTAAGTGGCATCTAGCAGTGAGGTTGCAGATTAGAACCAACTGAATACCCCTCCCATTCCCCTTCCAAGCATGTAGGAGAACCTATGGTGGCTGTGAAACTTGAGAAAAACATTAAAGGCCCTCTCTAGAGCTAGTGTTTGGTTTGTCCATTCTGGGCTACTGTAGAAACATGACAGTGCAACATGGTGGGCTCTGTGGAAGAAGACCCCCTCCCTATGTAGATATAAAGGGCTCATTCTAAGCTAATCAAAACACGAAGTGTCCATTCTGCTAGATGCCACGAAATTCTACAAACTGCACCTTTAAGAAAAGATGGTGGTCATGTTAAAAAGAAACCTCAAAAGAAAGGTCAGATGTGTGTAGATGAGGTACAGTGTTCTCCATTGTCAAGGTCAGACACTTTGTAAGCCCAGCCATCCACCCCAGCCTCCACCCTGAGAGAGCTATAGAACTGTCATGCTACTGTCACCTTGGCTTATGAGAATGTCAAAAGTGTAAGAAAGTGAAATTGTGGCTTACTACCAATTATCATAACCTATAGAAATATATGGCCAAAACTACAAAAAGAAGACCCAAGTTGTGATAAACAGGCACTCTAGAAAACCCCACTAGAATGTCTGTTATATTGCTCTCTTGAACCATATTGCATGTTTGGCTTCACCTCAATCACTGATGTCAAGGCACGTATTTTGCCTTTGGCAGTGTCAGATGGACTGTGATTAGAAAATTGTTAGCCAAGTACAGATGGGTGATCCATTCTCACATACTCATATTCTCACATCCCTGTTTGCTCTCACTCCCAAACCACCTTTTCTCACATGTTGAAAGTTGTGAAGTAGAAGGAGAAGACTGGCTCAAAACCGTTTGTTCGTGAACCCTTTAACAAGCCATTGCTCAAACCTAAGTCATAAGCTTATTAAAACACAGTGGAACACAGCACCACTTTGCATGTCTGAAAATACCTTCGCACCCCTGGATCACCTTGAACTGTGGTGGACTGAGACACATTACATTATTCTGCAGGTTCAAGTGCTTCTATCCACGCTATCTGTCCAATCTTTGCTGTCAATCCCATCTATCCTGCCAGTCCCCTCTGTAAACCATCTGAAGCAGCAGAACTGCAGTGAGCAGCCCATTAAAAACAGTTTGAGGAACCCCGTAGTGCACTGTCATGACGAGAGGAATGCTTGATGTGGGTGGCCTGCTGGCCAAAGGAACAGAAAGTGCACCTAATTCGACTATAACAAATATCTCAGTCAAAGGAGACGTGTAACACTGTGTGCTGCCATGGCATTTATGGACATGACTCAACACCAGGGGAATAAAAAAAATTCATAGAAACAAAATGTTTCTCTAGTGCCGTTGATTGCTGACAGACAGCTAAAAAAATGAAATTGATTCTGGAAATGAATCAGAGCAATACTTCACCCTTGACGGCTGCTGACTTGGCCAGGTTGTGACTGTTATGATGAACTTGAAAATTCCTAAGAAAACACAATGTGAAGAATTCTAACCTTTTGGATTTCTACATATCACCTATTATTACCTGATTATTTCATCCATTGGCTTGATTGCAGAGCCATTTCATCATCATAAATCTCTGTCCAGGTTGCCCCTTCAGAGGGTTATTCTGTCGGCACATCTTCTGGATAGATGCATAAGCCTCCCTAAGGATGCTAAAACTTTAACAGAGTAGGATCTCCTTGATTTACTGTGAGCCACAGTACATAAAGAAAAGCCATTTTTCATCGTAGCATGGGGTTCCAACACAATTGTCAATCAACTTCTTTAAAGCCTCCACTGCTCAGTGTTTGGTGAGATAAATGTGAATGAGAAATAGTTCTTTTGTACATTGAACAGATCACAGATTGTGGCAAAACAGCGGCCGGATGACACTTTGAATCAAAAAAGGAAAATGAAGGTTTGATGATTTATCCTATCTTGGAAGTGACAACTGAACTATTGGCAAGAAAAAATGAGCACATTTTGAGTAGCTCAGAGTTTTCAAAACATATTGAAATGTATTTTCTCTCAGATGGTGTAACAGTCTGTACTCCCCACCATCTGAGGAACATGATCCAGCATTTCATTTCTACAGCACAGGCCAACCGGCTTATCCTAAGATGACATTAGTAGACTGTTAAAGGTTGAGTTGGGAAGTGTTGTACAACTATCTATTTAGCGAAATCAGTAAATCTGCCTGAGGCAGGAAATTCTGGCCTGATTGCTCCTGGGTAGGCATCAAAGATTTTAGGTAGTCACTATTTGAGATACTGTGAATGTGGTAGTAAAAGTATGATATTGAAATTGGTTATTTGAAATGTATGACTATAGGCACGGATCTACTTGATTTTGTGCAGGTTGTCCAACCACAAACAAAGTGGAAATAGATAAAACATCCATGAAATTCCACTTTCACACATACTAGACTAGAATTTCAGATTTTAAGGTTTCTATATGGAACAGCGATCAAAGGTACCCTGTGGATGTTTTGCCTTCTAGTGGCGCTATGGAGCAGTTTTTTTTATAAGTGGGTCCCCATTTTGTTGGTCTTGTGCATGAGGACACACATATACATGACAAGATACACATTCCTGCCAATGGTTTCACACTATTCCACTGATCTACAGGTGGCGGTAATGTGCCAAGAAATGCAACAAAGGCAGGGAAGAGGAAGACTGCAAGCTTGTAAACAATTCAAACGATTCAAACTTTTAAAAAAAAGCTGCAAATACTTTATGAGGAAGGAAATGGTTTTTTGTTTTGTTTTGGAGGGTAGCACTGAATGTAAACATAGCTTTTGTTTGTTTACCAAAAAACTACATGGGGTACCTTTAACTTCTTTGGATTGGTTTGCCTCTGATAGGATATGGCTTATATTGTCATAGGGATGAGATATATTAAATAATACCAAATAATTATGTTAATTTTTATGTTATGCAAGGATTAAACACTGTGTGTCTGGTAGGTGTTTCCTGAAGTGTCCTTTTTGAGTGTGAAAGTTCAGTCTTAACCTTCAGACAGTACTTTACAAATCTTAACCCAAGGTGCACTTGTTCACTTTTTACGGAGTGTTCAACCACATCTCCATGCATCAACTTCCCCATTTACGACCACCTGTTACCATGTGACCGAGGTTGCATTCTTGTTTACTTGAGTGAGTATAGTACCTCTATGATGGAGCAAATTCCCTCCGCTGAAGATGGGATGCAGTTGAAAGCTCCAGAAAAAATAGAAAGCAGACTCTTAAAGTTCAGATTTTGTAGTCAAACTGATGTAGAGTATTTTATGTTAGCAGATTTAACAAGAGTGGCTAGTTTTGAATAAATGTAGTCCACACTAAGTGTTTTACCACCTACACTGGGCACAAGATACCAAACATGACCAAAGGTAACACAAATCATCTTTTTAAATTTGGTCAAATAAAACAGAGTCTGTCTACAGCGGAAAATCTTGTCCTATGCAGAGCAATAATGTGGACACACCACACACACCGCACACACACAGATTGTGGAGACCCGGTTTTAAGGGGAGGGGGGGCACACTCTGAGAAACTTGTCATTCAGCTGGAGTTGTTTACCCTCAGCATTCTTAAAGTCTGATTGGTTGGAAAAATCAAGGATTGCCAGGAGACTGATGTGAGTTATGGGATGTCTCACCTTTTGAAGTCGTGCCTGCTGTCGTCAGTTCAGTTGTGCAGGCCCAGACCCTTGGTGTGCATATGTGTGTGTGCGTGTGTGTGTGTGTGTGTGTTGACCCTTCCAGCCAATCCACTGCTGTTTTTTTCTGCTTCTTAATGGAAATGACAGGTGCTCTAAAGATGATAATGTTTTTACTGTGGATCAGACAACAGATAGTCCTATATGGAAACAAAAGAGGTAAAAGTATACTGAACTCACAAGCATCCATTTTTTCATATTCAGTGTATGCTTTATCATGCCGGGCATTTTGCAAAGAGACCACACCACTTCCAAAATAAGATGACACAACCCTCCTTATCAGTCTTCATTTCACAACGCACTCATGTTGTGTGTTGATTTTTAGAAAATGTATACCAGCGGTTAAACATCTTGTGAAATAAGCTTATTTGCATCAGATACAAATCGGAGTATGGAACTTGAGTAAGGACATGTTTAACCTAGCTTAGCATTAAGACTGGAAGGGGGGGAAACACCTGGCTTTGCTCTGTCCAGAGTTGAAAAAAATCTAAAACTGACTAATTAACACATCGTATCTCATTTGTTTAAACTGTAGGTAGGTAGGCTACACGTTGGTAGGTGTTTTTGAAAGCTAGCTGTTTCAACTGCCTCAGCTCTTAAAGCTAAGCTCGGCTAACCACATCCTGACTCCAGCTGTGTACTTGACACAAAACAATGAGACTGATATCGATCCTTTCTTCTCACTTTGGGAAATAAAGCAAGTAAGCATTTCTCAAAATAGGGACTATTCCTTTGAGGAGATAATACAATAGGCATTTTTAAATAAAGGTCAGAATATAGATAGAGTTATGTGACAGTAGCTAAAACAAACTGCAAAGTTACCAATTAGCAACCTCAGAGACAAGAGGCTTCATTTATCCAAGTCAAAATGGGCTGTGTGATTTATATGGCATGTGAGGAGGCTTGGAAGCAATTTTGCATCACCCCAAACTACATTCACCACACTTTAAAAAACACACCAATATGTTTCTTTTTTTTTTTTTTTTTTAAACTTTTTCTTCTACTACAGTAGCACTATGTCTTACAGCAAAGGCAGTCGTCCACTAACACAGCAGTCAGGTTTAGAGAGGCACATATCATGAACCTGATGAACTGAGAGGAGAGGGGCGGGAGGAAAACAAGAGCGGGGCACAGAGAGGGAGCGAGCAAATGGGAAGTTTACAGTACCGCAGCAATACACACACACACACACACACACACACACACACACACACACACACACAATTACGCTCAAACACACAGATGCTGCCTATAAAGGTAAACACTTGGGCTTAAATGTTCTCCTTTCTCCTTCCTATAACAGGTTTCACTATGGGCTGCCTGGGAATTCATCCACTTCAGTTAAAGCAGACAGCTTCCTTGTAACTAGCTGTAATTGGCAGCTACACACACACACACACACAATTGGCAGCTAAAACCTTAACATACCATCTGGACTTGGTTGTCTACCTTTCCATTGAATAAAAAGCAAAAGAAACCAGCAACATAACAACAACAGAACACTGACAAACCCTTCACTCTGGTTTCTTGGAACTTCAACACTGGACACAACCCCTACCAGACCATGATGACTGGCCACACGGAGGGGATTATTTTTAACTTATGAAGAACAACATCCCATTGGATATGAAAGGGTAATTGACTAGGAGGAAGAAAGAGGAAGATGAGTAAGATGAGGATGAGGAGAACGGGAGGGCCTGAGGGTGTCATTTTACAAAAGCGGCTTCGCGTGAAAGAAGGAGGAACGGCACTTATATCTACGTGCGCTTTCTCCCGGTTTCTGTTTGATATGTGCGCTGCAGAGCTTCCATTTGCGTCACGGCAGTATAATTCATTGAACATTACATCTTCAGAGAGGCGATAAATTGTTTTATAATTTGTGCGTCTGACCAAATTGATAGCAGTTGCCGTGAGAGCGCTTTGCACGCCAACCGTTAATTTTGCCAAATATGTCAATAAAAGAATGAAACACCTTGGACAAAAGCAGATACAGTCAATAACACACCAGCAGTGTTTGAGAAGGGTAAAGACTGCATGCACGTCATACCTTGTAAACAACTATACAGATAAAAAACAATGAAACAAAAAACGTGTCTACATATAAGTGCTTTATGTGCGGTTTGTAAGATTTTGGCTTCTGTCAACATTTCTGCTTCATTTTATCTCTCTTACTTTCTTTCCCCTCACCATTTTTCTTTATCTGTCTTTCTCCTCTCAATTTGTCTCAATTGGACTCTCATATGGGCAATCCACACTGAAAGCATTTTTTAAGTGCTTCTGGAGTTCAGTTATCAGTTTTTCGTCTCACGCAACCAATGTGTTTCTACAAATGTGTCAGTTCACACCAACCTGTTCCAAGTGTATTTATTCCTTGCATGCTTAGTGAAGCAAAAATCCAATAGAAAGTCATTCAAAGCACGCAGATGTCCAACACTTGACCTTGTGAAATAAAAATCTACAATGATCGATCAAGGCCCACAGTTTCACTATGAACGTTTTGGTTTCACTAAAACTTCAAAACAAGTCCTGTTGTTAACCCGGCCTGTACCCACACCTTTCAAACCAGAACTGATTAAACCTGGACCTGCTGGACCTGAACCTGATCAGAGGCTCTATTTTTGTTATTGTTAATATTATTTCTCCTTCAAGGACAAAATTATAGAATTATTTTAGCAAGGCTTTCTCACACAAGAAATAAGTAATCTGACAAGAGCAACAGACCAACACAGAATATGACAGCCTGTCCACCAGCACACAATATATGGCATTATAACTTGTACTTGCGGTTTAGCCAAAGGTTTAGTAGCCATAAACACACTACAGTCAACTACCAGCATGTAACAGCATCTAAAATTAATAAATTATCTGCCTTACTGGTTAGTAGATCAATTTGTTTTCTGAATATTGGCCTGATTCATTAATTGTCAATCCCAGAGTCTTTCCCAGCTGAACTTGACAGTCACAACAAGATAATATTTCAACAATGGAATGGCCTTCTCTGAATCATTGGGGATTTTGAGAAGTTCACCCTTTAGCAAGTTTTTACTTCGTTTAATCGATTACTGACCGCTAGCTTGCCAAGGTAATGCTAACTCTACAACACATGACACGCATCAAAGCCAATAACTGGTAGAGGGCCAGTGAGAGAAAGAGAGATAATTTTCGAATGAAATTACATTTGAGAATAATCATACCTGAGCCTGAAACTTTACACAAAAATACATCCAATCCCAAACTCAGGATGCTGAACTTATTGATCACAGGTAAGTTGTTACAGTAAGTGAAATCCAGGTTACCATCTTAATGTTTTGGAAAACTTTTCAGTCCATACCATGAGAAGCACACACACACTATTGTGATTGCTGCAGTAAACCAGTTCTCCATTTGTAACAAAATTAAACACTGACCATTTAAATGAAAAGCTTGCTAGCTGATAAAACAAGACTAGGTAGCACTGAGGCTGTACTTAGGCACAGTAGTGCTTTGAGCTAAATGCGGCAGCATGCTAACATGCTCATAATGAAAATATTAATATGTTGATATCAGATATTATATTTATGTTCACTATCTTAGTTTAGTGAGTTAGCATGCTAATATTTGCTAATTAGAACTCAACACAAAGTACAGCTGAGGCTGATGGGAATATCATTTGTTTTTGAGATATTAAGTCATAAACCAACATATTGGACAAATTAAAAGTTTGATCTGATGATGGCACTAGATAAAATGTCAGTGGATTTGGATAGTTTTTACAAATCATCATGTAAGGACTAATATGAATATGAATATCTGTGCAAAAATGTTGACAAGATATTTTACTCTAAACGAATGTAATGGACTGAAAAACATTGCCATCTCTAGATCTATGTTGCTGCTGTAGCTAAAAAAACTTTTTACATTATTGTTTATTATTTTAATATTATGTCCTTTATTGTCCAGGTATTGTATGAAACAACTAGCCTTGGCTCAACAGACATAATCCGATTCACCATTCATATTCAAGCAGCTTTCAGTCTGGATTAATGGTTGGGTTCTCAATTGGTTTTGAGGTTAAGCTTGTCATGGTGACCTTGACTGGACTAAGACACTAACTTTGCAATTAGGATTCTATTGCCTGAATTCATTCATACTGTAGCAAATAACACAAAAGGTAAATTCAAGCATACAAGCACAGTGCGCTCTGCTGTTCATTTGCATGTACTGTAGAGGTGTTTTTTTTTATAGGGCAACAGAGACGGTTATGTGTGGTATTTACAGGAAGAATAGCAAATCCACATGGAGAATGATATAAGCAGGGGTTTAGATGAATCAGACTGTGCTGAAACGCCATTAGTGAAGTGTTTTTCATTAATTCCACAAGCACATGCCAGAGAGACTGATTTACCAGTGCAGTGTAGCCTTTGACATACCGTACATTTATCTTCCTCATGGTGATGCCCAAAGAGGCCCATCAGCTTTCCAGTGAACATTTCAGCCAAAGTAACCCTTTGTAATCGGCAGTTCAAAGCTACAGTCAGAAATTACATAGCTGATGAATGTGATAAAATAATATGGCACAAATAAAATGAATGTGAATAAAAGATGATTTTTGCTACTGACACGGTGAGCTCACTGACAGTTACCACCACAGTTTAAATAAATATTCCTGTTATATCTAATTAAGTATTTTTAACAGAAAACACATCCCATCATCTGTTTTGTCCTTGTGCTTTGGTCTTTTAAGTCCAACCCAAAGGAAACTGTGAATCTGGATAGCCTGACATTGTCAATGACCAGCAGAAGAAATAAATACAAAAAAGGAGTGTATGTGCGTATGTGTCTTTGTATGTATTAGGTCATTCCTTATCCGGATGCCCAGCAGACAGAGTGAGACACTGGCGGGAATGAATTCCTTAAAGATGAGGTGTTCTTTCTTTCACCTCAGGAAGACATTGAGCTCCTACAGATGAGATTTCAAATACGTCATCTATGGAAACACAAACAATCAAAATGATACAGTTAAGGGTCATTTATAAAACTCTTAAGAGTGTGATAAGGTACCATTGCCTCATACAGCAATATCACAACATCAGTGATCCTGGAAGGCTGCACCATATATATCCATGGGCGGCTCTCACCCAACTCTGACATCAGGGTCAGGAGAACAGGTGCCAAGCAGCCCAGGATGAGGAAGATGAAGAGGAGCTATTTATCAATCAACTTGTTGTTCTTGACGATGATGAGGAGGACAATGATAATGGTGAGGATGGTCATTTTGAGGAGGAGGATAGTGACAACCTGTAATTGCACTGTTTCATTTATAAAGGTAAGCTGCGATGATGTTAATATTTAGACAATATCCTATTTTTTGAGTTTGATCTTAATCTGATTGTTATTAGATATCTGACTGTGCTGTAAATAGGAATGGCTATTAATGTTTATATACGGAGTATTGTTTTTATGTTATATTTACCCTCTGGTACATGACTGGTCATACTTCACACAAGTTAAACTGATTTATATTACCTATTTGTAGATTTACATGGCATTGATGATAAGTTAACTTTAAAGAATACACTTTTAGAAGGCAATTACTGGTACTGTTAGCCAGCTCTTCAAAATTTCAACGGCCTTGTAATATTGTAACCTACTGTTATACACTTTGTGTTCAGAGAATATTTCCAACAAATGTACCCGGTATGTTTTACAGGGTTCAAACTGACACAATGGTGGCATTCTAAACCTTGATTCATTCATTCTGATCCATTTTGCTTTGTTGTCCTTTAATCCCATCTGGCTGTTGTTGCATATGGTATGCCTGCTAATGTTTCCCAATAAAAGGCGGGAAATGGAGGGATTATGTTGCAGTTGAGGTAAATAAAGGCGCCAGCCACTATTTGAGGAAATATGGTAGTTTAGCCATGACCTTTACTAATTATCAAATCAACCTTTTTCTCTATTTCTCTATGGTTTAGTAAACATTTTTAAAATTTTAGCCCCGTCTCAAAATATTATCAGTAAATCAAGAAACCAAGATAAATACATAAGACAGGCCTTTAAGAAAATTAAATAAGGAGCCAGATTAAAACAACAGTTTTGGTTCACACCCTATTTGTAGCAATGACATACAATAATTGAGCTATTTTAATATGACCTTACTTCTTTGGGGAAGAATGCAGCAATGTTGAATCTCAATTGAGAACTAGAGTGAACAATCTGTTAATGGCTGAAAGCATTTACATAGAAGATAGCTTAAAGTATATGAAGATATTTGAAAGTGTTATATGCAAATCATAATACACATATTGTGTAGCTCTGAGCAGATGAACACTAGATACAGATGAAGACCCAGAAGTAAAATGTCCCATCATGTGATGTCATTAGAGGTCATTAAATGCTCCCGGCAACACTGTGTTGTCAGAGAGCAAGAGGTTCTGGTGGATCTCCCATGGCAAATTAGTGCCTGGAGAAAATTTCTGAGACAGGCCTGGGAAGGGTGCTTGAAGGGACTGAAACCTGGCTATGCAAACTGGATAGTGAAAAATGGGAAGTAATTTCTCTTTTGGGGAAAGCACATGTGCAGTTCAGACTTCATATTGTTCAGCATGCCTGTATTCACAGCACTGGTTCTGGACATCTTGATAGAAACCTAAATCTCCCTGAATTTGGATCTGTCCATGGTGAGAACCACCAGGTGGTGTGAGGATGTTCAACATTCCCTGAATATGAGAGGATCACCTGATGCAGAAAGGAAAGCTCTGACTCCAATCATATTCAGGATGAGTTCAGAGAACATAGCCTTCTTGGAATCCCTGGGAGGGGTCCTGGAGATGGCTCCAACTTGAGAATTCACAGGGAGACATCAATGCTCACGTTGGCAAAACTGGATAAACTTGCAGTGTCTGGGATCTTAAAATCAAGTGGTATTTTGCTGATGCTGGCAGATAATTGAATAGCAGATTGCTGCAATGTCTGGAGATCTGCATATGTTGTATCAAGTTGATCCTGTAAGTGCTAATGTATGTCCTCTTACGATCACAACCTGTGCGCAGAAAAACACCAATTTCCTTCGCAGGGTGTCTGTGCTCACCCTTAGGGACAGAGTGAGACACATACATTAGGCAAGAGCGAGGAGTAGAAGCACTGCACTTTTGCATTGAAAACTAGTTGAGGCGGTTCAGGCATCTGCTCAGGATGTACCACAGATGCCTCCCAGTGGAGGTATTCTGGGTGCATCTTACTATGCGGAAATCTGAGGGTACACCCAGAACATGCTTAAGGGATTACATATCCATATCTTGTCTAGACTGAGAATGCCTCAGGGTTCACCAGGTGGACCTGGAATGTGGTTAGGTAAAGGGACCTCTGGGCTGCTGTTGCCTAATAAACTGGACTACCTGGAAAAGCATGGGAAGCATGGTTGAATGGGTGCTGGGGTTAAAATTTCGACTGTGTGTGGAAATTACACTTAATATGTTTGAAGGGACCGACTTCTGATTGCTCAAGTGGACAAAGTGCTGCGCTCACTGCAGTAAAGAGGAAGCAGGTGGGAAGGGTCAAGCAGTGGCAGCTCAAAGGAAGTGACTGGTGCTAAAAGAAAGCTCAGCCTGGTTTAGGTTTGGGGTGAAGCACAAATGTTCCGGTCACCCCCGTTGTCTGTATGTGTGATGTAGATAGGTGAGTAATGTGTTTATTGATTGGATTCCATGTTCCACTGACCCTTGAGCAAACCTTGCCCTTGCTGGGTGATCAAAGCTGTTACATCACTGGATTGCTCACAGCTCAGGGGATGTTTGTTTTCACAGCGAGACTGGTCCAGCTGAGTAGTGCCCTGACTTAAAGCAGACTTCCTATTCATGAAGCTTCCACACATCTGTTGGGGACTGTGCATATGCGTGTGTGTATGTGTGCGCTTACACTATGATCTCACCTTGTGTGCCTGAAGCTTGTTAAGGGAGTGATTACTGCACAAACAAGCTGTTGTCAGCTCCAGATCTTGCCGAATCCTGAATGCTATAATCATCAGCTGTATGTATGTAGACTTGTCTAACATTACATAATCACAAACACGAAAAAAATACACAAATGCAACTGTGCAGCTGTCAATGACTATATACTCTGTGTATAAACAACACAATTTTAAGGATGTTTTGTAGAAAACGTGGGGATATTCCGACATCTGTTTCTGATGAGCCTTCAGAGAAAGTAAAGGGCAGATATTTGCTCTTTTTTTTTGTATCTTTGTGTTTCTTCCACAGATGATCAGTAGTGTCTGTTCAGATCTTTTCCCGTAAATGGATGCTCTGTTTTCACAGTCCTTCTGGAATTTATCATGCAGCCCATTTGGGGATTAAATTCAGGGAAGAAATAATATTTCAGATATTAATGTAGCATCAAACAGTTTCCGAGAGCAGTGGCACTAGTGTGAAAACAAATGATTTATACTGAGTTAACATGCAAATTCTACTGCGAACAATTGGTTGATACTTGATGAGAAGATTAGACCTTTTTTCAGAATTGTAATATCAAAATTAGACATGTAGTTAGGAGGCTATACCAGCAAGAGCTGATGTGGGTGGCAGAGGAGTAGGAAAAGATATACAGAGGTAAAAGGAAAAATGTAAGGGGAAAAAAAATTGTAAAAACAGAAACTATGTCTGGATGTAGTACAACCACTATCTCCTCATCCATCGCATTTTCACAATTCCACATTTGGCCCTGATATTATAACATCATGCTCCTTTTACTGTCTGTGTTTAAAGAGCTTGGATATCAAAATTTTGAAAACTGGGGAGAGAGATGGGACAGATACTGTAAAAACAAAATTTAAAAAAACACTGAAACATAGATTCATTTGTCTTAAAGTTTAGAATGGCTGACAGCATTAATTGAAGTTATATAGTATAAAAATCCTGAGTTTTATTACAGTCACCAGACCCACAGTAAGCTGTTAAGCCAGAAGCCATACAGTAGCCATTAGGCCCTACTGTATTTCCACAATTGTAGAAAACAAGCCCGTACATTCTTGCTGATGGATTTCCCCTGTCACTTATCTAGAATGGGGATTCCATTTGATCTATATCACCACATTACACAGTTAAATCAATGCCTCTTAAAGTATCATGGTGCAAAGATACTGCAACACATCTATCATAACTCCTAATTTATTATCCAATAAAACTTAATGTTGTGGACACAGCCTGTATCCATTGAGCTGGGAGTTTCACTCATTCATTTGCAATGAGAAAATGTTGTGTAACACTTCCAGGCCAAAAGCATACAGTATACATTTGACTAGACTGATGGTATATCCTGTAATTTTTATCCAACAGCTGCTTTGTTTGACCTGTGGTTTACCCTTTCTTTATGCCATTGGGGAAAATAAAGAAAATTGAAGACAAGAGGATGATAATGAGAAAAGAGAAAAGGAAAACAAGGGGAATGAAGTGAAGAAGGAACATGTGGTGAAAAGAAAAGAGAGGAGGCCAGAGAAGGGGCAAACTATAGGAAAAGAGCATAGGAAAGGAGGCACGGATGAGAAAAGAGGAGGTGGTCAGAAAGAGATTAAAAGAGAGAAGATAAGAATTTGGGGAGAGCAAAGTGATGGGAGAGGAGGAACAGGAGATGAGAGGAAAGATGAGGGAGGGGTAAAGGAAAAGAGAGAGGAGAGGCAGCCAAGGGGAGCTCTGTGGAGAATTGTACATCAGCTCATGTGAGACTGATTGTCCAAGATGACAGAAGACTGACAGCTAAAATCAAAACCACACCGCACAGACGGCTCTCTAGATCTTTCTATCTTTTTCAAACCCACTCCTGTCTTTCTGTTTCCTTCTCTCTTTCCCTTGTTCCTCTTCTCTTCTTGGTGGTCCTTTTCTCTCCTTCCCTCCTCTCTCCTGTAACTCAACAGAACATCCATGCCCAGCCACTTTTACCATTGTGTTCACTTCAGGGTGTGTTCTCCAAAGTAATCAATCATCTGCTAAAGACGAGATGGGCTCTCACTGCATAATGCATAGATGGGAAGCTCTGATCAAACGCATTGTGTGCGTTGTGTGTTTTTTTCTATTTTTGCATTGAAAATGAAGTTCAGCCACAGAAACCATAGCTGGATAACTTTCACTCAGTGTAATTAGAGCTGCACCGGGCAATTTCACACATCGGAGAGTCCAAATGGCAGTGAGAGGGAGCTGTAAAAAGTTTAAACAACTTCAACACCCAGAAGTTATGGAATGTGATCTCAGTAAACTGTGTGATCCTCTGACCTATACGTTATCTTCAGGGTGACTGGCGGGTGTAAGGGAGGTGAAAGGGTTCAAATATATTTGGGCATCTAGCTCTCTCTGGATGCAGCACTCGTGGCTCTTCAGGAGAAAGTTTTGTGTTTTGGTCTCAAGGTTTAATGTGTCGTTTAAAGTGGGTGGAAATGCTTGGATAGCCCACAGCAAAAGTTTATTTGCATAAATAGGGTCACATCTAACTCTCCATCATCCAAAACCCATGGGAGGATGCACTCTTTTCTTTTGCAGCTATACAATTGTGTCTTTTTTGAGTTGAGTAAGTATGCAACCATCTGCGCTGGTACTGCTTCTGGCTGACTTTTGCACTATATATTACAAGGCTAACTGCCAGTGGAACAAAATGGAAGCATTACAACCTTAAAGATCCCCTCCAAAATACTCTGTTTGGGACAATAATGTGTATCTAATATGTTTTTTCCACAAAAAAAGTATAATTAACACATTAAAATCCTTAAAATGGCATCTCCTCCTTCCCCCTCATTAAAATCCAAAATCTATGAATATGTAGATTGTGGATTTTGGAGTAGATTTTGGATTGAATATTGTTAATTTCAAAAGTTTAACTGCTGGACACAAGATGTCTCCTACTTCACTGTGAAGTCCATTCAGTGTTTGTGCACTGGAGGCTTCAAGTTTCCACACAAGTCTTGTGTAAGCTACATACTGGACCGGGAATGGCTTCCAAACTATTAATTGTGATATCACAAATCATACTCATAGACCCAACCCTTAAGTTTTATTTTTAATGAGCACAGAGAAACTTTACCCTTTAAGCGGATGAATGTGAAAACAGCTGTCCAGTGTGAAACTCTGCACATACATCATTCTGCAGAGCTCAAACATCCAACTGTAGGAACAAGAAGAAAAACATATTTTTGAGTGGAGGCAACTTTAAGGCTGTACTAATCATTCTTGCCATCAATACACCTGTAAATACCGAACTGGTATCTGTATGCCGAAGAATATCAAAGAAACTGCTTAGAGGCTTTGGGCATGGGTGCCTAAAACACAAATCGATATATAGTGTTGTAATTTTATATTGCGTCATATCACCATATACAATTACAACTTGATATTTGGAATGGATAATGCATCAAACTGATTTACTTCAATATGTATGTTCAATAGTTTCAACACTCAATACAAGCACAACATGTTAGCGTGTTCTACACTTTTGTGGCCTAAAAGGTACCTTATGTCTAAGAATCAACAACCCAAAAGCTTTGATGTATTTCAACTTCTTCCAAAATGAAGAAACATGAAGAAATTCTCTACACTAAAACCAACAGCATAACAACAAATATCTCTGTGAGTCCATAAAGTCAAAACAGCTGCCCTGCACTTCAAACAGTCCTGAACTGATGTGGAGGTCTTACTTGCAGAGCAGGCTGGACTTTGACTCACCGCCAACATCAATGTTCTGTACAAGAAAGGTCTTTGTCTTTTGTGCTGATCTCTTACGAATTATTACTAACTTCATCAAAAAATACTCCAGGCATAGTCCAGCACTGAAAATTAGTAGAGAATGACAACACTGTTTTATAGCGTACTAAATTGGATCTTTTTTGTTGGAGAAAAACAGCACTTAAATGTTTAGGTTAAGGATAAGGATGGCGATTTTCTATATTTTTGTTATTGTCAACAAATGTCATATGCAGATCCAAACCATCAAGAACTCATCCCACTTACAAGTATTATATGTGTATCCAAAGCCTGATATATTGTATTCCTCTGTTGTCCAAGAACTATTGAAACACATCAGTGGACCATACTATTGCACTGGGTGACATGTTCCTTCATTACCAAGAGTTTGGGCATGTTAGTTTGTTTAGAAACAGCTCCAAAGACTAGTAACAGCAATCACATTTTCAGTCTCCAGGGAGTAGTTCCTTGTATAGCAAATTCCACTGCGCATGCGTGGGAACGTGGTTTTGTTAACCACCACAATAAGCTAGCTACAACTTATTGACTTTGTGCTACTTTGTAAATTTCTCAAAGAACTTCAGTAGAAGGTCAAGAAGTTTTTGGACACCAGGAGTATGATATACCAGGCTTTGGATACAGGCACCATGCTTCTAAGTAATTGTTGGTTTGGCTCTGCACATGAGATTTGTTAACAATGAGAAAAACTCTAGGTAATAGCCAGCTCAATCATTTAAGTAAAAGGAGATTGGCTTGTGAGCACTACTCAACTCAAAAGACTGAATGGTTCTGGCTTGGTTTTTATGAATCCAAGTTTGGGGATTTTTACTCTCTAAATTTTACAGCTGAAGAGTCAGTAGATTCAGTAGAAAAGTAGAAGCCAACATCCTGAGGCAGATGTTAAGTGCACAATATACATAAAAGGCATCTTTAATCTCAGTTGTAAACTCAGCTTTTTTAACTGTGCAATGTCATGCATTTCTTGTGGCACAGAGTGAACAAAATGGGGCTTTAGGCAACAAACTAGGAAGGTCTGATAAATTCATCCACTGCCTCAATTTTGCAATGATAGATTATACCTTCCAGGCAAGTAGAATGTCTGTGAGTTTGTTTTGAAGCAACTAATGAATAGACAGGAGTCTGTTTTTCCAATGAGAACATACTGTAGCATAATATCTATGCCATCCTTTAAGGGCAGAGAAAGAGCTAGTGATTAGCTATGAAGAAAATATCCTTGTGTGGAGCTAGAGGAACCAAAGGGATAGTAAAGAAATTTCTTTGTGTAAGAAAGTGATCTCCATTAGTTTAATGAGGATGGCTAAATTGCAAGCATTGTCTTATTTACACAGTGCAACAGAATCAGTAAACTGGAAAAGCACAGCATGACAGTAACAATCCAGTCATGAGTGGAATTTTCCTGTGCCACAATTTCTGTGTTTTTAGCCCAGTAAAAATGTTAATTTCCTTGAAAACATTGCCATAAGTTCCATGATAGTTACAATATCTTGTTACAAACAAGACCATTTGCTGTAAGGCTGTTTATCTGATTGGAATATCCCTCATTATCTCTATCAACCACTAACTGATAACAACAAAGAGACATCAGCAGGTTATTTTAGCAGTAATGACTTCATCTGTACTTGAGATTGCTGCAGTTCCTATTGCGTCACAAAGAAATTATGTTTTTTTTTGTTTGTTTTTTTAAACATGTCTGATCATGATTAACGCTTTCCAAAAACTCAAAACTTTGATGTCGTACCAAAGTACTATTCTGATGGCTGAAAGATTGACTTTGTGGGCCGATAAGAAGTTTGTTTGAACTTTAAGTATAAGTAAACACTATATCTTGACAGTACAGCCCCAAAATGTCCCAACCACAGAAAGTCATGCTGGATACTCGAGCATTCACCGTTTTCATCTTCTGTTTATCACTCTGACAGCACAGATTAGGGGATGGGACAAACATTTGTTTTGTTAGGCTATGGAACACAGCTGCAATAGTGAGCTGACACAGATGATTTGTTCAAAGGGTACAGGAAGAAATTATCTTCTAAATTCCAAAATGGAAACTGAAAGGTCACATTTACCATTAAAGTGATATTTTAGGGTTGCTCGTCAAAATGCTCCCCTGCATTTAAGTTTCAGCTGTCCTCCTCAAGTCACTGTACTTTGGCACAGCGGTTCCACTGTCAGTGCACTTTCCATTTCCATTTCTTTTCTCCAATTTCACAAATAAGAAATAAAAGAAAATTAAAGAGACTGTGACAATGAATAAGCCAAGATTACAGACTGGGCAAAGTGGGCAAATGCCCCACAGCCTCAAATATTCAGGGGCTACAGAAGCAACAAGTCAGTATGGCTTGTCTTTTATTCAGTGGCTGAACACTTTATACCTCTCTACAAAGGTAGCTTCCAGCTTGACCCAACAGACCGGCTTCTGTTGTCTCTGATGAAGTTGAGGCTTTATCTGATCCAGGATGTCTTGGCTGAAAGATTTAGTGTGTCTCAGAGTGTTGTTAGTTGAGTATTGAGCTACTGGATTGACCTCATGGAAGAAAATATGAGGGAACACATTCCTTGGCTTCTGAGGGAAACTATCCGTGCTACAATGCCCCAGTGCTTTAAAGCACACTACCGAGGCACAACATGCATCATAGACTGCTCCAAGACCCCCCCTCCAAAAGGCCAGAAATCTGGATTCCTGAGCAGAGTCTTTTAGCCACTACTATGGCCAGAAGACTGGCAATTGCACCCTGTGGCCTAATAATGTTCATCTCCCCAGTTTATGGAGATAAGAGTAGTGACAAATTCATCACATCCGACTCAGGGTTCCTGGAGTACCTGCATCCATGAGATGAGGTCTTGGCTGACCAAGGCTTCACCATCCATGATCTGCTGTGTGAAAGGAGGGTGAAACTCACAATACCTGCCTTTAATAAACGAGGGGTACAGCTTTCTGAAGAAGACACCACCAGCACAAGGAGGATTGCTACAGTGAGAGTTCATGTGGAGTGGATTATATGCAGACTAAAGCACTTCAGAATTAGTTCACCAGTGGTGCCAATCAACCTTGCACCAAAAATTGATAAAATTCTGAAAATTTGAGCTGCCCAGTGTAACCTGCGAGGTGACATGATACATGAAGATGCTGAGTGAGATAGATTGGAGTTGTCAACAGAGCAGTCAGTTTTGCTGAGAATACTAAACTAGGTGAAATGTGTTTACTTGTTATGGTATGTACAAACGACATGTACAGTAAAATGTTAAAATGTGTTATTTACAAAAGACATGAACATTAAAATTTTAAATTGTAATGTTTATTAAAGACAGATACCAGATTCAACAACATTCAACAATGACAATGTTTTTTTACCTTTTGGAATACATAACTACTCGAGGTGATGTCGAGCATTAGAAAAGGGGTTAAAAAACAACAGCGGTGACATTAAGTTGATCTTCATTTATGTGTGAATGCTGCAGTAAAAATCAATAGTCCTAGTTTGGTGCTGGTAGTGGTAAAATAACCAAAGAAAAGGAGAAAATACTGGTCAGCGCAAAAGAGAAAGATGTAATGCTAATACCAACCTCACGGTGGTGGTCAAAGACAACATGGCTGGAATATTGACATGAGCATTACATCTTTTTCTATGATGCTATTTTTTCTGCTTTCCTGTTGTTATTTTGCCACTACCAGCATCAAACTAGGACATTGGTGTGTGTTGATTTTTCTTTAAATTGATGACACGAGCATTCACACATAAATGAAGATGAAATTGTTAGTTAAATTGCTTAGACCTGTTAATTCTTTTCAACTCTCCAGAGGTGCAGAAGGCCTAGAGGCTTGCATTGGTACCTGCATTAGGAAGACAGAGAGTGAATTAGAGCGCAGAAATTAACGGCAGGTTTGGATCTAGCATTTACAAAGCTGCTTGTACCTATCACTCGGTGACAACCTGCCTGCCTGAAATTTATTGGCAATTTGAGGCAGCATATATTTAAAATAGAATGCCTTTAGCCTTGACACAATTTCATCAAGACTTGCTGGGATGGAGTCCAGATGAGCAGTTTCGATGCAGTCAGCCCTGTGCAGAACACATCCAGCTGCACCTGCATGTAGTAGCCATATGGCCCATGTGGTTGGAGTTCAAATGCCCCTTCCACCATCCTCACATCTGAAGTCTTGCTGCTAAAGAGGTCTTCCAGAAACTCAAAGGATTTTCTCAAGACTGGACACTTGATATTTAACAGTTCCTCAGTGTTCAACACTCCATCAGGGCTTGCCGACAGCCATGGCTCTTCTGCACTGACCACAGTGCCTCTGCGACTGACAGAGTAGCCACAGCCTTCAAGCCACTGGGAAGCCACCAGCTCACTCGCCTTCCCATAGCGTGTAGCTGCATTCCCATGGAACCTTGGGTAGAGATGCTCTTGGAGGAACGTCTTAAGACTGACTCTAACTGGAACCCTCTTGGCAGAACTAGCAGTGATGTGAATTGTATGAGCATCATTCCACATGTGTGAGGCATTCTGCTCTTTGGTGATGTGCTCCAGTGTTATAGACTTGGTCAGGTCAAGCGCAATGAAGGTACTGTAAAATAACAGACACTTCTGACAGGTGGTGGGAACATCATGCTCCCATGAGGAAGGGAATCTGGCTGGGATGGCTTTTCTCTTGGCTGAGTGTTATAACATTTGTAAAGCAGGCTTCCTACAGGCAGCCTCAGGTGGCTCAGGCTCTCCCTCAACTTCTCATGGGAATGAAGTGCAGGGGTGGGAGGCAGAGGTGGACATTGTGACCTTACCTCTGGGTGCTGAAATTGGTCAGTGGCTCTATGGTGCGCAGAGCCAATGTCCACTAAACGATTTGGGGCAAGGTCCCTCTGGGTTCCAGCATTCCAGTAGCGTTGCTCATCAGTGCACGCTATACAAGTGAGCCCCTGGGACACAGCATTCTGGAGTAAAAATAAAATTAAGACATTTATTTGAAGCAACAATGGATATTACTGAATATGACAGATTATCCTGTATGAGTCCAAGAGCTGAAATTACATTTTTTTTAATCATGTAAGATTTAGTAAATCTTAACTCATTCTTAATAACTGTGTTGCAGGTGGAATAAGAGTTGCATGAAGCATGTCAGGTATAAAAGGACTCCATGCACAAAGACTGCATTGCAGTCCATCACATTTAATAGTTGCTTGCTGAGTGTTCAGCTTCAGCTTAGTTAGTGACTACTAAACATGGTGTATTGCAGACTTTGTGATGGAGTCCTTTCATGTTGTATATGTCATGATTTGATGTAGAGAAGATTTGACATAGCTCACTTACTTTGACTCCATACTATGTACTTATCTGCTCCGTCTGCCAATATGAGATTTGACTAGATACTTACATATTCTCCATGATTCTCATTCTCACAGTTCTGTGATACACAAATAGCATGTTAGCATTAGCCACATCACAAGTTAAATTTTATTCTATTGTTTTAATATAAACATGTTTTTAATACAAATGGTATAAATGGTACATAAATTGTACATTATCACACAGTTTCAGTGTTGTTACAGGCTATTCAAATTGAAGTAGCTGCAAACAATTCATATGCTACATCACATGAGTCAACAGTCTTCCTGTAATATTCTATTTTCTGATTAGACAAGACAAAGAAACAGCTGATAATTTTTTTAACCTAATTCAACCACATTATTGTATATCATGAAAGATTATCAGCTAATGTGACTTGAGTTTATACTTTCAAATAGAGAACTATGCTCTTGTACTATATGCTCGGCAATCATTATAGATTAAAAAAAATCCTACTTTCTTACCTTCCACAAAATTGAAGCTGCGTGACTGCATGACTTCCCCTGGTCAGTGATGCAGGAGCACCCTGCTGTCTCTACTGCTCCCAGGCTTGTCAACAGTACCCAGACCGAGTGTACTAGACCGCTGGACTGACTGGGCTGAACATCAGCCTTCAGAAATACAAGATCTTTTACTTGGTGGAGTAATAAGCGGCCACTTTACCACTGTGAAGGTACTGGTAGGCTTCAGTGCTCTTGTAATTTTTCATAGTGGCACCATCTACTCCAAGGGACAGCACAAAATAATTAAATATATCCCTGTACGTTATTTCTGGCCACTTTCTCATGCCATCCAGCCGCTTGTGGTGATCCTTGAAGGATGCAATACATTTACGCAGTCTGACCGCCACAGTTTAGAAGTATGCTCCCATGTTTTGACCATGTTATCCATGTCAGCTAATTTACTGCAAACTAACTCCCTTTAGATGGAAACAAAGGTTCTTGCTGGTCACTGCAAATTAGCTTTGTTGTTTATCGCAGTTTACACTCTTTCCGCTGGTGTTTGAAACAGAAGTCAATACACAATTGTGTTCGAACTGGAAGAGAAAAGATGGGCGGGGCTCCGTAAGGTGAGTAGTAGCACAAAAATGTTCCAATCATACCTTTGCCACAGCTGCATCACACTTGTGGCGACCCTTTTAATGTTTTATCAGTAGGGGATGTTCAGTTTACACACTTCACTGTCATTGGAGCGTATAGGGTTTGGCATTTGATGTCACATCACACTGCATTTAGGTTGTTCAGGGGGTAATCCATCATGCATACTTCAGACTTGTCTGTTAAATGTGTGAATGATCAAAACACAATTCCAATGATAGCCATAGTTGGTGTCTTTACTGCTTTGTCCCTCTGGCGATAAAATATTTTAAATTCTCCATCAGTGTTCCGTCAACGTTCCAGAAACATCCATCTCCACAGCCAACAGACAAAGAGAGCTAACCTTGGCAGTATGTTTTAAAATACTTTGAAGCAAAGAGAATGCCCTGTGATCACGATTTAACATGTTTATATGCTTTTGTATCACTAATCTTTAAAAAATATATTGTACTGCTTGAAATGCTCCTTCTTTAATGTATAATGTGTAGAGTTTACACTTTAAAATTGACTCTGCATATTTCAGTCTTTCCTTATAGAGATAAGATGGTGCTAAATAAAGAGATATATATAGTTATTCTTAACGCATAGCACATTCTGAACCTCAAATATAGTACATTTTGTCACAAAACTGTCCATTAGGACATGTCCCATGAGCTGTCATCCTGACCCCTGACTCTACTGTGCAGACTTTGGTTGCAAATGACATCACAAAAGCAAGATGGCAGCTCCCGAAAACATGATATTTTGGCTTCATTTTTACATAGTGGTACGAAGTGGAGACGTGTCGTCCATCTTCTTATACAGTCTATGGTTCACCTGGAGATGAACGGTCTTTGGCTTAAAGTTATCTTTAAAGATGAACAAATTGGATGAGCCAGTGCTGTTATCTTCTTCAGGGCGCAGATATAAGTGAAATAACACAGAACTTATACTGGATCCAGATAGTACTGAATTGTTAAACACTGAAATACTAAAAACTGTGAAATACTAAACTTTGAAACACTGAATACTGTGAAATACTAAAAACTGAAATACTGAGTCACACTGAATATTGATTTGAGACTGAATACAGTAACATACTGAATACTGAGGTCCAATGAGTAACATGGTGGATTGAGTTAAACTGAATACTGTGAACTACTCAAACTGTGAAAGACTGAATACTCTGAAACACTGTGTGATTACTGTAATATAGTTATGTTTTTCCCGTTTAGTATCGTTCCCAAAGAATTGATTGTGGATAAAAAAAACTGTTTCAGTAGTTTGATTTATATCACCTGGAATACACATTAAAAAACACGATTTATGAAAATTAATAAAAATTGAGATATGTGTTTTTGCAAATGAAGTCTTGAAATATTTTTTAGTCTGCAGCTGAAGCTTTGAAATACTGACGTACATAAATAATTGTTAACTCATGGTCCAACTTTTTTAGTAGAAAATAAAATCCCTCACAGCTATGACAAACCATTACTGCTAAACCTATAGCTCATATTCACTATAATAGCACTAATAAAGAAAATGCTCTCCTGCTTTCCTCTCCCCTCTGAATTCACCGCATTGATTAATGATCCTCAGTGTTCCGACTAATACAGTTTATTGTCTCATTAAGCTACAACAAACTTTGGTTCTCACAGGGAACTGTAACAGTCTCCATTATGGATTGGGTCATTATTGCTAAAATAAACTGCCCCTGTTTTGCCAGCTTCTACTCATATAGGTCCAGCCAAATAAGAAGTGCTCTCTGTTATGGATGAAAGGGATACACACACTCCTGCTGCTCCTGTAGCTGTTCATATGATTCCTTCCTTTGAGTGAAAACATGAGGAAAATCATACCTTCATAAGAAAATCACTGAATCCATATGGATTAAACAGTGGAAAAAAATCCTTTTTGAAAACACTCAAATTAAGAAAAGCTGCTTGGGAAAAGGCCATTTTCACCGGAGAAAACTTTTACTGGAAGGTTTTAAACACTTTCGTGTTGATTCTGATTACATTTGTGGATATGTTGTCAATCACTATGTCAGATTAATATTCTGTGAAAATCATGTTAACAATTAGGCTACAGGAGTATATTTGATAGCAATGTGCATATAACTACAATGGGCATGCCTAATCATTTTGTGAAATAAAATCTTTTGTTTATAAGCACAGGGGAAAGTAAAAATTTAAGTCTAATCAGCAAACTAAATACTGTAAATGAATACTCCATAACTAATATTGTTACTGCTGTACACCATCTTGTGGAGGCCTTAAAAACTACAACTAAAATAGTCCTAAAAAATGGAGTGACGTGTAAACCTGATCAAAGTATGAATGTTTGAAAAGATAATGCAGTATTACACATAAAATGATCAGTGCTTGTACAACTAAATAAATTGTGCTTGTTTTAGATTGACCATTAAATATTTAGAGTTTATTCATTGCCTTTTACGTTTTTTGAAGAAGAACTTTTCCTAAACTAGATGACATTTACAAACATGAAATTCACAAAAGTAAAAGTTCCAAGCTTTTCCAATGATAACAGCAATATACAATAGGGAGTTGATACTATGTAGTAAATGCTTGGAGTAAACTGTAGACCTACAGTGTGACGAAATCCCTTCTTTTTCACCTTTGGACCAGGACTCCCTCCAGGTGGTACACTAGATAAAACAAATTAGGCTTTTGTGGCCACATGGTGCTAACAAATTGGCGGGTTTATAGTTTGAGCCAGCACAAATAATGAACACTGGCCAACAGCTGCTCATACAAACTGAGGCCAAGTGACTTACTCATTACCCATCTCAAAGTGGTACACAAAACATCAACAGCCCCTCTTGCCGGTTCAGTAACCATTGGAAACATGGGGAGTGAGCTGTGTTTTGGGCCTGGCTGGAAGAACTGAATGATACTAATGCAAAAGACTTACATCTTTTTGCACTTTGTTACTGTGAGTGCCAGCAAGTGGATGGTAAAGCTTTGTATCTATAAAAGTGTAACGGAGGACTCCAGAATACATATCTTTATAAATCATACTTTACTTTCTACATGTCTTACCTCTAAAAACTGGCATTACTGGTTGTCTGGCATCACTAGCCTATTTCACAATTTCCCAACTGTTGAGCCTTGTTTATTGTTAATGGCCAAACTCTTGATGTGGGCAGGTCTGGATGGAGGTACCTGTCTCAACTTTGGAGTGGTCGGTCCTCTCTGTCACCTTCTCCTGGCTGATGAGGTAATCAACGATCCGTACGCCGATTGGCGACTCGGTGTGGTTCCACTCCATGATGACCAATGAGCTGCTGGGCTCGTAGGTGTAAGAAAGTTTCAGCCTGGCAACAGAGTGACAGAGATGCAAAATCACACCACTGAGTGAAAAATGCTGTCAGCAAACTGGTCCCATTACTGTAATTGACAGCTGCTGACATTATAGCCTGTGTTCGACAAAACTGCAACCCAATGAAAACACATTCTGCAATGTCACAAACACTCTTGTCAACAGGAAATATAGCCATTTATCCCTAATGTCTAACTTGACTTACTCTTGAGTGGTTGTCCGCAGCTGTATGGCATCAAGACCCATGTGTACAGAGTTTTCATGGCAACCAATCAATACAGTAGATCATTTCATTGATTAGCACATCCAAACGGGACAGGAGAGATAAATCAATGGTCGCTGTAATGTTCGGTTGCAAAGAAATTCTGCGTACACATGGAACCTGATGGCACATAACACGAGAGCACTGCAGCAGGAGATAGAGCTCTGCCAGGAAAATGATGGATGGTACTTACCACAGCCCATCTCAGAGTAATGTGCTTGGAGAAGGTAATATTATTCTGAGTTACTAACATAGGTTGAGGAAGCGGGGCGCAGGTGGGCAGTCCATCTGTGCCAAAAGCACTGGAATCACACCGACACCAATCATCGATAACATCTCCCTTCCCTGAACACCATAGCATGCTCATCATCGCCTCCTGAAGAGCCTATGGAGAGAGAAAGACACAGGCACCAGACAGACAAAAAACAAAAAGGTGAATGCCTAAATTCAAAGAACATGTAATTTTGGAACATAAAGTATGTGAACAGTACTGTATTCTCATATCATTTTACAGTCATATATTATAGCTTTTGTGTCATTATGTTGATATTAAAATTGATTCCTTGAAGTGATCTCCCTTGTTCTTACTTGGTACAGAGTATAGTATTTTGATTTCACAAAATGTAATGTTACACTCAAACAGTTGATAGGAATACATGTTTTTACATGAGAAATGGTCTTTCCAAGGTTTTCCAATTTTAATTCATATGTGGGTTTACAGGGCATTTTTCTTCCAAATTACACACAGAGAGCAATTGTAGGCCATGAAATCTGACATCTCAATAACTATTAGGGATTCAAAGAAGAACTGATACAAGAGTCAGATACTTGGCTACATCGATACAAAACCACAAAATATATGCAAAATCCATCAAAAAAAGATAGGCTATCAAAAAACATTTTTTTCACAACCCTTCCCTGCTCCCGTGCCTCTAAAATGTGTGTGTCTGTGACTCCTGCTAGGTACTTATATTCCCAAATAACAAAGCCACTTTGAGCCTTCTACTGTCCAACTTTGCCTGAAACCTCTACACTGCCACCTCTACATTTGCAGTCCTCAAAACCTGTAACAGAAGTGATGGAAGATTCACGTAAAAGTAGCAATACCACACTATAAAATACTTAATTACAAGTTAAAGTTCTGCATTCAAATTTTCACTTAAGTCATGTACCTTAAGTATCAAAAGTAAGATTAGCCTACTCATTATGAACAATATTAATATCATTATCATTCTAAGCTGTACTTTGCTGTAGTGGGTTGAGGTACAGCTAACTGCTTCATATACTGTTTAGGTTTAATTTACAATAATGAATCATATGTGATAAACATATCTTGTGTTTTGTATATGAAATCTAATCTGAGGAGTAACTAGTAACTATGTGTACAGCAGCTAAATATGGAGTTAAAATAAAAAATAAAAATAAAAATAAATAGTCAGGTAAAGTACAATATCTCAAAACTTGAGTGAATGTACTTATTTACTTTCCAACACTGCACAACAGTATGATAAAATGTGTCTGTGGCACCACAAACTTTGCTACTTATACCACGTGACGTAAGCCCCGACAGTAAAACTAACAGCTGGAATTCAGTCAACATGCCGTGCGTAATGCTAGCATTAGCAGCTAACGTTACTGTCAAAGCATGACCCCAAACTCTTTCTGATTGGAGGCAATAAACTGAAGCTATGAGCTTTTTAAAAATATTATTAATTGAGCCTATAAAGCATTATTAAAAGATCACATTTAGATGGATGTTTAGATATATGACTCTGACCTGGAAACTGATTTTAACAATACCTAGCGACACAGTTAGCAGTGTTTTAGTAAAAGACAAAACAAAACAAAAAAACATCCTTCTTAGCAACTGGCCCAAAACTAACCCAGTAACAATTCATCTGTATTGTTTTCGTATCAGATCATTGACTATTCATCTAGATGTATTGAATTGTCAGAAATAGATATAGATGCACACCTGCAGTACCTATATTCAATAATGATACTGACAAGTGCAAGCCAAAAAGCTAAAATCTACATTCATACAAAATGTTGTCTGTACATTGTATCTTCATCAGTAGCTTCACAGACAAGTACTGGCAACCTCCAAATAGCCTTTGTCAATAACAGCAGCTGTATCCATCTGGAAGCCTGAGGGTGGATGGCACCGTATCGACCTTTACTCCTGCTGGAGGAGTAGAAGCAGTATCGACCTTCAGTGTCAATATGTAGTCAAATAAGTCACAGCACCGTATGGCAGATTATGGCACAGCATCCTCCAATCTGAGTAAGGCAAAAAGACTTCCCTATAAGGTGCTCTGTTCATTTTTTTTTGTATTAGTAGCTGTGGTCCTTGCACATTAATCTAGTTTAGATGATAAAATGGTGGAAAAGTTTACTTTCTCCAGATCAAAGTAAAACTTAGATTTTACTGAACAAAGGATGACAAGGACATTGGACAGCAAATCGTTCCTTTAATCATTCACTGTAGAGGTAAGTGAGATAATCCAGTTAAGGAGGATGAGAGAAGATGCAGCCACCAATTTTGAGGGTGTAACAGAAAATGACATAATGGGTGCTGCTAGAAATTGGTGCTTTCAGACAGTAGACAGTCCCAGATAGTTACTGTAAGGACAAACACAAAAAAAACACACCTGGTAAGTCTCATTGTTAGACACCAACTCATAGATGGGCGCTGCCTTGGTGATCTGCAGTAAGACGGGCTCGGACTGCTGCCGCCCTTGTGCTGCCCTTGGGCTCATGTGGCAGAGGTGGCAGGAGCGAGGGCACTGGCCCTGGCTGGAGCAGTCCATGCGGACGCCAGCCGCCATGCGCTTGGCACCCGTGTCCAGCAGACTGGCAATGTATGCAGGATAGGTCAGTGTCCTGGGCTCCTTGTCACGCTCCTCTGACTCCTCTGAAGGTGAGTTACCTGTATGGACAGATGATAGGAAATTGGTTTGTCGGCTGATTATTAAAAAAAACAAAAGGCAATTCTAAAGAGATTTTATTTATTCATGTAATTCATGTTTCATTCATGATTTGTGATTTGTGTTTATTCGTATTACTGATACTCATATAAACTAGATAAATGGTGAGGTCACATGATCCTCATAATGAAACAAGGGACTGAGGGAATGAAAAAGCTGAACTGAGAGAATATTTCCTTCCTCTGTAGCAGCATGGAAAAAACTACAAAGCATTAATACGTTCCCACATTCCGATATCTCCCTTTTGGAGACTTTTCTTTTTTAGCTTTTCTACAGCACAGCCAGAATACACGAGCAGGAGTATAAATATTAGTGCCACAGCTACAACTACAAAGAGGTGTTGGTGGTGTTCCTTCTAGCACAGAAGGTGAATAGGGGGAAGGGGAAGATCTGTTCTGAACAATGAAATGTTTACATTGTATAAAGATGATGATTGCTAATATATAATAGGTTGTTGTTGACCTTAATGATTTTTTTCCCTGCCCAGGTTATAAAGTTTGATGAAACGTCCCAAAACAATAACAACAGAGAAAGATACAGAAACCAAGGAAGCTAAATCAAGGCTAGTCTCCTTATTCACACGGTAACAATAGAGTGCACATAATGTTCTTCATTCAAATACTACTTAAATGTTCTTTCCTCCACAGCACTTATGCAGTTAGCTTAGTTATTCATTTTTGTTACATTTTTATTCAAAGTAAGTGGTATCCAATGCACAATTGTTAGCAGCACTGATTTTATCAAAGACCTTGGTATGGTATGGTTACCATTGACCTTCTGCAGGCATCTGATACCTGAACAAAACATTGTGTCTGTAATAAACTCTACTGAAGTTGTGCGGGAATTCAACCTTGGTATGGTTTGGGTTTAAATAAATACTTCATCGCCATGGTTACTATAATAATTACATGGTTGACATTAGGGTACGATCACAGGCATGGTTTGAAAGAAGAAATATTGACTTGTGGTCGGAAACGAGAAAAAAACAGCAATGTCAGTGATCAGAGCAAGTTCTGATCTAGAACAAAGGAGATAGCAATTGGTTGGTAAGTGTTTTTGACACTTTGTTTCTGAGTTTGATTCAGATTAAGGCTGTTGTCAGGCTTCGCTGGGGCAGTGTGCTTCCTGGTTTCACCCTCTGAGTTTCGATAGGTGGCTCAGCTGACGCAGGTTGCACCCTCTGTTGTGGCTTTGTTGTGAAAATATGAAAGGGGCGGGATTGTTCACTGAAAGCCTATAAAGAGAGATTGATCTAAGCTTCAAGCAGAAGCGGGTTTAAGGTTTACGTGGCCTTGATTGCTCGGTCATGTCCATTTGCCCTGTACAACATCAGGAAGATTAGACTCCACCTGTCTGAGCATGCAGCACAACTCCTGGAACAGGGTCTCGCAATATCATGCGTTGACTACTGCAACTCCTTACTGGCGGGTCTCCCAACATGCACATTCAAACCTCTGCAGATTACCCAAAACGCGGCAGCGCATTTAGTCTTCAACCAGCCTAAAACAGCACATGTCACTCCGGTGTTGATATCCCTCCACTGGCTCCCAGTTGCTGTCCACATCAAATTCAAAACCCTGACACTGATTTACCAAACAGCAACTAAAACGGCTCCCGCCTACCTGAACTCCCTCATTCAGGTCTTCACTCCCTCCCGCTCACTCTGCCAATGAAAGGTGCCTGGTACCACCACTACAACAGGGCCCTAAGTCACTAGCCAGACTCTTCTCCTCTGTAGTTAACTGGTGTTGGACCGAGTTACCAAACTCCATTTGATCTGCAGAGTCCCTCTCATTCTTTAAGAAAAAGCTAAAGACCCTAAAGACCCAACTCTTCTGTACCTAATGGAAAAAAAAATCCACTTCTATGCACTCTATGCATTGCCTTTATGCACTGCCTCATGGCACCTATGTCCTATCTGACCTGAACTTAACTTTGTGGCACTTACTCGCGTTGTTCTCTCCTGACTAGATCCTTGCTTGCATTGTATTAACTCTTGTGTGTGTCGCTTTGGATAAACAAAATTATAATTGTAATGTTGTAACATCTCCAATGTTTTTTTGACCCATCCATTGTGAGAGAGATTAAAATAGTGGTTCATTTGATGTACTTCTTGTATATATTATATATGTTACAAATGTTTTTGAATTAAGGGGTCAATGTTTGCTCTCAATTCAATGTGGTAGTAATGTCACTGTGACACTGTGGTATTAGAAATCCTACTCCTCGGCTGGTTGAACTCTTGAACTTGATTCTATCTGACAGTTGTTTGCTTACCTCTTGGGTTAGCTAGAGATATCTAGCTAGATATCTGAGGCCTACTGCCTTAGAAACTGTGTGGCTCATGAGATACCTAAACAAGCTAAATTTGAAGGGTGTCCTTGTTTGAAGTCTCCAAGATCATCGTATGGCCATACTTGTTTGTCAGGAGGTGTGACAGTTTGTGGAAGTGTCCATTTAGGGACCTCACTGTTTTTAACTTTGCCTCTGTAGAGGTGTAAAGCTGTCTGGTTTGTGTTTGCAATCTTCAGGGAAAGGGCTGGCTGAAAAACATTGTATTTTTGTTTTGTGTTTTTGTATTTGGACATTTGTATAATTGTTATTGATTGTGTGATGGATTGTACGGTATCTAGAACTGCTTCAACTAGTAACAATGTTTAATGCTTTTGTGTCTTTGTGTGTTCTTGAGTGAGCCATGAAAAAATTTCGAGGGCACCATCCACCCAAACTTCTTGCCTCAAGGTGAAATTTCCTTGCTATAAATTTAAGAGAAGATGTTTTCAATTCCTTGTATTTTGTTCTATATTTATTATTAGATGGTTACAGTATGGAAGTTTCAAGTGGGATTCACTGCCAGGCAAGCAGAACTACACATGTTTTCTGGGCAAAAACAATACACCATTCATCCAAAAGGCACCATATTTTTCAGATTACACTTGTGGAGCTTCTTTTTTGGAAAATGTTAAAAATTAGGTGTTAGGAGTTTTGTATGCACCAGATTCCTTAAAAGTTGAAAAAGTTTGTTGAGATTAACTTTTGTATTATGTAAATATGTGAATCAATTATGCCCCATTAAATGTTTTGTCTCAGACGGAATAAGGAAGTGAGAGAGGGAGAGGGCAGCTGTAGCCCACAGTCGATGGTTCAATCCCTGGCTCCTCCAGTCTGCATGTCTAAGTGTCCTTGGGCAAGATACTGAACTCCAAATTGCTCCCCAGATTTCTCCCACCATTGGTGTGTGAGTGTGTGTGTGAATGGGTGAATATAGAAAAATTATGGGGTGCTTTGGATCGGAAGCGCTGTATTGCTCCTGATGAGCAGGTTGGCACCTTGCATGCAGTCTCTGCCATCAGTGTATTAGTGTATGAATGTGTGGGTAAATGGGTGAATGTTGGCATGTACTGTAAAGCGCTTTGAGTGCTTGATAAGACTAGAAAGGCGCTATATAAATGCAATCCATTTATTTTTCTTTTTAAAAGCAGGCATTTTTCAGATGACCATTTTGGGAGACTGCTCGGCTGTGAGCAAACACAGGCAATTTAAAAGCTCAAGCACCAATTAGGGTATGGGCTTGTTGCACGAACTGCCTTTTGATGGAATACAACACAGGTTTATGAGCCATGGGATAATGGGAAAAAATGCATGTGCATGCTCAGGGACCGGCACACGTGTACAATAATGACAGCAAAGCCAATTCTTCCTTATATGTCTAATGCTAATATGTCTTGTGCATTACTGTTTTTTTAATGTAACTTGTGAATTGTGTTTCCTCTGCAAATTCCTTTTCTTTTACTTCAGTGGAACAGATGTACTGTATGTCTAGATCACAGTATATTATTGAATTTCCTTTTAGTATCAATGTACTTTAAGCTGTATGGTTTGTAAGATGAGGAGTCATCTAAAATTAAAGTTAAACTATTCATGTAAATTGGGATAAACACACAAATCCTCACATTTAATATCTCAAAACAAGCTCTATCTCTCATACCTCTACTGTAATTTTAGAATAGCCCACCATTTCTAAGACCAAACACTTGCAATACTGCAGGTAATTTCTTCCACTTCAGAATTTATGAGGACAAACAATAATTTGTGTCTGTCTAGCTTAGACAATAACTTAACAAAACAACAAAGCAGTCAAATATAAAGGCCAGTTAGAGAGCATCAGAATGTCTCTGCATGCTTGTGTGTGGATGTGTACGTGCATGTACATATGTGTTTAGTGTATGTGTGTCCCTGGGTGTGGGTGACTTGTCATTAAAAAGAGATTAAGAATGTAAGTGTAGCAATAACCATACTTAGGGTTTGCTTTTGCGTGGGTGTGTTAGTAATTAACACCTTGTTGATTATACCTCATCACCCACGTATTTGAAACTACAAACACCTCACTTCATTCAGTCTGACACCTACTGAGTCATTAACTTTTATCGGTTTTCCAAGTAATGTCATGATTGGCAAGTTACAGTAAGTTTAATTCAGCTTAATAAAGGATGATTAAGTTTCTGTTGAGGCAAGAAAGAGGAACACTCAGGAAAATACAGCATCATTCTTAAGGCATTCAGTTTGTTTACTCAGGCCAGTGTGAAAAGGGCAGTTTGGGTCTCAGTTAATTGAAAATACTTGCTCTGTGTATATTAACCTAAATCACTGTTTCCTTAGCTGAGGGTCCTGACCCCCATTAGGGGTCACTCAAAGCTTCACATGGAGTTGAAAGGCCCTCTTGATTTTATGGGGTGTGAGAAAAAAAACGTTTTTTGTTAATATGTCTCAGCATGTAATTCATTTTTATGAAGAAAACATATACATTTTGTTATTTTAAAGTTGATATCTTTACTTATATATATATATATATATAAAATCTTGCAAAGATAAAGTTGCGGCGACATGAGCATAAGCTGTATTCACAGATCCTTCCCTCTCTGCTAAGTTAGTGTAGCAAGCCAGTTAAACAGCCTCATCTTGCATTACAAAAGTAAAACAACCAAAGAGCTACTGGAACAATGTCCAAGTGTGAGGGAACACTGAATGTGTCAAAAAGAAGCCTATTATATGAACTTAGAAAATAATAATAGAGATATAGTGAATTGTATAAAAAGTTCCTAAGAATGTAACTGGGGGTTGTCAGTGTTGGTAAGATAGGGGCCCCTTAAGGAAAAAGGTTGACCTAAATCATCAGTGGGTATTAAATAAAAGCACATATAGTCACTATATGTAGAATTTTTCTTTCAATGTCATATATGACAATAGCATATAGATTTTTGTAAAAATTAATCTCAGAGCCCCTGGGTCAGATCTCTTTTGATACTACCACTGGGGGGCACCAAAGTCATACAGGTTCAAGTCCTATACATGGTGACTTTAATGTTGGAAAATCAGCTTGGTCAAATCTAACAAATAGAAAGGGATATCTGTTTGAGCATTCCTCATAACCACCACTAAAAGATACTAACACATGACGACCAATGCTTTCTGTCCAAAACACTGTAACAAAGTAAACAAAACAGCAACACAAACCAGTGGTTTACATTTGAAAGCTGCTGAGACAGAGAAAGAAAGAAGCCAAATGAATACCTGCATGTGTATGTATAGGTGTATATCTCTGTATACATCCCACAAAACCAGAACATTCCAGGTCCAATAATATTGCTCACTTGTTATTCCCTTGTAACTCTCTGTGCATGCATGAATGCATGCTTGAATGTTTGTGTCTTTGACAATGTTAGCATGCAGCTTCGATACCTTGTGTATAGGTCACTGAGACTAATCGACAGATAAGCCCTTACTAATTAGAGGGATGTGTAGGTAAATGAGGTCTGATCAAGAGGCCAATCACATCAGGGGAGAATGACATCAAACTCTGGACGTTCACACATCTTTACCTCTAAGTGGTGTTGGTGTGTGTGTGTTTACACTGTACTGGGTATTCCTCATGTTGTGGGGATGTGAATCTGTTTACACATTGTTGTGGGGACTCGCCTCCCTTATGGGAACAAAAGCAAGTCCCCTTCATGTAAATCATTAATTTGAGGGCGAAGACTTGGTTTAAAGTTAAGGTTAGTTTAGAGTTATGTTAAGATTAGTGTAAGGGATAAGGTAAGGCAAGTAGTGGTTATGGTTAGGATAAGTCTCTAGGAAATGAATGTAAGTCAATGTAATGTCCTCTGAAGTGATGGAAACTCTGTGTGTGTGTGTGCGTGTGTGTGTGTGAGAGTGCAACACACCCACGACAGAGGCACTCTGCAGGCCCTGACTCTACCCGACTAATCAAAGGCAATAAAGAGGAAGATTAGGCTTTTGTTTGTGGTGTGTTTAAGTGGGTGGGTAGAAGTAAATCAATGGGAAATACAGAGATAAAGGAAAAGAAAAAACAGCCAGCAGTTTGAGATAACTGAAATGCAGAACCTTGTTGTGTAAGTGCATGTGTACAAGCGCACCCACAGCCTTGAATTCTACCAAAGATGTCAATGTCCTTGCACTCCTGAACAGCCAAACTCGAATCTATCCTTGTCAAACTGGCTCACTTCCCACTAATCAGCTCTCATCATTCTATCTTCACTTGCCACCTCCTGGCAGACGGAAATTAAATGTGGCAGTTACATTAGGACAGCTCGGTGCCTTTTAGGGTAAAATAGATTGGCAATGATTAGTTCAGTTTAGTTTTGGTTTAGTTCAGCAGTGTTCAGTGTCAGCTAGAACTGCAGGGGAATATTAAAACGGACGAGCAGCCCTGCCTGAGGACTCCTGATGCTGGTACATTGTCACACAAAGTCCTCTCCACTTCACTTCAAATTTACAGTTTAGAGGTTAATTATATGATATAGATATTGTACAGTAAGAACAACTAACTGTACAGTAAGAATAACTAAGAATAAAAGGCACATTTTTGGTTTTGAACGAAAAAAGCAATGCTTGCACACTGACACAAAGCCAGAAAATGTATTCAAATAGAATAGTTGCATCAGATCTTCATCAGGTCAGAGTGTTTGGAAATGATTACCACACACATTTTTTGAGCTGATGTTAACCAATGCTAGCAAACTTTAGATAGATATTGATGTATAAAGGACATTACTGCGGCAGTTTGCAGAATTTATGACTCTTGTCTACTCTTGTTTACCCTAATCATGCAATTATGGCCACATTGGATGCTACTCAGCAGAATTTAAGTTAGCTTGCTTTAAACATTTGTTCCTATGTTCCTAAGAAGATTTTTTTTCATACATATGTTAAGAGGAGATTCCCTGACAGGCATATTAGGCGTGCAGCATTGTTGCTGCTAGATCTTCCCTGACTTATGACTCACCACATATTTCTTCTACAATCAATAATCTTGGTGACTAGTATTTTCTGTCTATATCGTGATGTACATGTGACTACAAATTTACATGTCGGTCTCATATTTGAATAAGTGCCTGAGTCACTTTTATGAGAAAGTAAAACACTGACACCTTACTGTAAAGGCTGCAGCAGCGCAGGGTAAAATATTGATAGAGAAGGAGAAAATAAATGTGCGTGTTGTACCACCTTCTAAGATACAGTATATGCAGTAAAAGCATGGCTCAATTATCATCTCTTACGCATAAAGAAAATCAAATCAGTTTCATAAAACAATGAAATACTGTGAACGGGCTAAAGATGTAAAACAAAAACCGTGCAGCCACAACAATAATCACATTAGTAGTCACTCCCTCTCAATTTACCCTGACATGAATGGTGGCTATTAATCAAGGCTTCAGCAGCAAAAAAAAAAGTTTGAAAATCCATCACGGATGCAGCGACGGATGAGAGAGAACAGATTGCTGGTGGTGCAACATGGCTACTACAGTATGTAAATCAAATTAACAGGAGAAAAAGAGCACCTGAGCTTTATAAATATGTTAGTTTGCAGCTCAACAACAGATTAAATTCACATCTTTAGAGACAGTTAGTGCATACATCTTGCTGTGTGTGATGCGTTGAGGGACACAGGTGCAAGATGGTGAGCATATTATGGTTTCTCATGCATGGATGTCTCTATGACTACTCGCTTTCCCAAGGTGAACCATGGGTTGTAGCTGTGAGGTATGAATGTTATTCTGTCTAATATTCATGCTGTATTTTTCTGGCACACAAAAGAGAACAAGCGAGCGCCACGCTCTTCTTTGAACTCGACTTAACGTGTCTCTCCCTTTGTCATTCTCTGCCTTTTTTTTTTTTTTTTTGTCTCTTTTTAGAGCGTCTTCCTGATTCTCTGCAACTCTCTCACTCCCTCTCTTATCAGTAAAAAGGCACAATCACACCTTTTTTCACAATTCAAATATATGTGTGGTAGGTGTGAGGGAGGAAAGCTGTAATATAATATTCCTGCTCTGCATCTCCCTGTTAAAACAAGAAAACCTTGCGCCGTTTTTGAATTCTCACTACCTTTTCAAATCTCCCTTGCTCACTTTCTTATCCCCCCCCTCTTTTCTTCTGTCAGTCTTTAGCTCTCTTAAAGTCTAAAAGGCGCATTCACACACTTATCTAAGCATCTAAACTGCTGTCAGCTTCTACACACATACACACACATCTGCTTTTTGGGGAGTCTAATGACTAGCAGTGTATTGCTTGGAAGAAAATAAATCTCCAGGAAAATGCACACACATACAGATATATGCAAGCGCACAAACACACACACACACGCACACACATGTACATACACCCACACACGCATACACACAAGCTCATTAAATGTAATCCATGTTTGACAGCGTCAGACATCTCACAAAGAAAAGTGATGACAAGACAGAATGCAGAAAACGAAGCTCCTTTTTCAGTATCCTCCACTCTGTCCTTTCAGAAACACATTTTGGATCCAATTTTTGCTAGATGCTACTACATTTAATCTATTTCTGACCATGGGGGTTGAAGCACACAGAACCTTTTTGGGCCCATGTGTGTGTGTGTTACTTTTATGTTTGTATACGTATACTTCAATTTTTGAAGTGCTGAAGTGATTTTAGTCCTCACTTTCTCATAGGGTTAACTTTTGGTGAGATGTCGTTAGCTTTGAAGCTAACTTGAGGAAAGTGTCACTTATAGTGATGAACGCATTAGCTAAAAAAGTGAAAAAAAACTCTGACAGACCAACTGTACATTACCTGGCCAGTACCAAACAGCAGATATTTAAAATTAGCAATTAGGTAACTTTCTCCTTCTGATGCTATATTAGCTATTGGCTATTAGAGAGTTGAAAGTTTAACAAGTACTGAGTCTGGTATTGTTCTCAGGAGTTGGTGGACAACAAACCAAACCTAAAAGAAGGGTGAATATTGCATTTACATTTGCCAGAAATGCAGAAAGAGACTCTAAATTAATGCTAATAGTGCTCTAAATAGGCAACTGTTTGCTAACACTTTAGCCATAGCAACTTTATAAGGCAATAATGTCAAAGATGTATGTTTTTTTTATCTCCTGGAGTAGTAAAAATCAACCAATGCAGTTTTAGTATTATGCTTAGTTTGGATTCAGAACTTGGCTTACTGTTAATTAGATTTATACCGTAGGTGAGTTAAGGGTTTAACCTCGACACATGGGTTTAGCTATTTCTTCAGAATTAAAGTCCAACTCAAATCACATTTAGTCATCCCTTTTTACAGTCGAAAATGATGTCAACATGTTTTTTTAAATGTATTATTAATAGTTATTTATTATTAAAAAGAGGAAAGAATGTCTTTGAGGAAATATCATAAATGCAAACTGACGTTGCACTTTTCCTCGGTGAATGTTCGGTGGCTCATTCAACAAGCCAAGGTGAAAGACAAGATGTGTATTTGAAGGAGACTTTAGCAGGAAAGCTAATGCAGATTTTCTCAAAAGAGAACACAGAAGTAGTGATTTACAGAGTATTTCAAAATGTTTCTCCCAACAGAGGGCTTGGACATGGCCTGCAAAGCGGTCTTTGATACCAGCTGAATATCTAATAGGCTGCACTAAATTTGTAAACACAGGACAGATGTATGATGGGAAAGTCGCAGCATGAGCATGTATTGGTATATGTGCTGATCCATGGGTTTGCGTGTGTGTGTGTGTTGGTATGAAGCTGGGGATTTGGGGCTTATTTGACCCATGCAGTACCCAGCAGAGTGACTCATCATCTCTATAGTACACAACAGATGGAGCTCAGAGCTATTCATATTCATATAATACCTCTCCATCCACCACTTCCTCCCACACTTTCCAATGAGAGATAACTCTTGTTCATCCGCCTCTGACTGACTCAAGTCAGTCCTCCTGTTTACAAAATTATACTTTCAAGTCAATAAATGTTTATGGGTATGAGATAGAAAAGAGAAAGAGAGAGTCACGGGGAGGGAAAGACTTTTGCTTTTTTCGTTAATATATTACAGTGTTTTTGAGTGAAAGCCTTTATTTCCTGTCTCTTGCAGCCCTGCGGATCCTCTCCATTATATCGCCTTTCATCAGACCTCTTAGTGAAAAGATGACTCATTAAATCATCATTCATCTGTGTGATCAAAGCACTGTGATTTTAGCCCCTGACACCCTCAGCCTCATTTTTAACCGAGGCTTTTAAACTAAATTGCTGACGTGACACCTCCGTGGGTCCCGTGGCTTTTCCCAGCATGAACCCATCTCTCCATCCTATGTGGAATTACACCGTTTACTGTGACTCCATTAAGTAAGAAGTACCCGCTTTCAGCCACTAGATGATGCTAGTGCACCACTGACACGGCAGCGAGTTTTGGAAACAGCACCTATCAATGTACATGCTCCACTGTTCAGCAGACAAAAAGCAGGGCAAATCACCTAACCTTTTAAATGTTCTTGGCCGAGATGAACATTATATGGTTATGGGATGTAATCATGAGCTCCTGCTGATCTGAATGTCGGAAATCAAAGCGGGCAGTAGCTTAGTAAATGGGAAAGCAGTGAGATGGAAAACTGCATTAAAAAGGGGGAGTTTTAGAGCGATCACGCCTGTTGTATGTAGAGGGAAATAAAGTGATAAACAGAATTAAAGGCTGCAAAGAGGAAACTGAATGACACATAGATAAACAATACTCTGGGTATGCTGTGTGTCTGTCTGTGTGATACATTCTAAACTCCAATCCTGCAAAATGGAATACATCAGAGCGCTTAAACAAATCTGTGTGACAGGCAAATCTTCTCAGATGTGTTGTGCTGTTTTTCCTCCGCTTGCATTTGAAGCGACACCTTCCCTGGCAGCCACACGCCGCTTGTACCTGATAATTCACGGCAGCAGGGTCGACGCTCACCCGTATCCAGCTGAAAGCAAATTGTAAATAGAAAGTGTGCATCTTTCCCTCGCTTGCAAAGCCACACTGAGATTCGGCGTGATTGCTTCTGTGTGGAGGATATAAGCAAAACGGCGAGGCAAAGGGAAGACTTTCATTTGTGACTCTGTGTGTGTGTGTGTGTGAGCGATGGAGGGGCAGGAGCAGTGTGGATTTGTATGTTTTTTTTGTGCAAGTGAGAAACTGATAAGTTGAGATGAATGACAGAGAGTGCAACGTGTGTGTATGTGGGTGGATATGCATTAGCATGTGTATGCTGCGCAGTGTAACAGCACTTGAACTCTCCTGTGAATCCATGTCACCAGCACAATCATCCACTTCAACATGACAATCGCAACCGGCTCACAAACACCCAGGAAGCCGAATATATTAGATATATTTATGTAATGCGTGTATGCAGCCATCTGGAACTTAGCCATTAAAGTCACCTCACAATGTACTAATAAGCTGAGATAAAAGTAACTGCACGATTTAAAAAAAAAAAAAAAAAGCACTGGTGAATAGAGAGGTCATCATTCACCTGAAGGCCTGGGTTTGATGCTCCAGCTGTGAGGCCACATCTGCTGAGGTATCCTTGAGCAAGACACTCAAACCTTCGGCTGACCTGCACCTCAGCCAGAGGGCAAAACTCATTTCCTTGTCGTATCAATTTACAAATCCTTAATTACTGTTGTAACAGCTCATTGACCTGAAATTTATCACTTCCTTCACATTAAGAACTCGGTAATGGGGGAAAAATGAAGCTGAAGAAAAAGATTACAGTAATGTGACTGATCATTTTATGGCAATTACTAATCTGTTTACTAGTGAAGAATGGATACTTTGCATCAAATTGCAGTTATAATAATAACTCAAAAAATCTTTACTGGTTTATTGTTCCAAATGCAAGTTGTCAGCACACGTATAGAGCCGATTATTTAAATTAATGGTCTGTAAATTGTTGTGGTACTGACTTCCTCCCTTTTAGAATGAATAAAATATATCAGAAAAAGACAAATGCACGTTTTAATGTCCACACAAGTAAAGACATTATTCAGCTGCAGGGCTTGCTGCAGTACGATATTCCTTGTCTAGCTGTTGGGTGCTTTCAATAGTTTTCATCAGGGTTGCTCACAAGGATGCAGTTGGCAGAGGCATCATGTGTGAATGGTGCTGACTGATGCGTCTCACACCATCAGGAGGCCCAGTGTGTTTGCTGCAGGCCAGATATGCTAAATGAGCTTCCTCGCTCAGTGCTGTGCAACCTGAAGTGGTAGTGCAAAGGTAGTGCTAGTATAAGGAATGATTCTGTTTGGCAGTTCTGGTCTGTGATGCACACGCAGACCAAATCACCCATGAAATCTGATTGACGTTTTTGAATATAGATATTTTCTCAATCAGCTTCTGACTATGAGTGATGGGATTGTATATGAACACACAATTTTCAGATATGCCAGTTAGGACAGGTGTGGGATTGCTGTATTTGTGATTTTGTCTGCGAAGCTCAGCTGTAGAAAAGGTGATGTCACATACTTCCCTACACCAATCAGGATTTAGCAGTATTTGCAGCAAAATTGACGGTTGCAAGATCGTTTTCTTATGTTGCCAAACCACAGTTAATCATCTTTAATAAAACAAACCCCACACAGCACTGATAAAGCAGATAAGCTGTTTTTGAGAATTAAAGTCTTTATTAATACCTAGTGCTTTTTTATCCCTCCAAACTTGAATTTTAATTTGTTGCTTACTTATTTCTTCACCTCAGTCAAGAATACATAATAATTAAAATTTGAAATCAAGTATTCAGTCACTGAAAATGTCAATTTAAAAACAGAATGGACACAATTGTCTTGTTTTGCTGTTTTTAAACTGCTCTGGTGAATTATTGTATATGGGAACTATCTCAATCCTCAGGCAGTATTATAGTATGGAGAATCCAATGACCTGACCTGAAAAAAAGTGTTCTCAATTCACTTCCATGTACTGTATGAATTCTCTGGTTCTTATTACACTTCATTGTATGAGAGTTCTGCTTTTTCTTAGCATTTCATTCATTTTATTCATACACTGTGGGGCGAAGTAGGAGAATAACACTGTGATTCTGTCATTATAGGAAAAGTGGAGTGCTATTTCAAGTGATGTTGACCTTTGGCAGAACATCAGATTGTACCATTTTCCGGCCATGATATGTTTCCACCCACCTGCTTTTATGCTTAGTTTATTGCAATGTACAAAAAAATGGAATAGGAAAGTTTAAAAAAATAAAAAATAAAAATATATATATTTACATATCACGAAACATTTCTTTGCTCTACTAAAGTGAAAAGGTTTACATATCACAAAGAATATGCGATACAGGCCGACGGAAACGATTTTTCAAATAAATGTGTTAAGTGTGAGATTTTGAGACCCGTTTTGGCATGCATGAGCGAAAAATCTATTCCCTTTACTCAGGCATGGATCAACGGATAAAGAAGATGGAAAAATATCTGGTCTTACATCACAGCAAGGAAACCACACAATCTTAACTTGTCCCAAGATTCAACACTGCTTTAATGTGACGATACATCTGCAGCATTACCGTGCACCCTTACCCTTTTTACCTTTGCAGGCTTTCACAGTCAAGCTTAGCTGGGCAAGGACCTTCAATCTGTCTCATCCTGCTTCATCCAATCCACCTATATAACCAACACGCACACACACACACACACACACACACATCCGCACACCCACAGAGAAGTTATCTACAGCAGTATCTGACAAGGCTCAGTAAGCCTTGATGGAAGCTTTATGTTTAAAGCAGTCTGTGGCGCATGGTGGGCTGAGAGCAGATGCTGTTTGTCTAAGTGCTGATTAGGGCTGCTGACCGCAGCCTGACAGACCCATTAGTGGCATCTCCTTCATGGAGGTTGAAGGGTTCAGTAATGCTGTCTGTCTGTCAGTATGTTTCTCTACATGTTCATTGTAAATGTTCATCAGCTTCACTTTCTTTACCTTTCACATACTGTACTGCTTTCTGTTTTCTTATACACATTACAGTCCCTGGGTGTAACAGTTTTTTTTTTTTTCTAGGAAGGTCTCTATAAATATTCCCTCAATGTAAATATCAGATTCCCAAGCGTTCGGTTTATGAGCTGATGCATGAAACAGGATCAACGTACATGGAATGTTCCAATATCCACTAAACATGTTTACACAGGTTTTCACTGTCTGTGCAAGCTGAATTTTAAATAACAGCCTTGGGAGAATAGTCAAGTTGGTATTAGCACCAAGTTTCTTGAGCTAATTAATGGTATTATAGCAGCCTGGAAGTCTCAGTGACAAAACCTGCCAGTTCCACTCGACACGAGTACTGGCATCTTTCAGTGTACAAGCAACAAATTTAAGAGTGACTAAAAGCTGAAAACTAAAGCTAAAAAAATAAATTCTCAGGAATGTAAAGATACCGTACTAAAATATTTTGTTAATTATTTAGTTCATGGATCAACTTCATCACTGGAAACAACAATGATATTGAACAATTCTGCAAAAGTCCGGATAGAATTCAGTGACAACATTCTTGAATTTTAAAATGAACCATTTCTATAACAGGAACACTGAATATGGTTTAAGTCATAGTTAAGATGAAGCATCACTTTGTTGAGGTTTGGTTAAGATCATTACAAGTTAGGTTTTGTTAAAAAAAAAGCAAGGCAACATAAAAGTGCAGCACACACCAGCAGCATATCATGACCAGAACCGCCCAATATAAACAGAATTTCTAAAGATATTGGTATGCATGGATATTTGAAAGTGAAAGCACACCCTAAAAAAGGCCATGACTGGGATGGAAGTTAGTTTTCCACCATACTGTGTGTATGTAAATAGAACCACTGTCTCTGATGTTTAAATTCTACCTCTTTCCTTCTTATTTCTCCATCTTCTCTGTATCCACCTCATCTGCTTTTCAACCTACAACATGATGGGTTTGTTGAGAGATCTTAGCCAAGAGCGATTTATCACTTTTTCCTCCTGCATGCTTCACAGTCAAACATTACACCAGCGGCTCTTTTTTCTCACAGATCTGTGAATCGTTGCCGGCTATAATGCTGAGTGGTGTGAGCCCGCCTGGTACTAAAGACCAGAGTAATGTAGTGTAGCAAAGTGTTTCTTAGCTGATGGTGGTCTCCAGTTTGTTCCTGTTGCACCCCTATATGGCAAGAGCTCAGGGAGGCTTTAATGAACCTGTGAGAGACTGTTTTGTCTCTGGGAGAGAGAAGACTGAACAAGGTGTAATGGAGTTAGAAACCACTGGTGGTTGAGAAATAACATGAATCATGAGTAGAAAAGGCTAGGTTTGTATCAGTGAAGTAGCGCTGCCTGAGACCTTACAAACCTTTATGTGTTTCTGGCTGCAAAGGAACTCGTGCTTTCTTTTAAATACAGCAGGAACTTTAGACTTTATGTCAGGATGTTTAATTCAAGAATTTAAATTTTACATTCTGTTTTATTGCATTCAAATACATTGTAAATTCACTTTTATTTCTATATAGAGAGAACATGACTTTATACTATATCTTTGTGTGTGCTTGAGTTTTTCTTTTATACCAGACTTTTCATTAGAAATGCTCTTGGAACTCACAAACAAATTTCTCCTTTACAGGGAGATCAACTTAAGTAAAATTGTCAATATGATAATACTATACATGCTTTCATGTAGACTGTTCTTCTACAGAAAGCTGCGCTCCTTTAATGTGTGCAACAACCTACTGAGGATGTTTTACAAGTCTGTGGTAGCAAGCGCACCGATCTTTGCAGATGCGCGCTAGGGAGGAGGCATCAAGGCTGCTGATGCCAGCCAACTTAATAAATTGGTCAGGAAGGCCGAATCTGTGGTTGAGCTTGACCTGGACAGTCTGGAGGCAGTGACAGAGAGGTGGATGAGGGACAAGATCAGTGTCGCCCTTGACAACCCCCTCTTACCTACTCTATGGTGAACTGTGGCAAATGAGCAGCTCATTCAGTCACAGACTAATCCCACCAAAGAGGACGATGGAGGACACTGCCATCAGACTGTACAACAAGAACTGTGACAACAGGATAAAACAGTTGTAAAGGCCCACCACCATCATCTCCATCCCACCCACATACTCCTTCATCCTCCAGAGCTCTGGGCTCGACTGTTGCAAACAAACGTACTTTTACAAACAGACTATAATACATAGAGATATAACTGTGTAGATTACACTACTGCATGTTTGATTTTTATTTTGTAATCACTACTTTACCTATATAACATATACATATATAACTAGCTACACCTACCAGAACCTTTACTACTGCACATATTTGCACTACTTTTTAATTTTTTTATAATCCACAAGTTAGGTCATGTATATATCTTAAGTATTGTTATGTTTCTGAAGTATATAGATTGAATTCCATTTACTTGACTTCTTTGTTTGCATTTATTACTCCTACTTCCTATCTGTTTCCTTGTTTTATGCCCCCCTGAGGATCAATAAAGTCTTATCTTATATTATCTTATCTTTCTTAACATGTGTTGGCGCTCATACATGAACAATACATTTTTTATTAGTTTGAAAAAGACATCAGTTGATTAGTAGGTGAAAATAACGATCTATATACATAAATATATACATGCAAATCTATATGCATAGGTCAACTGATGACCTGGGGAACGAAATTAGCGTGACACACAGTGCAGGGTAATTCTTAACTGATCCCCAAAACATTACTATACAAATCAATATATTTTCAAAATAAAACACATCCATGCCACAAGAAAACAATGCAGTATTTGAAGCTCTTATTATGAATAAATGATGAGCATAGATTTTCATCACCTCCCATTTAGCATTTACAAACACGTGAAAGCCCACGGAGCTATTGTTATGAAAATGGCTGCTGTAATAGAGTTTGAGGTGGTGTGAAAGACCACAACACATCCCCAACACTGAAGTGGTATCTAAATAAATGCTACAATATTCAGATGAATCAAATACAGCTATTATATCACGAATAATTGCAGATCTGATTTAATGCAGCAGTGCATCAAAAGAATGAAAAAGACTACGATATGACACAAATATGAGATCTTAGTTTGTTTGACACACAATGGATGTGCCAAGTAAAAATCTCCATTGCAGCAGAGATGCCTAAGCTTTTAATGGTCACAAATCAAGCCGTTTAAGCATCTATTTTTATACTATGCCATCGTCATTGTGGTGTTTTGCAACATGATGTGAGCAAAAAACAAGCCATCTGCATTAATGGAGAGCAAACTTCAGCCTACAACAAGCCCGGCTGTCAGTATGTCTGCATCTAACTTCACCTCAGGAGGTCTTCAGTCTACCTTCATTAGTATTGTGAACACTTTCCTATCAAGCTGAATAACCAAAGTGTTGCGTTTGCGCTTTATAATAACACGCTCTAACAAGGTACCGCTTTCCAGACTGCTCGATGGCCCCTTTGATTGCGGGAAAAGTTTAAAGAAAGAGAACAAATAGGACAAAAAAAAAGTGTTGAAGTGGAGCAGATATAGCAGAACGGAGCATAACAGAACACACACTCATGACTTCAACAATGCCTACATCTATAACAGTCACCAACTACAAGTGGCTGATCTTTGCAGGCTCTGTTAAAGGGATACTTTCACTTTAACATCTGAGGGGTATTATGGTCTTCAGACGCTTCAGGTGACAAGAGAAAGATAAGAGAGAGACAACACAAGTGGGAACCAAAGAAACTCACAAAGGAGGAGATGATGGCATGAAAAGAGTTGAGACATGAAGGAAAAGAATATAATTATATATGCACATGTCAGTTCATAGACCTGTCAATAAAGGTGGACCTTTAACTTCCTCACAATTCAGTGGTGGCTATGTTTTAAAGTGGTATTAGCTGACAGATAGTCAAAGATATATAAACTTTGAATTCCTTCATCTTAAAATTGCAGGAATCGAGATTTTTTACACTGACAATGGGTCAGATCATTTTGTGTGATGTCAAAGCCGTTGCTCGTAGCGACGAGGCCACAGAGCATCATCACCTTTAACTCTGCAGAGCTTTTTAGTCTCTTTTAGCTTATTGTTTTAGTTTTCTGGCCCTGCAAACTTTTGTCGACTTCGATTCCAGCTGCAGCAGGCAACCATTTTCACACTGTACGCTACACTTGCCCACCAGCAAACGGCAGACAGGCAAAGTCAGCTAGTGAAGAAAGAAAGTGAAGCATTTAGCAGGTAAAGAGTCACATAAAAAAAAACAGAGTGAAAAGGAGAGTGAATGCTGGTCAGATGAATAGAAACATGACTTCAATAGGATCTGCTGGATGTGTAAAGAGGCAGTTTTTTTGCTAACACATTCGCAATAGCAAATAAATAAGATGATCATTTGTTAGATGTTGCATTTCAAGGTTGTTCTGTGTCAGTGCAACTTAAAAATGTTATTGTTAGTGATTGCTGAGAGTCAAAGTGAATGTGAGAGTGTTCCATTATTTGTGAGTCCAGTCTGAACAGAGAGCTGCCTGCCTGCTGTTTCTAACATATTGTATTTCACTTTGATGTTTTGATTTTTCATTTCCTGTGTGAGCAGAGGAATTATCATCAGTGACCTTAATCAGCACCAATTAAAATAATTTGGCTAAATAAAGTGAATCTACAGTATGTCTCAGTTATAGAAGGACGGGAGGTCTAACAGTCGTACCAAGTGAAGACAAAAGTGCAACAGAAGGAGCATTTTATGCTTAGTAGTTGTTTACTGCTTCATTTCTACTTTTCATGAAAGTTACAGACGAGCCTCTGAGTGTTTGGATGGGTGATCTGTCAGCACTGAGCAACTGTGTGATTCAGCCAATGAAAGAAATTCTTCTCCCGCTCATCAGCAATTCCAAAAAAAATAATTTAACTGTCAACAGAAGTACAACTTTTTCTCTTAAGTGACAAAAATCCCACAGCAGTGACAACATACTTATGTAAATTACAGTTTTAGGAGGCAGATGAGATCCATTCTACTCAGCAGAGGATACCGGCTCGATTTTCCATTTATAAAAAAAGAAAATCTCATTCCCTTCCTATCTAAGTAAAACTTGAGGGCTATCACCTTGGACATGCTTACTACAGTGACTGCTCCAGAAATTACTCTCCATCAGGCTTGTTGGTGTGCCTGCTGGAGGTTTTTTTTTTAAGGCTTTCCACTGAACTTGCATGGGAACACACAAACACTCACACCAACACTCACGGGAGAAAAAAATTCACCAATGAAAGGTAAGGACCATAAAGGTCGACGATGCCATGGGGGATTTCATTTTTTCACACCGATAAAGATCAATTTGAGCGTCTGAGGCTGTTGGTAATAAGATATAAGATGGTTGTAGGGGGACTTGTCTGCCAAAAATCTATAGCAGAGGCCATCCATTTTACCCTGCCAACTGGGAGTTACAGCCAAGACTCGACAGCCAGCATGCACTCACGTGCACTCACAGTATAATAAAACGGTTTACACCTAGTTCCAGTTTCACCGAGATCTGCCAGCTCAGTGTTGGGATATTTTTATTTGAAAGTTTTCCTCCATTTTTATCATCTACATATTTGTTCTCTTGCTCTGCTGTGGGTGGCCAGGTGCATTCGGGGGCTAGGACCTTATCTCTCCAAATGAGAAGGGTAGCTGGCATTTCCTTCACACAGAGATTACAGTGGGCGAGGGAGAGAGAAGTTTTGTTCGCGCTACTTTTATCGGACAAGGCGCTGACCTTCACAGCGGGGTCTAACGCCGCTCCCGCCACTAAACTCTCGCCTTATCCGAACAAGCTGAGGAAGAAATTGAAAACGGAGAATAAAAGTTGTGTGAAAGGCATCTGAAACTTCTGCACCATGGCGCCACGCTTAAAAAAAAATCATCCGCATACCAGCCCCTGTTAATTTCAGCCATGTGTAGCTCAAGACGAAACCAGCACAAATGTCAAACAATTGGTAGCTTGGAATGGGTGGCATTAAATGAGCTGACAGTGTGTGGAAAAAAAGAAAAAAAAGAAGGGTAGGGGGGGTTGAAAATATTGAATTATCGAGTGCGTCATCTCACGGCTTACATAGAGAAAACCTGTGTAAAGTTCACTGCAGTGAGAGAGGAGAATCACTTTTATCCAGGGTGTGTTTCAATCACTTTTCATTATGGAGGCTCAGAAGCAGAGGCTTGCTGAAGGCTGTTGACAAGCTATAGGGTTTAACATAAAATCTCTCGCTGTGTAGGTAGAATCAAAGCAACGAGAGAGCACAGTTCCCCAGAGAGCCCACTTCTACTGCAATTATCCTCCAACAGCTCCTGTCACCTCACATATTCTACAAATTTAGACTCATGGATTCGCTGTCTGTCATTGTTAATTTGTGCAAAGCTGGTGTACAGCAAGTCAGATCAATTGTTATAATTTAATGCCACCAGATGTAATTAATAGGTAAACACCTGTAATGTATGAGGCTTCATTTCAGTTTGTACAGTTGTTTTTTTTCTTCTTCTGTAGTTTGGGTTTCCCTGCTCGTTCTGTTATTTAGCTTTAATTACTCATCTTCTTGCTTGGCTTGGTCATGCCAGTTTAGCCATTGATTGACACAGTACATGCAGGGCAGTGCCATTTCTCTGGCACTTTGGCTTAAAACATCTTTAAAAAGAATATACAGAGTGTTTATCTCTCAGTCTCTCAATACAAGGAGCGTCATTATGTGCACATCACATGAGGGTGCAAAAGGCTTAAAAACAGCATAGATGAAAAGAATGGATGTGTCGATCCTGCGTGAATTTAGGATGTTTTGATCCAACTGGGATTCATACTGTAGTTGACATGAAAGAATCTAAAGTAAAAGAAAAAAGGAGGGAAGGAATGAAGGAAGGATAAATGTTAACATGACACAGTAAATAAGTAGAGGAAGAAAAGGAGTATAGATGGAGTTATCACAGCATAAAATATGTAAAAAAGAATGCAAGAAAACAGATATGAAACAGAGAAGAGAAAGAAGTCAGTTTCTGGCATTTGAAAAAAAAAAATAAAAAATCGACTGCCCTTTTCCCTCCACCTCATAATAATGACCTTAATTAAAAGTCTTAATTAAAAGAAACTGTCCCATAATTATGAGACTAAGTCATTATATGAGAGAAAAACAACATAAAAAAAGTTTCAAAAACAACCAACTAAAAAAAAAAAAAAGTAGAATAGGTACATCATCTTTTCTGTGCTGGAGCCAGAAACATAGCTGCAATCATAAAAAAAAACAGTGACAGAAAAAACCCACAAAAACTGTGACAAGTGTGATACTGATGACACTGATTCAGCTGCACAAGTTGTTGTAAGTTGATTTAAACAACAACACAACTCTTAAATTGGTGTCGACTGAAAATGACGTTGGCAGGGCAGATATGTCAGTTCCTTCTGATTGATTGAGGCAGAAAAAAAAACCAAACAAAATACACCCCACTCTCAATTCAGTTGTAATTCATTTGATTATCAACTATGGATGGATGGAAGAATACAGACAAAATGGATTAAATAATGATGGAAGGGGAGTGGACAGGATACAGTGATGAGAAATTGATTAGTGGTTGGGGGATTTGAGAGGTTGAAAGGTGCAACAGAGGCTAAGTTACCAGACCTCAATTTCTCTCTATCTCTGTCACACTCCCTCTTACTCTCTCACACACACACACACACACACAGTACTGTACTGTTGCTCTATTAGTTCTGTTTCTTCTCTCTCTCTGTTCAACACATTGAGTCTTTCTCTCTTTACCACTCTCTCTCAGTCACTCTCTCCTACTTTCAAGTGATTATAAATAACCTATGGAAGAAATTTCAGAGAGTGCAGCCTTACTGCTGGAGCTGTCCCAGCAAATGGAATATAATAAACCCCTCCTCCACTCTCCCTGCGTGCTGCAGGTCCAATCGGTGCAGCAGGAAATATCAGTAATTAGGCAGAGAGAAGAGTCTCCCTGCAATTACTGCCAGATATCTGAGACATTCGTTAAGCTTGTTAGTGGGGACTGGTGGCTTCATTAGCAGACGAGAGAATGGTAGCAGTGGCAATAACGCTGATTTATATCCACAATGCTGGGGACCTTTGTCACACATCATCCCCCAACCTCTTATTGTCTTATTTCCATCTGTCATCAAACAAAATTTCATACAGAAACAATAAACATAATCTTCACAGAAAATAGACAGTATTTGTGTGTGGTGGGAGAATACAGTGAGTGACAGGACATAACAAGCTTCATTCAGGAGATGGTGGATGTTGTGGAATTTACACCAAAGAGTGCATAGTTTTATGAAAAATAAAAATGTCCACTTTTCACCAAAGAAGAGGAACATCTGTGTTATACTGTATGCTTCATGATAGTGCAATCTCAAAAGAAATCAGAAGGTTTTAGCAGTTTTTTTAGAAGACTAGAATTGTCTAAACCTACAAAAGATCATTTAATACTTCAATCTCTCTGAAAACCTAAAAATGACCACATATGGTATACACGGTTGTCACTCGACAACAGGTGAACTAAGAATTGGAAAAATCTACAATCTACAACTCCAACTGTCTACCTCCAAAATCAAAGCTTTTCCACTTAGAGGGAACATATTATGCTTTTTGTGGTTTTCTGTAATTTAAATACTGTTATGATGTCAGATTTCCTGAACATATGTAGAAATCTCCCTGCAAGTCAAAAGCCAGGGCTTCAACCTGCCCAGAACACTTCACTGGCAACAATTTTTTCTACCTTGCTGACGAGCTGACATCGGCTTGTTGCTCATGCCCATAAACGGTCGTCTGTTCCGTAGCCGGTTGCTAAGGTTGTTGCTAAGGTTTTTCTTTGTTGTTAAGGTTTTTCTATGTTGCTAAGGTTTTTCCATGTTGCTAAGGTTTTTCCAAGTACATGTACAGATGTATTTGAGGAACGAGTAAAGAACGAGAAGAAATAGTGAAATCCCGCTACTACTGTTTGTTCCATGTTGAGGTTTGCAGCTTTAGTTACCAGTTCCTTTTCAGGTTAAGATTTTGCATACAAAACATATAATGACTTCACAAAATATGAATCATCATTAGGGATTGAACTACCCAACAGTTAAAATGTATCCACCTTGACCACCAACAGGAAAATGCTACTTACATATTGATGCACCAGTAATAATAATCTATTAATGTAATATAAACTTAGCACAAAAAGTAAGGACATTTGTGTTTGGTAGATTATTTCTTTGTTGTAACAATGCTTCTTGGCAATAAATCTTATACCGTTGGAAAGCCTGTTTATTTCCTTTTTAAATGGTGCCACATTTGTAATGAACATGCATTTGAGGGATGAGCAGCAGAGCCGAGTATGTGGCTTGCGCCCATGAAAAATTTGCCAAATCTTTTCTGCCAATGCCAAACAGCTTATTCTGCCATTGACTCTTGTTTGGTGTTTGGTGGATTGGATGATTGAAGTTTGAAGGAATAAGACATATTGGCAATTTGACAATTTATTCATTTAACAAACAGGAGCCTCAGGAACATGTGGAAGCACCATACACAGCCACAACGGCCAAATTTCCTTACTTTTTGTGCTATGTTTATACTCACAGGGGCCATTTGTCTGAATTTTGCATAGCTTTACTTTTAATACTTTAAATGCATTTAGCTAATAATATGCACTTAACTGACATTTTCAGTGCATGACTTGTAATGGAGTATTTTTATATTGCAGTCTTGCTACTTCTATAAAGTAAAGGATCTGAATCCACAACAGAGCTTTTCAATGACAAAGAAAGCCACCTTGTTTTTAGCTTTAAGCAGTTTTTCTAAATTATTCGATTTCAGTTTTGAAAATGTTTTGAGTTCAACCCAAAAAATCAACATAAAATCACCAAGACTGGAGTTACAGTCTGATGTTTTCACATGACAAGAGCATAGCTGACTTAAAAGTGAAGGATCTGCAAATGTTTAACGAGGAGGGAAATGCATTCAACATGTTTGTTAGACCCCAAGGATACAAACATTGTGTTTTGGTGAGTAAAACTGAAGGGAAAAATAATTTTTGCTTGCAAGAAAACTCCACAGGGATGCTTTAACCTGTTAGGGGGCCACAGGTCAAAAAAATTGCTGTTGGACCCCTTAATGATCCACTGCTAGGAGTTGAATTCCCAAACAAATATCCATTTAATCAAATTATCAAACCAACTGACACACAGTGAACCTAAGACTTCTGAGACCTCGGGGGTCTGGTGACAGTGTCTGGATTTGTTGAACAGTTGGTAATCCAGTCTTGGAAAAAAGGTAGTATGATGAGTTAACATATGGAATGTATTTAATTACCTGAATTGCAGTTTCTGTATGTCTACAAATATTCTTGAGGAGTTTCACTTGGAGTTAGAGTATCAGGATTTGTTATGAACTTTCTTTAGCCATCCAACTGAAACGAAAGTATTTTTACTCCAGTGTTGACAAACCACACAGCATGAAGGCTTTCTAACAGGCTGAGAATCCCTGCACAACTCAAGTGTTACTGTCATATATTGCCATTCACTGTCAGCCCTAGTATGGAACTTCAGCACAGTCAGTCCACGAGCAGAAGACAATATGTACATGTATTCCAGGAAAGAAAATTCACTATGGAAATTGAGCCTATATAGTGAATAGTGAAGAAGACATTGCTAAATCATCAATTTGCAAGCATTGATTGAGTCTTTGAAAGTGTTTCAAACAAATGTAATAGAGCACACATGCATTAGAGGATGTTGAAATGAAAGTCCTGCAAAACGTTGCATTTTTAGTTATTTTTATTTCTAGCTGTATGCAAATAGTCACAGGATACACACTGCTTTCATTTGCTCTGTTTAATTTTTTCAAGTTTTTTTTCACATTCTAAACTAAACCTAAACTAAAAAAAGGATCAAAAGGAAGGATCAAAGATTGCTATGAATATCAATTTGGATATCGTAAAGGAAGGAAAAGGAATTTGTCTCCTTTCTATTGTCTCTACAAAATAAAACCTTGCAGTGAGGATAAGTTGAAGGGTTTTATTGCCTGCAAGGCAGCAAACTTATAAAACTGAACGCAGCATAATGCAGAGGGTATTTGAAAAGATAATTTAATACACAATCTTTCAAGGATAGCTTTAGTTTGGACTGCCTTACAAATTATTGATCCTCCTTCTTAGCAAATTAAACTGACACAAAATGAATCTCAACATGTGCTTTTTGGAAAAGGAAAAACTGGCAGCTTCATGCAACTGTCACCTTCACACTGATTCATGCTGCACTGCTGATGACAGGACTATCAGGAATATATCTTCCTGTCTCTTAGAAGCGACTGGCTTCTTTCTCGCTGATTGCAATTGAAAGCACACACTGTTCCCAACAGTGCCGAGACCTCCGCTTGTTTATAAACCCACAGCATTACATGTTGGGAGGTAATCATTTTTAGAACTGTGAGAATGATTCAGTTTTCCATGAAATGCAATGGTCTGCACCTTATACAAGTAACTGAAGACATATTCAAAGCACAAACTGGAGCAGAAACTCATATCCACAATGACTTACAATAAGGCCAAAAGAACAGCCATCATGTCCTAAATGATCATATGTATTATGTTCTTAATATTATGTTAGTGCACTTTAAAAGTGAATTTTAAAACACAGAGCTCAGATAGTTAGTGATTCTCTTTGGGTGAGACTTTAGGCAGCACTGTCTGTTTCTCAATTTATGGTTACAGAGCCAGAATGTGGTGTTATTCTTATTTTTAGGTGAGCACATCTTGCATCAGTTTTTGACTCCTGGTCATTGTGAACAGCCTGCTGATTTTCTCTGTGTTCCAGCATTTTGTCAAACAGTATGTACAGTGACTGCAACAAGAAGCAAACACAGTTTGGAAAGCTCAGATGACACCTCTCAAATATTTTGCAAGTAAACATTTCTGCAGTGCTCTGCATACAAATGCCCGAACGAAATACATGCACACTGATACACACACGTTAACATGGTGTCTGTCTCTTTGCTTACACTCTCTTATACAACTCATTTGTGTGTAATAATGTACAGATGGTTCACATGCAGAGGCCCTGACAGCTATGTTACAGTGGACGTAATGGATCAATATATACAGACATCTGTGTACTACACTGCATCCATGTGTCACTGAGTAAACATCAGGATGCTGTACTTGTATAGTTGTAATGAAGAAGTCAGAGTGAATCAGCTGTGTGGTTAAAGATGTTTTTTATAGAGGTTTGTTAATAAAAAACTAATTTAAAAAACAGGCCTTTTTGTGGGTCCCTATGACTATGACTTAATGTGGTTGAAGGATGGTTTCTCTTTCATGACAGAGTTTAAATGCCCTGAAAGCCTATTTTATCAGTCAGCCTCTAATATGTGCTGGGGTCCTACATACACACACACACACAACAACAACAGTTATGTAATAATTATTTATGTATTTTTTGTTTTTGTCTGTGCTCCTCTCACTGGTTTGGAGTGGGCAGGGTTCAGTTAATAAATGTGATTGTTGATGTGGTGGGTTATTGCTTATTTAGCCAGCCCACCATAAATCAAATCTGACCATAACCACGCCAACAGTGCCAAGAAAGCAGAGTGTTATATTCAAATGCATTCTAAGATTCAACTGGAGTTTAAGTTACAGTCTATTAAGTACAGCATTTTCTCTTTGAGTGTTTTTTTTAGTGAGCTTTACTGAGCTGAGCTTTACTGAATAGCAAAAAGTTCATACTAAAAAGACTGAATGTTGGAAGATTTCATTTGAATAGTGTGCTAACTCACAATGCTGGACTGTAGCCAGATCTAATATATATCAAACTTCAATAATTCATTAAGAATGAGCCTCAGAGCCAACTTAAGGGTCAAAAAGTTCATTGCTGAGTGTGAGAAATAAGACATTTATCAAGCGACTTCCTCATACTGTATACATCTCAGTGTAGGTGTAAAATTTAGGAGGAGCTCTCAAATGATCACATGTATAGTCAGAGCAGGAGCAGCCAAGTAGAAGGATTTACCCTAAATCTGACCCGTTCATTTTAGATACATCTTCACATTTTACACTGTAAAGATGTGATCAGAATTTAAAGTAATTAAATCCCAGAAATCCCTCTCTAGTCTATTTAAAATGTGAAAGTAAAAACTAATGTCAACAGCAATAATGATCACCTTGGTTTTAATGAGGTCCACAGGTAATTGGGCCTTGATTTTCTGTCTTCTACAAAATACAAGAGCTTCACCTGACACAATTTCAGTCAAGTGCGACCTTGGTGTATGGCTGGGCACACACTAAAAATTCTCAATACCTCTCAGACTATAATCTTGCTAGATGAGGCTTTTAATTATGGAAATATGAATGGGATAATGTATGAGAAGCATCTGTTCCTCATACGTAGGATGATGCAAAATAAGTGGTCAAGTGCCTTTTTTTTAGCCCTGCATAAGGTGAAGGAAGGCATATTTTATTCTGATTCAAACAGATCACATCACAAGGAGTACTGCTTAGCCTGTGATGTATTTGTAGTTTCCAAAACAAGCTCCTCCACCTAAATCTTACACACTGGTCTGTTAAGGCTATTTTAATGTAGCAATGTGTGAAATATTGTGGGATGTGAGAATACATGCTGGAATTTTAAACCATTGTCAAAATTATAACAAATAAGTCGCAGTTATGTCTAATTGTGGACTTATTTCTAATCCTTTTGTTTCTCTTCTTTGGCAGTGTCCAATCTAACTATCAGACTGTGAATCAATTCAGTCTCTGCAAACACGTCGTTATCAACTATCACACAAATAGGGTGTTAAATATTAAAGTGTGAAATCATTGCTTTTAAATATATATTAACTAAGATTCATGTGCACTCAAAATAAAAAAATACTTTAAGACCCAGAAAAAATCTCTCCTCTCACTGTGTAATAAAATGCAAATGTCAAAATGGGTTATTTAAGAGTAATCATCCAGTGGTTGGAATAATTACATTTGGCTATATTTTGGCACATAAAAAACATCTTTCCTTCAGCTATGGGGTGGCTTAATTTACTTGTTCTTGAAAAAGGTTGAAATATTCTTACTTCAGATGCCGATTTTACAGATTCACTTGTTTTAAATGAAACAAGGTTTGTATGATTCAGTTATAAACAGAGAAAGATTGGTCTTCTGGACACTGAATGTCCACCCTTGGTTCTACGCCTTTCCATGCAAGCATCCCATCAAACAAAAATAGAAGTAACAAGGACAAAATCCCTCACTGGCTTCCCACACACAAACACTGCCAGTTATTTTTACTGCTTTCGTATTATGAAGCTGAAGGTACTGTAGCCAGAATTGAACCAAAAATTTTAATATTTTCATGTTAAAATGTTCTCTGAAGGCACCATTCTAATATGTAGTGGGGGAGGGAGAAAGGAGCAAACCTTTCTAACTGCATTGACTTCTAACCTAAAGCACTATTTCACAACAATAAAGTTGGACAGTGATACAAAAGCATAGAACCAGACAGAAACCCATAGTTCTTGTTAGAACTGTTGAACTTGAGTGCCACAGCTCCATTCCAGAAAAGACGTGACTGAAGCAATACCATGTTCATTTCTTATTTATCCAATTTTATGGTCTATTTGACATGGTTAATGATGATGCTTCGCTGGTGCAGAGCAGAGAACAATAATCGGTCTAAATGGACATTTGGTCAACAGCCCTCTAATCAGCCCTGTTACTGAACACTGTTAGCTCTGTCACTTTACCAATACAGTGCTTCAGTGTGTAGCGCCAAGCGTTTAACTGAGCTCAGTGATTTCAGTTCACTTTTCAGTTTAAACAACATAATTGACTGACTACAGTTCAATAATTTGAATTATGCAAAGCTCAGTTTTTCAGCTGTTTTGATTTTCTCTAATATGGAGTTTCCAGAAGAAAGTTTTTAAATTGCCTTGTAAGCCAGAAGAGTCTTGTATCCTTCCTGTCTAGTATGACACTACAGGAATAAGACAGATCCAGCCACTAATTAGACAGATTTGGACAGTTTTAGAGGTGCATCCATGCATATATGCTGGACCATTTCTTGGCCAGTATTTGTTAAAGTATTACTTCCTGGAGTCTCTGTAACCTTATGATGACATCAGGATGCAATGCAAATCTTGTTTTTTCTGTTCTCACCTTGCTGCAGTGATATAGAAATGTACTCCAGGGTGTTATGGAATAAAATTAGAATTATAAATATTGTACCTATGTATCAACATATCTGAATATGTGAAAACATTTTGTATGAATACACTCAAATATGTTCAAACATTTTGATCAAATGAATTCAAATGTTTGAATGTGTTAAAAAAAATATCTGAACAAACAGATTTAATTTTTGAGATCCATAGCTGTACATGATGTTTTGTGAAACAAATGAAAGATTTGCGAGAAAGAGTTGCACATATTCTTTTCAAAGTGTGAGTGCATAAAGATTTACGCAAAGGTTTGCAGTTACAAAACAGGTTTGCAGTTACACATCTTTCTGTTTATGAGTGAAAAGAGTTGACACAGAACTCAATTGTATGTGTAAATCCCAAGTTTACAGCTATGAATCAAATTTACGAGCACAAATCAAACCTACGGGTACAAGTACTTTTGTCCCACATTTGACACTTTCTCCTGAATAGCCAATGGGGATGCTCAGATTAACATATCATTTGACTATCCAGTAAGGAATATCATTTCACTATGAGCAGCCAGGGGGGCAAGCATTTCTAGCAGTTTTTTCCGGAAGTCTGCCAAGGGGTAGAATCACTAGTGATGTGCAAAACAGTTCTTTTCTGTGTACTGAATAACTAGAATCAGTTCATTAAAAAAATGTGTTCACCGAACAGTTCAGTGCTTGACTGGAGCTCTGACTGCGCATGGACTCGGAAGAATGGGGTGTGTTTTAGACACATATTGATTCATATTGAATTCATAAACTTCCAGTGAACCCAGTTTTTTAAAAAATGCATAGAAATTGTATTCATGTTGTAAGCACATGAACATTTTTGCTTCCTTGGGACAGAAATTGTGTATACTGGTTTATAGTGCCTTAGTCTGCATGCAGGTAGCATGAATATTTCTGCTTTCAATTCATCATTTATGTAGGATACTGTGTGCTTGGAAAGGTCAACCCATGTTACCTTTCCCATCTCCTTGTAGTTACTTTCATCACCCACAGTATAATAGTTTAATGTAAGGTTGACATTTAACTTTTTGCACAAACCTGAATGCATGTTTTTGCACATCTGCTAGGTACATTTTACTGTTTGCACACAGTGTACAGAACTTCTTTCAGGTCCCTGCTCATAACTACGTAAATAACTGTACACTGTACATACATGCTGTTGCATTCCATACCTGTATAGGCAGATACCCGACAAGGGGTTCATATTTATATTAACATTTTTCTTTAATCACATGCCTTACTTTTTTTTTTTACCTACCAATGTTAAGCTGTTCTTTTGTCCCTTAACATGTTGTACTGTGATAAGGTAATGTCCTCACAGGGACATAACAGTCAGACATTAAACAAGAAATTGCATCAATTGCATCAGAAATTGTACCTTTAAGTACATTTTAACATATACCCCAAATTTTCCTTCTGCCTTTAACCAATCCTAACTATTTAGGAGAAGTGGGAAGCCACAGTTCAGCACCCAGGAACCAACTATGCCAATGCCTTGGTCAAGGGTATGACAGGAAAATTAACAAGATCTTACCCACAGCAGCTTTAAGAAACACAGTAAAACCATTCTAAAAGTATCAGCGTTGGAGGGGAAAGAGTGTATGAGGCTGATGTCCAAATGTCTACATACAAAACAAATCCAATTTCTATAGTTGTTTTTTTATTTCTGCAAATTATTGCTAAGCAGCCCTATCCAGGCAGAAGTTAATTGCTACTGTCACATGCTTTAATAACTAATGCTCACGTCCTCAGAAAAATCAATGTGAGTAAACACATTCAGTTCTGTAAAACACCTGTGGGAACAGCCAGTAAAAGCCTGCACAGCCAAGTGAGATGTACTTTAGCACCAACAAATGTATGCCAGCCAAAACGCTAACAAAATATGAACGAGAAAGTGAAGCCACAAGACTCTCTGCTGCCCATCAGCATGGTCTTTAACCCCAACTGTCCCCAGTGGAGCTGCTGAGTGGTCATCAGTGGAACACTGGGGTTGTAACGGGCAGCTGCCAAGCGTGAATTTGACGAGTGGTCCTTGGCATCTGGGAGAGGTTTATTGAGCATGCACGCTCTGCAACGCCTGACTTGACATTCACCTGTCTAGTTGAGGAGAAACTGCATCCATCATGCAACTTGTAAACACTGCTGAATACTGGTGGTGCATGCTGGGTTTTCATGAGACAAATTAGGGCCTCTTGAGAAAAATAAACTACAGCAAACATCACGATGACTCAGTCGAATCGCTTCTTGAAAGTTTTCACTGCTTCCTTCCGCACGGCTGCAGACGCCCCATGAATAGTTCCATGAACATGACAGTTGAATCAGCTTATTTTCTGTGGGCTCTCCATTCTCACGATGTGAATCCAACTAAGCATCTGTGAGATGAGATAGTAGAGAGGTATTCCAAGTAGAGATGCACTAAAAGACAGGCTGGCTGGAATGGTGAAAAGCACCTGAATAAACATGGGCTAACATCCCTGTGGAAGGCTGTTGAAGCCTGGTAGAGTCCGTGCCCCCACTCACAAAAGCTGCTCTGCCAGCAAAACAGGATTAAACTCAATATTAGGCAGTTTGTGTGTGAGTCTACATGTCTCTATATTTCATCACATACTGTCATCTGTATTAATTCCCCCAAACCTGTCAAACTTTTAGCAAATTCCACGTTTCCCCCTCTACAGTATATACATTCTTCAAGGTGTCCACTTTTGTGATGCGTGAAATTTCCTTGCTGTCGCTATCAGCTGTAAACCACTGTTGGCTGGGACAGGAGCAAGAGGCTCTGGGATTATCTTTCACACACACACAGACACACACACACACACTAACACACACATGTTGGCAGCCAGGCCAGGAGTGAGTGACTATAGCTGTTATCTCAGACATATCTCCAGACAGCGGTTATCCAAATCTGTGCACTCGGCTTGGCACAGCACACCACCCCAAGCCTTTTAGACACACTAGTCTGGACAGATGGATAGGGCAGAGGGAGGCAGAGAGAGAGAGAGAGAGAGAGAGAGAAAGGGAGAGAGTCAGTAGTTTAGATGCATTACCAAAGAGAGATGGATGGAACGAAGGCGGAGGGCGAGAAATTGTAAAGGACAGGGGTGAGAGGGAGCGAGAGATGGAGACTCAAAACCATTTAGATGTGCCATGATGGAGAGAAAGAGAGAGCCAGGGCAAATGAAAGGAAATAGACTGATGTGGGTGATGGAGGAACAGATAGAGAGCAGGCAGAGAGATCCAGAGACATGATGCCCTGTCTGTATTAAGCTGCTCTATGTCAGGAAATTGGCCACTGACCCCACGCTCGCTGACAACCTATGAAACCGTCTGTCACAATATCCACCTTAACAAGTCATTTAGTCCAGTGTTGAGTCTTATATTCTTCATTTACAAAACACAAGCCATCGGATGCAATTCTGGTCATGTAGAAAAGCCACAGAGAATATCTCATTTCAATGCCTGGTCTGGTCACTTGTTTCCCAAGAGAAGTGAGAAATTATACTGTAAAAGGTGAACACTGCAACAATCTCCATCTTATCAAGTCACTTCTAAAACCTTTATTCTATGAAAAAAAGAAGAGGAGAATAAAGTCATGTTTCAAGGATTTTCTAGAAATTAGTGTGTATCTCTATAACAAGAAAGATGAAGGCAGGTAGCTGCACTAGAGTCAAGAAAAAAAGCCTGATTTTATTTTTTTTAAAAATACAAATTGATTTTCTTTGGAAAATTGGTTGAAATATTCTTACTTGTTTAAGAAAATAAGACTTTAATAGACTTGTAAGGAGGTGAGTATTTGGAGTGAAGATTCTAATATGAAAACATGCTGAGAAATGTTATCTTATAAAAGGTCACACTCTACAAAAATATTTAGTCACAGAATTAAAGAAAAATGATGTTTTAGTCACTTTAAAAAAAAAAAAAACACACAGCATAAAACTCCTCTCTACCATCGAAGAACAAATCTAACATGTCATGTACAAAGACTGCTCTTATGTTGTGTCTGATGTCAGTGCTAAAAACGGAAACTGTGAAGACAAAGTTGATAATTTCTGTCTGCATCTATATGAGGTGACAGCACAGCTGATGTATACGGTACATGCAAAAAACATGACGTGGTAGCAGATGGATGCAGTTATGAAATATCACTGCATACAGACGGCTACAAACAGCTGTCAGATTCAACACACTACTCATTTGTCACTCACCATCTACTTAGCTGATGCAGTGCCAGCATAACAACTTATATTATTAAGTAAATACATTATGGTTATCTGAGATAAAGGCTGTGATAACAGCAAATAACACATCTGCCCAGTTATACACACAGAACTGGATGTATGCTTTGGATAAATTCAGTGTATGCTTCTTCTTAAATGCATTGCAGCTGTCACTGCAGATGGGAAATGTGTGCAGTTCATTACAAATGAATGAAGTTCTGGTGCAAGCCGACAGGAAGCAGAGTCTGGCTGGCTGTGGTTCAGCAGAAAGTTTGATGCTTCTGCTTCACATTCTCTCTGCTCTGTTGTTTTGTGCAGCATTGTGCATTGTGTGCTCACTTAGGTTATGTTCACATTATAGGCCTTAATCCTCAATTCTGATCTTTTTGTGTTGATGGTTCACATTCATTTGTGTAAGTGACATGTATCACCGTTGAGGTACTAAACTGCCACACACATGCACAGATTTAACTGAAATGTGAGCTGGATCCACAAGAATAACAACAGTTGTTTTTTTTAAAAAAAGGCTCAGTTATGATAAATTTCCTCCAGTTTGACTTGAATAGAAGCTTCTCCATAAATGTCAGACTAATCTGAAACTTCCTCGTCTCTCCATTGACTGCTGTCACTGTTGCTGCTCTCCTCTATTTTTATTACCGTGCTGTGAGGTGCCGACGCTGAATCATGACGACAGGCGAGAGGAGTGAGACATAAAAAAAAAAAGAAAAAAAAAAGAAACACACATGAATTCCGGTTGCATAGCCAGAGATCAGATATGAATTGCATCTAGGACCACATATGCAAGGGGCCCAGATCTGATATGAAAAAAATCTGATTTAGTTTGTTCACACTTGAGTGAAAAAATCTGATCTGAGTCACTTGGAGGCAAAAATATTGGATTCAGGCCACTATAGACCTATAACCTATAGACCGACATGCATAACCAGTGGCATCCCTATATTGTACCAATTCGGCCATTCTCTTTCTTCCTACATTTTATTATAGTGTTTCTTTGTTGTTGTTGTCCATCATTCGTTTGTGTTTCTTTCCATCTCTCCTCTTGACTTTACTTCTCTTCTATGTCTTCCTTTTCCTTCCCCTGCTTTCCTTTCTCTCGCTTGTTTTCTGAGCTTTCTTTTCCATTGCACCGTCATTACATGATCTCTCTGTTCTTCCATCCTTATCTATTTCTCTTCCCCCACAATCACTGTCTCTCTCTCAGAAACCTATATTGCTGAAGCGGTACAGAAAATTATTAACAATGACAGATGATTAGCCATAAATATAAAATATGCTAATATCAACAATCATATCAAATACAATATAATAAAAGGGTTTTTTTTTTGTTGTTTTTTTTTTTTTTACAAAAAAAGATGTTATCTCTCTCTCTCTTATACACGCAAACACACTTTTGTGCAGATGTGAAAGCCTCAGAGAAAGAGATTTATAATACATCTGCTGGAGTTGGTCTGAAACTTTCCACTTTGTCAAGGCGGAGCAGATGGACGCTGGCATAGTAATGACTACACACAACCACACGCAATTCCTAACACACACACACACACACACACACACACACACACACACGTGAGTGAAATGCATCTTCAAGCCTAGGTGCACACACACACACACAATTCCTATAGTAGTAATGATGTGGCTGTCATCCTGGTTCAGGTTGGAAAGAGAGGAGCTATGCTGGTTGACAGACAGTCTTCAGAGCTCTGCTAGAGATGGCTGGGCTCTCTGTCACCTGCAACCTGTGTGTGTGTGTGTGTGTGTGTGTGTGTGTGTGCGTGTGTGTGCGTGTGTGTGTTTGAGGCAGAGAAAGAAGTCACAAAGTAAAGAGAAAACAAATAAAGCATTCTTGTGCATGTATATATGCTTCACATTGTATATTCAGTATATCTTTATGTTAACGCACGTGTGCATGTTGACTGACGCTTCATTCGACATTCTCATGTGCCATACTGTCTGATCATGCCAGCAGTTCTCCTCCTATTGTCAGGGTAGATAGATAATATAGATCTGAGTCACACACACACACACACACGCACACACACTAATACACACGCAAACACTCAAGACAGAAAGCAGAAGGTAGTGTACATGCTTGGACTTCTGAAATCCATTTTCGGTTTTCATCTTCTTCTCCTTCCCATCATCTATCTATCCTGTCTATCCTGTCACCATCACTCACAGAAACTCCACTCACTGATTTAGTCTACAGCCCCCATGGGACTGAGCATATGTGTGTGCCTATGAGTATATTTGAGGATGAGGAATGGATTTCTTTGAGTGCGTGGGTGTGTGTGGGTGAACATGTGTGAGAGAAAAAAAGAGACAGAAAAGAAAAGACTGTACATGAAAACAAGTTTGTGTGCCAACATGCTTTTGTATGCATGTATGCACTCATGTAAGCTGATGACTTTTGGATTATACATCTTTGTATCTGTGTGTATGTGCATGTGTGTGTCTTTCAAGGACTTTAGATGAAAGGTGAACGTCACATCCGACCAGGGTTGCAAGTGACAAGGTGTTGACATGGCGTCATTTCTCTCACTAGCAGACAAGGTTGAGTGTGGAGTGATGAAATGCATTCTGCGTGGTTTAATGGTTTCTCTCTGACCACAGCGAGTCACAGCACAGTGTGTTGCTGAGCCAGAAGGAGGAATGCTGGCATGCACACAGATGTGCGCCCACACACACTCACATCTTTGTATATCTGATCTGACGAGGACTGTCCATTCGGCATACTGATCCTCTAACCTCTACTCCCAACCTAACAGTCTGCATGTCAAGCCTTTACCCTCACCCAAACCTCAACTTTAACCTAACCTCTGAAGTCTTAACTCTATAAAAGTCTCATGAAGGGGGAGTACTGGTCAAAATCTGCTCACGTTTAAGATCTACAACGTAAATTGCTGCTCACAAAGACAGAAGTACATTCCCTTGATACGAACAACTTGAAAAACTGTAAGCTACATTAATTCCTCTCTCAGCATCTGTACAGTATACAATCAATTTCATTTGACAGTATGTGAGCTCAGGTGAATTAACAACCCATAAAGGAATTATACTCATTGTCGGTAATGTGATATATTCAATCATGCATCAAGTTTTTAAACCAAAAGTGGTTGAGACTGTCAGCAAAGTATCTTAACAACATAGAGAAACATGATCAAACTCTGTTCCTTTGAGTTATCATATGTACTGTTTGTCCTGATATAAACTGACCAGACTGGAAAGGTCTAAAATGTTCTCTTTTTTACAGCTCAACTATTGGAAGTTCATGTACAGCCTTTTTTCAGCTGCAGAAACTCAGGAACCTTTAGAGAGACTCTTCACATGGAACATAGGTCAGATTTCTAGTTTTTGTTCCCCAACAGTTTTCTGCTCACAAAGAATTTTTCACTCGCTAGATTCTATCAGTATCTATTCTGCAGTGAGGACAGATGCTGACAAACTCAAGTCTCGAAACAAGTCCTCCAAATTAAATGACAAAATATATGTTGTTTGGAAAACACACTGTGCTGGAAACATGTAGAGACAGAATATGAGAGTAATTAAAGAGATTTTTGCAGGCTGTTTTGATTCTTGTTGTTGTGTCATATTTTAAAATAGCAAACAGGTCATTAAATAAACCTGCAGCAAGGTGTCAATTCAAGTTTGTGACAAACTGTAGCCTCTGATTGATTAAGCTAAGTATATGTGTTATAGTTTGTGCCCACAGTAATGGCATCTCAGTGAAAGTCTGGAACAGACGGGATCTCTGGGGCTCAGAGATAAGCCTCTAGGTGTATGAGAGATCATCAGCCTCAAAGGTTAACCAGGAGGGTGATAAAAGCTTTGTTATTTGGGTCATGCAGAGAGGGCACCAAACTGTAGTCAGCTGGAGAGCTGCGGTAGGTTTGTGAATGGTACAAGCTCGTACTGGGTGTTTCTAGACAGGAGGAGGATACCAGTTGTTTTTCTAAATTCCTTGTAAACAATTATAACTTTGTTGTTGTGAATATATGAAATTTATTCTTTTGTGTTATTATGAAAAGATTATTCCATCATTCATTGCATGCTCATTGGCTAGCACTGAATGTTTACAGCAACCAGGACATGGTTGCAATTCTCATCCTTCCATCGAAAAAAAAAAAAAAAAATCACAAAAGGGTCACATCATGTAAATTTCTTTCTGTGGCCATGTATGTATATTTTGGGGCTGTACTCGAGTAGATGGATGGACAGATGAAATGCTGATGTGACTCCTAAGGACAAGAAAAGTGAGGGAAAGTCAACTTTCAAATCCAATGTTGATGTTTGTTGATGTTGGCATTTTGCTTAAAGGACAATTCCTTAGGTCTTATTTTTGGCCATCATTTCCATCGGTTATAACAACATTCTACCCACCAAAGTCCCTGTTGATTGCTGAGATCTGAGATCACTGCAGCATTATTACAACAAATTCTGACAGGGCAGAAAAATATCACCATTAGATTGCAAAAAAATGATGTAAAACATTCTGCAACAACAGTTTTGACACAAATAAACTTTATTATTACTATTATTACAAGCTGAAGTGGGAAGAGTCTGTCAAACATAAACAATGATTTTTAATTTTATCATTAGCCTTCAGTTTCTCCTTCAGATAAGTTTGCCTAACCTGGGTGTAACCCTCCTTTAGTTCTGTCACTGTGTTCCCAGATCTCAGCAATTCACTTGTCGAGTACAATATTATGTTTACTGACAGGAATAATGGCCAGAACTACAAATATGGTTTTGTAATAGTTATCCTATTCTACATTCTTATCTTGAGAATTAAGGAAATAGCATACTGTAAGCTGGTAATTAGTCATTGTTAATGCTGTGCACTGCTAGCCTGCTGCTATATTTACACTTCAGTATACTTTAAATGTTACTGCTATTGTTAAGTGTTACTGTATATATTAAATCACACATAAAATTTGAGTTAATATATGCAAATGGTTTTGCTTTGGGTGTTTGGTTGGTTTCATGTGTGTGCAGGAAGGCAGATGTGAATACATGAACTTTGATATGAGTGGTTTTTCCCTCAGAATTTTTGTGAAAACTTATGAAATAAAACCTTAGTATTAAACACTAAACATGTGTGCATGCTCACTCTCACACATATGAGCTCTCTCCCTCTGTAGCCAATAAAGGTCACAGCCATCTAACTAAACAACAGTTAATGCTCACCAAAGGTCACCTATTTTCTGTGTACATAACTGCATAATTAAAAGGTCCCTCATTCGAACGTATTAGAATTTACTTGGGGATAGAGGAGCACATGGAAGGTTATCACCACAGCAACCCTGTCATTTAGCATACAGGCCTTCTTTGTAAATGCCAGCGCTAACAGTTCTGACAACTTTTTCCCGGGCATTTCCATCACTGGGAGCAAGCCAGTCTCCTTCAACCCTGTGGTTCACACTTTTTGTTCCAGACCTTTTGAAGTGTGAGAATTGACTAACACCTAACAGTGTCAAAAATGATCCTTGTGCCACCCACTCATGTACAAAATGCTGAACAGATTTTTAGAGGACAGGATACTCAGAAAAAATGCTCTGATTTAACCTTTCATCTGCCTGTGGAAGTTTCACTAAGCACCCTTGCTGTGTTTCAGCAGATGCTCCATTCACACTTATTCACAGGTGGGAGCTCACCATTACAGCCCCCATCTTCTGCCATTGGATAGAGCCATCGGAGGGTAATTTCCTCACTCAAAGGTGTACCAGCATATTTCTAAAGGGAAGGTCATTTTAGCAGATTTACAGTTTCCAGTTTATAAATAGATATTAATAATAATAATACAGTGGAAACCGCTTATAGTGATCACAGTTACAGTGATCAATTGCTTATATGGATCAAAAAGCTTGGGACAGAATCATTCCTATACAAATACTTAGATAATTTGCTTGTAGTAATTAAGTAGTCCACTTAAAGAATTCATTTTGGTTCAAAAAAATTAAACTATGATAATTCTATTTTTTTTCATCTTACTCCCATAGTACACATTTGATATGTATTTAGTGGCTGCGGCACCATTATCAGGCGTTGCAGCACACCTCTGCAGGTTTGTGTGGAGGTGCAGGGAGCAGGCGTGAATGTTTGTAACCACCGTGAAACAATCAGGAAATAACATTTTATTCCTCTCATTCATCGGCTTTCTCATTACCACCATTTGCTGTCCTCATCCACTTTCTAGCTCGCTTGACCACTGCTTCTCTCTCTCTCTCTCTCTCTTCTTTTTTAAAATGAGTCGGGAAGCCGTCAGCAAAGCCTAACTTTTCTTTTAACGTTATCAAATGAAACGTGGGCCTGATATTCCAGTGCATGAGACAAAGGCAGATAAAAGGAAAGGGCGCCAAGGAGACAATGGGAGTCCAAACGGACTCCATATCCCATATGCACTGTTCAATTTACACCTCAATGCTAAACCGGAAACAGTCTCAACTGTAGTCTCTAATCGGCAGAGACGCTCCTGCACAGAGGAAGTCATGGTGACACAGCCATGACATCACTGCCCCTTTAAAAACTGGAGAAAAACACGTACTCCATTGTGACTGAGCTAGGGCAATCCTCCGTGAGCCAGTTTACTGAAGGAGGTAACCCCGGGCACATTTTTTTCCCCCACTGACTGGAAGACTCCTCTTGCCGGATGAGACAACACTTTATTAACACTATCATTTTTGTTGTGTGAATTGACGGACTGCCGAGTTCCTTTGTTTGAAGTTTGCTGCCTGTTTAATTGTGTTCACCATGCTAGACTGTTTTGTGTTTGTCCTGCTCGGGACTACTGCTGTGTTTGTGCCACCGTGAGTGAGGAAGTAAGTTGCTTTGTTGATCAGAAACCAGACAACGTGCATTACAGACTGCCGTCCGTACATGCGCTCTCTGTGGACAAAGCAACCGCTTCTCTCCCCCTCACGGTCGCTTTCCCTCCTCTTTCTTCCCTCTCTTTCGACTAACCTACACATACACGCACACACATACATATGCACGCATCTTTTTACACTTCTGATGGTCAGATGCTCGTCCTTTGTTATCCACCATCAGACACGTGTGTTTTACACGGAATTGGGTGAGTGCAAGACGCTGTCCACCACGCGGCGCCATCATCACGTTTTCGCATGATGTGACTTCCTCCCATAGTCATGTCTGCGTCAAAACCCTCGACATCATCACATCAGATAACATTGTCATCTTGACACACACACGCGCATTCACCTGCATGTGCTCAACCTTGCACAGCTTTGTTTGTGTTTGCTTAGGTAGAATTAGATTTTATGCCAGTGATTTATTGAATGAAGCATTTGTTGACTTTGTTAATTCTGCTAAGTTTAATAAATACTGTTATATCTTTAACGAGAAGTCTTTTGTCATTATTGTGTTTCATATATTGTGAAAAGTGGCTGACTGAGGGAGTCAGAGCTCGAATTCAACCCTTCTTTGTTCACCCGTGAATATATATTTTATAATTAATAATTATCTCTGGTAATTATTATTGCTAATAACCAACCATGCTCCTCACAGATCTGACAGTTGTGTCCCCCCCGTGAGGTTCTTTAACAGTTGGTGCCCAAATTATTAATTAATATTAATAATCTCTTGATTTCATAATTATCTATAATAATTATGAATTATCACTAATAACCAAATGCACTCCTACCAATACCAACACCTCCCCTCTCCCTAGTAATGTTGTTGTCTTCTGTCATGGCAGGGTTACACAGCGTTACAGGTTGCGTTGCTACAAAAGTTGATTCTGGTTCAACTTTCTTGCTGTGGCGCCCCTGCGGCCCCAAATCCCGCAGCCTAACGCACAACACACAACCCATCTGCTGCCAGCTGGTGACCTGAGGCTGGTGACACATGCACACAGAAATCATGAGAGGAAAAAAAAAGAAGGAAAAAGTCATTTTCTCTCAATGAAAAATGTAGTCTCCTTGAAGATTATGACAAACTGCCAAAAACGAGCCAACGAGATGCAGCAGCGATACAACAAACATTTGAAACAGCTGTTCTGTATTTTGAAACAGTCAATAAAATTCAATTAATAGCAAAGCTGCCCATTTCATTACTTTATATTCCTGTAATAAATATACAAATGTCAATTAGATGGTAATCTGCATGAGAAATAAAAAAATTGGTTATAATAATCATCCACTTATAGTGATCAATTTGACCTGGATGGAAGTGATCACTAGTAGCAGTTTCCACTGTAATACATTTAATTTGCACTACACTCTTCATTCACAGTGAAACTCAAAGTGCTAATAAGTAGTGAAATACTCCATTCTCTAACTTCTCTACCTATTAGTGCATTTAAAGTGGAGACTTTTTGACCTAGATCTTATTTCTGAAGACCTCAGCAATACAATTGTTCCCTGACATCCTGCAGTATTAACCCTTGAAATGACATACCTTAGGGACTTTTGACTTTAGAATTAGACTGAGTGGAATTCACATAACTCTGATCCACATTAAGTATTGAAAGGTAATTTTGGCAACTGCATGGTCAGTCACAATACAAATGTGTTATTTACCTCAGTACATTTAAAGGCATTTGAAAAATACAGCAGTTCAGTTCAGTCAGACTCCAAACCTACAGGGAGACTCTATAAGGTGGGGAAGCCTTCCATTAAATGTGGGTGAAATCCTAACAACATCTTATCCCGACTCACATCCACTGATCTGTCCAAACAGTATTAGAGGCTGGAAAGTGTCTTCTGACACCTGTATGTCTTCCAGGAGGTCAGTTCACTCAGTCAGTTCTCTCACTGTACAGCAAAAGAGTTCATGAAGTGACTGATTTATCTTTGAAGTGATTTTGTTTTGACTCTACTCCATGCATGAATAGTTAAAGCTATTACACACAAATGAACACATTCACGAACCATTTTAGTGGCAAAATCTGTGTTTGGCATTGACTAAGAATTATTCACAAGAGTTTTTTTTCTAATCTGGCAGCCCATCGGCATGGTGACATAATTTGTCAGTGACTTACATATAAATATGAGCATTACAAAAATAATTCATATGACTGTTGGTGATATACCATCACTATCTTTAAGATTTGGTTTGGTCATAGCACAAAAACTGTTTGGTTAAGGTAGGGGAAAGATAGTAAATAGGGTTATTTTGATCAGGGTTAGGAATAAGGAGTAATTTAACACTACATCTACTTTCTTGAGTCACATGTCGAGATGTAGAGCCACTTCATTTCACTATCAACTGATCCTGGTCCCAGTCCGTTCATTACAACAGTTATTTGCCTTTTTCCTGAGAAAAAAAAAACAATAATCCTGTTTTCTAGAACCCAAAAATCTGTGAAAAACATCTATGACATTGCCTGGGACACCAGGCCACCAAACTACAAGGCAACATCACATTCACACCAGCCATCTGACTAAGTACTGTCATGTACTGTAAATACTGGAATCAAGTGCCAGTAGATAATAAGGAATTGTCATCTGCAAAGAAATGGAGAGACCGAGAGCAAGCAACTGATAACAGCAGTAGAAATACTACTACTATTACTGGTAAGCCAATGATTCACAGTGTTGATCAGTATTACCGTGTTTGGGGCAAATTTATCAGTCTCTATTACCTCTGCTGTATTTGATGAAGCTTTGCTAAACTAAGCTAGCTGGCAGGGATGTGTTTCTGGTTTTGAATGAATTGTTTGAATTTGTGATGGAGTATGCTCAAGCTACAATGGGGTGTCAAGTTGCATTTTAATGAGAGAATGTGGTTTAAAAGAAAACAATGTTGTCTGTTTGAAAACTAATATTCGTCACACACTCTGTTGTCCCATCCATCTACCCTGACCTCCTCTTTAAGAGGTTTTGCTGCTGTATTGCATCACGGTACTTCTGCCCTTGCTCCTGACAGACAAGAATCATTATTCACATGGCCACAAGAGGTCCTTATCAGGTAAATGTAAATGTAGGATATTTTAGGCACTTGAACAAGCATCAAATGCTTCTGTTTTTCTGGTGAGGACAGTTTCTGCATCACAGATCTGTTTTATTCTCAGTAAAGGCAAAATTATAGAAGCAAATGAAAAATATAGCTGGAACCAAAATGAAAGCAGTAACAATATACTATAGCTAACCACAGTGGCATGTGTGGGTGTCTCTCATACCTTCCTATTTTTTAACAACCAAATCAAATTTACTGGATCACATTAAAGTCATTTAGCTAATGCCCCTAAGCAGAGTGACCTATAATGACTGCATAATAAGGTTCCAGTTTAAAAATCATTAAATTATCTACAAACAAAATTAACAAGAACAAAAGTCAGGCCTCACAATACTATTATGACTATGGGATGAACATGAAAGAGCAGATCAGTCAGGAAAAAAACACAATAAAATCTGAGGAAAGAGATGGAGAGATTTTCCCTACCAGTCGATACTTCTGTTCTCTTATGTTTGGCCAAAGAATACCCGTTTAAGAAAGCATGAATCAGATCTCAAAACCCCAATGATGCATTTTAAACAGTTGGGTAAAGAGCAAGGCAAAGACATGTCCGTAACTCAAGAATGGCATATTATTGCTACACATTGAGCTTAGTGCGATTGATTTACATGCCAGAGTTAAAACCATCTTTGCAGGAGACACATCAAAGTAAGATCAGGTAAAGCAAGTGCTTTTTATGTTATAAACTTCCATTTTGCTTCAGTCTGGGCAACAATGTGCATAATTCACCGCTGGGTGGAGACCAAAATGAAGCCTGCCACCTCATGGCATTTCATTCCCTTCATGATGGCTGTCTTGCATGCCTAAAGATACTTAATCTGTCAAGCACCATAAATCAGCGATGCGAGGATTTGGCTGTGCTTATATGTACACTTTGCTGTCAAGGTGGGATGAAGACGCACAGACTTCGGCAATAACAAAGTAGCAAGGGAAGTGGAAGAAAGTGCGTAGAGAGAGTAAGAGGGAGAGGGGAGGAAGTGAAAAATCACTGTGGTATAGAAATGAGAGGGGAGGGCATTTGAAAGACAGGAAGGTTAGAAAGAAAAGTGTCAAACAGAGGTGATGCATCACTGAGAAGAAAGGTGAAAATAGGAGAGGAAAGGGTCAAATGGGAATCTCAGGCAGGTTTCCATACCGGAACAAAAAAATGAGGAGGAAGCCACAAGTTAATAGGCAGAGGGAGAAGAGCGATATGAAGAGAGCGAGGGAGGGGAAGAGAGTGTCTCCCAAAAGCAGGCCAGTGTGTAAGTGTGGCAGACTTAGTTACCCCGGGGCCTCCTTTACTCTCATGCCTCCCCAGAGAAGTAATTAACAAAGAAATTATGGCGGAACAAATCACCCAAAGGCTCCGGGTGTCTCTCATGCCGTTTAAGTGTGCTAATCACTTTTTCCATTACAGTACAGAGTGTGTGTGTGTGTGTGAGAAAGGGAGAGATGGAGAGAGAGTGTGTGACAGAGAGAAATTGACGGGAACAAAGATAAAGACAGTGATGGAAAAAGACAGATAACATGTACAGATTGTGTACAGTCCTATGGCACATTAATGGTGATGACCTAATGAATTAGCACTTTATTTAATGTGATCTCAGCTATTAGGGCTGCACAGTTGATCAGCTGTTGTCATCTCTGTACAGACTACAGTAATTGTAGCCTACTTGGGCTGTGCATTCAGTGGTAACTCAACTGCTGGCTAATAGCTCCTATGGCTTAAAGCATATAATTGTAAAATGTGCTCTTTATACACTTGTATCTACTGTAAATTTGTGGAAAAGGTAACTTAGGCTATAACACAGAGAAGTTGGTAGTAAAATGTATAATTTTCTAAAATGTTCCTTGTTGGCAGGGCATGAATCATATTATTGAACAAGACAACATAAAATATGGCATGGGAAACACAATCAATGAGTACTGAATCATAAAAAAATAAAATTCTAGGGCACTAGTTCACTTTTTTATCCTTTCAGGCCCTGTATAATCCCATAACATTCCAAGGATTTAGACCATATCTTTAGGAGTTAGAGACTTTGCAGTAATCTAAATATACTAAACATTCTTGCTTTAAAAACAAAGAAATTCCAGCACACACCAGGAATATCTAGATCATCTTCATTTATTAGTTCAATCATACCATAATCATACCAACAAATCTGTGAATGACCAACGCGTTCCAAATTGGGATCTTCTAAATGATGGTCATTCTGATGAGGAATTGTAATTATGTACCACTGAACTAATTAATGAGGATGTTCTAGACATTCTTGGAGTGCACTGGAATTTCTATACTTATATTGTTACTCTGCTCCTGCTCAGCACCCTGTAAGATAAATGAGGTCATAGCTGTGCACAGGGCCATCATCTGTTGATACTGTACATTCTTGTATGCAGCCTAATTTCTAATATCACAATTAAATTTAAAAATATTCCTCAGATATATCACTGCCATCAGTATTGTGTTAATACCTTTATCCACATTAACTTAATTGATCAATAAGTAACACTCATTATGTTGTAGCTACTTAACAGTGAATATTTTTTTCATATAGCAGTATAACAGTCACTGTCAGTCTGTGCCTCCTGAATAGAGGCTTTCCATGTAAAGGTGAAGAGATTTGACTACCATTTGTCTGTCACAGGAGCTACTGCATTAGTCAACAATGAAGGTAAAATATTAATAACGCGCCCACATCAGGTTGGGTCAATGCAATTGTGAGATTATAGGGTGAACACAGGCTGACATTTGCCCTGCGTGAAGAAAACGATGCCCTGTCGTTCATTTGAATGAGTCCAGTCTGGTGACGCAGTGGGGGCTCCGACCAAAAAAAAAACTCAGGGTTGTCTCAGGGTCATCCAGTTAAAAAAGTTCAAGCAGGCTTAACTTTTGCTGCAACACAATCCAACGCTCTCTGACAAGGTACAGTGGTGGCCAATGAAATATGTGCAAGCACACATTCCTGGTAGATTATTTTGTAACGCAAAAGCTGTATTCCTACTGTTTATCTGGTAATCGTCGTGATGGAAGAGTTAGGGTTAAGATGAATTTACTGCGTCTCTGATAACTTTTCCATAACTTTGTGAAATCCTATGTCAGATAAGCCACTATATAACCTCATGGATCTGTAATTCAAACTGGACTTCCTGGATCATATTTAATTTCTCACTGATACCTGAAGCAACACACAACCATCAAAACAGTCAGCATTGTTTTAACAGAGGGCTAATCTGGAGGCCCCCGTGTGTTGCAAGACAGGAGCCTTTCTACACATTTTTTTCTGGATCCCTTTATTTGATTAACACTTTTAAGACAACTAAAATATCAAAACTTATTTTCTTTATTATTATGTTAGAGAACAGTGCATTTTTTATTAGGTTATTACTTGAATAAGACTGACATAAAACAGCCACAAAATAAGGAATCAATTTCGAAAAATATTGAAACTAATTTGCATGTGGAAAGCACAGGATAATAAAATCACAGCTAAAACGGTAAGATTAATAAATGCAGTGGAAAATTCAACCAAACTTCTTCTTTTTATCAGCTACCTACAGCTCCACAGAATGCTGAATTGATCTGGATAAATTGACTCGGTAGGCCGCGGCTTGTTTAATAAAAATGCTTCCACTGAGCTGAGAGTGCTGAAGCTTTCTTCTCCACTCTGATTTATCTTTGGCCTCTAGCAATGTCTGCTGTCAGAATGAAGGATTTTTTATACAATCTGGAAATGGACTTTCACCGCACCTTGATAAAGTCTTACACAGACAAGTGAAAGACTCACTTCTTGTTACTAAAAGTGAATATGGCTCACAAACAGTGCTCTGGTGAGGAAATACAAGATATGCAACGGTGCACAATACAGTGCCACAAATACATCACAGCTGCCGTTCCAGATTACAACCGCACTGTACAACCTGAGGAAACAGCTCTCATCCCACAAACTCTTCTACCCATGCTCCTCAAAAACAAACGTCTGCATTCTAATTGAACCCAATCAAACCAAGGACATCTAACATTTACAAAACTCTATAAATAAAATGGATCCCTACTAATTTAGGCATTCAGGCATGAAAAGCTTCCTGAACTCTTTTCCACCTTTGTGGAGGAAACAAACAAATTAGCCAACTTATATTAAAGCATGCCTGCTGTGCATGTCAGGTATCTATTTTCAGGTTGATTTTTTTGTCTCAGATGGGAAGCTGAAGAAAGCGCCTCTCAAAGAAGTCATGCAGATTTTAATTGACTCTTGTAGTTTTGGGCTTACTCACTTACTGCTTTCAAAATGTTAGATTTTAATGGATGAAATTAGCTACTGGCTTTCTTACACTATCATAACTCAAAATTTCAAAACACACAAGTTAGCAGTCTTTGCATCAAGGTAGCATGAAGGTAGCAAGTTATTCTCAAACTAGGAAACTGGGAAACAAAGAGTAAGCCTATGGGGAGGAATTCAAACAAACACAGAAACATGAACAGATTAAGAGAAGGTTGATTTAATCTAATTGCTTAAAGTTGCTCGTGTAGGATCTTTACTTTTCATTTGTGTGTGTGTCATTGGTTGAGATTTATCTTTCTTTCTGTTGACGATAAAACAAGACAAAGAAACAACTTGATTTCTTATCTTGTATGGTGTGTCTCTGACACATCTTTCACACAACAAAATCCCTGATTGTCATGGCATTTATGATAAAATCACAGGTTTGTATTTGTCTGTTTGTACTGGAGGTGTGTGGGAGGGTATGTTTTTTCTTCCTTTACCCCCAGGAGACTTGTGGAGTGTGAAATGGCTGAACGCACCTCAGCAGCTAACACGTCTTGGAGACACATGAATATGGAGAAAAAAACAAGCTTGCATGTGTGTGTAGCCTACAAATACACACTCGCATATCCTCCTACCCACTGAGTTGTTAAATACACTATTTGGCCCCATTTTATTGGGTACAATACGTCTAATTGCTAAAACTAATACAGTCTAACAACCCTGCAATAAATCCTGAATCGTAATGCATTGTACTGAAAAGTGTTTTTAATATTTTGTCCACCTCATTTAAATCATTTAGGGTAGACTAAATATCAGAAACCCTTCTCAGCACCAATAATAAAGCACCAATAATAAAGTTAAATTATCACGTCTCTATAATAGTTTCAACAAAAACATTAAAACTTTGATAAAGTATACGAGTATACGTACTTTTGGACTGAAGCTGGTTTTCATGTTGGACTAGGCCTTAATTCCAATTAAGGGAAATCTTGCAGCAGTATAAAAGGATATTTTAGACAATAGTGTTCTTCCAAATTTGTAGCAACCTGTGCACAAAGCCAGGGCTATAAAGAAATTGTTCTCCCATTTTCCCATTTCAGTGTGGAAGAACTCGACTAGCCTGAGCTGAGCCCTGACCTCGACCCCATCCAACACCTTTGGGATGAATTAGAATGCCAACTGTGAGTCAGGCCTAATCTCCCATTATCAGTGTTGGACCTCACTAATGCTCTTGTGGCTGAATGGCATCCCTGAAGCCAGGATCAAAATCGACACATCACATTTACATTTTTCATTTAGCAGACGCTTTTATCCAAAGCAACGTACATATGAGACTGATACAACACAAGCAGGGATCTAGTCGGGAGACAAAAACACAAGTAAGTGCCATAAAGCTTAAGTTTGGGCCTGATAGGACGTAGATGCCAACAGACAGTGCAACAAGGCAATGATTAGAGCGCTTAAAGTGCATAGAAACATGTTTTGGTTTTTTGGGGGGTTTTTTGTTTGTTTTTTGTTTTTTCTCTCCCTACAGTTCATCAAATGCAGAGGTGTTTGTGAAAGAGCTTGGTCTTTAGTCTTTTCTTAAAGATTGAAAGGGACTCTGCAGATCAAACAGAGTTTGGTAACTCGTTCCACCACTGGGGAACTACAGAGGAGAAGAGTCTAGCTAGTGACTTAGGGCCCCGTTGTGGTGATGGTACCAGGCGCCTTTCATTGGCAGAGTTTAGTGGGCAGGAGGCAGTGTAGACCTGAATGAGGGAGTTCAGGTAGGCAGGAGCCGTTTTAGTTGCTATTTTGTTAGCAAGTGTCAGGGTTTTGAATTTGATGCAGGCAGCAACTGGGAGCCAGTGGAGGGATATCAACAGCAGGGTGACATGTGCTGTTTTGGGCTGATTGAAGACCAGACGCACTGCTGCGTTCTGGATCATCGGCAGAGGTTTAAGTGTACATGCAGGGAGGCCTGCTAGTAAGGAGTTGCAGTAGTCAATGCGTGATATTACGAGAGCCTGTACCAGGAGTTGTGCTGCATGCTCAGACAGGTAGGGTCTGATCTTCCTGATGTTGTACAGGGCGAATCGACACGATCGAGCGACTGATGCCACGTGAACCTTAAAGGTTAGTTGGTCATCAATCATGACACCCAAATTTCGGGCAGACTTTGTGGTTATGAGTTGGGTTGATTCAAGCTGGATGCTGATGTTTTGTTGTATGGAAGGACTGGCTGGCATGACAAGGAGCTCGGTCTTAGAGAGGTTAAGCTGAAAGTGGCGTTCTTTCATCCATGCTGATATATGGGCAAGGCATGAAGAGATCCTAGCGGGGACTGTGTGGTCTTCCGGTGGGAATGACAGGAAGAGCTGGGTGTCATCAGCATAGCAATGGTATGAGAAACCATGGGGGTGGATGATTGCGCCAAGTGAGGTGGTGTATAATGAGAAAAGAAGGGGACCAAGCACTTACCCTTGAGGAACCCCTTTGGATAAGCTGTGCAGTTTGGACATTTCTCAACTCCAAGATACTCTATAATATCTCCCTGACAGGTAGGACATGAACCAGCTGATGGAAAGTATGAAACCAGAAGAGTGGACGCTGTTTGATGCTGCAAAGATGTTGGATAATGCTCAATAATTATGTATAAGTGTAATATTTATGTGTCCATATACTTTTGGGCATGCATTGTTGCTTAACAAATATGGAAAAATCTACTGAACATAACAGAGATCATAGACCAAAACATCTCAATAACTGCATACATTAGCTGTTATGTAGCAACAGGAATGTGACTATTCTACATTCAGTTCTGACTTTGTCAACAGGCCTCATGCAAGGACTACTCGTATGAACAGATTTGTTCTTAAGAGGCACATACGAGTGATTTAAGAAAATTTGTGGTATTCATCAATTTTGTAAGTAAGTCATTTTCTAAGGTACAAAAGGACTTTATGAGTGGTCCAGACCTGTCGTGCAAGTCCTGAACAGACAGTCTCTGCCTTACTTCACAAGGGGAAAGAATTATAATATCTGATAGTATATGATACTGAAATCAACTTAAATACTAAGGCAAAATTAATGCAAAATTAATATTGTGTTCACCATATTATCATAATCTTCATGGCTGCCAATTTATTGAAAGGGTTTTTAGATTTTATGATTTTTATTGGCATTGCAGGTCTCTGTCCAGTATCACATTGTGTTGCCGCTGACAGTGTAACATCACCTACAGTACTGTGGATAATATTCTCTCCTCTAATATATCAGTGACTGTCACATTCCTACACCGCCTCCCATCACGAGTACTTGAGATGTTTTTTAGCATCTAACTTCACATTGAAACATTCCATCTTTATTTCTGTCACACTACAATGCTGCTCTGGTGATACGCTGTATTGATATTTTCTCAATATTTTGGGACCCCACTGACACTCCTAAACTTATCATGTTTTTGCCTGCTGTTTTCTGAGAACAGGACTTGAAGCTCTGTGATGTGAAATTCTTGTTTTTACTGTGGAAAGATTTTGTCAATGAAACTTGCCCATAAACTGAGCAGAAAATGGAGCCTTATATGGTAATTTCAGGGGCACTGATTATGCTAATGAGGAGATCTCATGAACGCACACATACTCATGAACAGGTGATATTCATTTGGCTGAAACGAGTGATTTATGAGAAGTTCGGGCAGTTGAGATAGTTTGTCGAATCCGACTTGGTACACTGATACGAGCAAAACTCAGAAATACATTCATGCATGGGGCCCAATGTCTGTCTCCATGGACATGTTAGAAATAAAGCTAGTTTCTCAGAAGCCTCATACTTAATCTTACTTTGTCTCTAAAATAAGGCAGTACATTAGATTTTTTTGTATTTTATAATCCCAGCAGTGGAAAAGTACGCAACTCCCTCAAGGGCACAACACTCTGGAAACCTTTGAATGCAATTCCATTGTAAATGTACAACACTTTCCAAACCTTAATTCTAGCCTCCTCTAGGGATTGAACAGTTAAATCACAAGTCTCTAAACCATGGCGTCTTTTGATTGAAGCGGTCGTTTCCAAATGAGAGCGGAGACCAGTTTTCCCGCCGCCAGACTTGTCCATCCATCCTTGTTATAAAAACCCCTCTTGCCTCCCCGGCGTCCTGCGCCTCAACACTACTCCACTCTTGAAACCAGCCGGTATTAAGACTGACTCTTCAATCCCAGACGATCGATGCCGTCACTTACCAACCGAGTCACACCGCTGATTACAGCGTCCCTCAATTTACAGTGGTGTTGGTGGAAGTGGAGGAGGAGAGGAAAGAGTGAGTGGGGGGTGAACTGCTAGACGAGCTGGACTCACTGCTGGGCTGGTGTGGGCATAATAAGACTCTGATGCCTCCAGGTGTAGATGCTTGCAAGGAAATAACTTTATTGCTTACAGAAGATACTATGGATGTTTTTTTCTAAATCATTTTATCCTTAGATGACTTGGAAAATAACCCTGTCAGGAGAGCTTCACAGTCTGCTACTCTATCAGGAAACCAGCTGACATTGTGTGAGCTGAGGTTGTCTTACAATGTGAGAAAACATGTTGGTAGGTCTCCTGCTAGCTGATAAATATGGACACACGCTTGTCCATTCATGCCTGCCCACTCTGAGTCATGAAAAAGGAAAACAGATATTTCACTTTATGACTTGACAGACTAAAAAAGTGAAGTTATGCTTGAAAAGGAGACTTACTGCAGATTCTCCAGGTCAGTGTGTGTTTGGAGCTGAAGGAACACACGTAGCTGAAGAAAATTACTCAACACATTTCATCTGATTCTACATTACAAAGGACAAAAAAGCAGGGAAAGTTTAGACACAAAAGGCAGCCATTTCCTGACAGTTCTCATGTTGGATTACAGAGTGGAGACGGTGCCAGAACTTCAACAAAGCAAAACACAATGCGACTCATTCTGTGCACTGTCTGACATGCCTCTGTGAAAACACGGAAAGCGTGAGGGGGAAGACAAAAACATTAAAATGAGCGTGTTTCACATCTCTCTCATGCACAGCGCTGTGTGATGTTCCACACAGATGACAACACACTAGGATGGAAGAGACAAAGCTCAATAGCCAACAGCTGTTGTTCTGTTTCTAATCAAATATGTTAACTTTCTTTCTCTTTGTATATCTATCTATCTTTCTATCATCTATCTATCTATCCATCCCTCCCCTCATGCTGTCTGATTGTCTGCGCTGATCTTCATCAGCCATCTTAATGAGTTCCATTGGAGCTCATTTGAACCTGTGATTAGATGACTGCTAATAAATTATGTGTGTTCACAGCAGGTTGCCATACTCGTGTTGCCCCCACTCTGTGTGTGTGTGTGTGTGTGTGTGTGTGTGTGTGTGTGTGTAGATGTTTCTTGATGTGAAATACCTTGTTTAGCTACTTTTTCTGAGTAGCTTATAGTGTAGGGTGCAATTTTCAACAAAAGTGAAGTACTGCTTGTACATCCACTCTTTACAGTTTCAAAGTGTCTTCCCCAACACTCCAGAGAAGTTGCGTCATCAAAGGCCAGTGGTGTATGGCATATGTTTAACCCAGGACAGGGGAATACCTATGTCTCAGTCAGTCTGAATTGGATATAACATCTTGGCTATGAGAAGTTATAGCAACCTTGAAGTCCAATGTGGAAGGGCCTAACGACCATCGTCAGCTACAGGAAACTGTCCCCTACAAACAAACAATCAAGGACTGACACAGATTGTCACAGATTCACATCCCTCACCCAATCCAAGTCACTCACTTCCTCAGAGGCAACACTCACCACAATTCAACCTTAAAAGTTAAGATCTGTGAAGCACATGGGTTGTAAGCATTTTCTATAACCAGAAGATACTATTTTTATGCACTGATGGTTGATAAACTCAACTTTATTCCTTCTTGTGTTGACCCTGGTTTTAAAGAGTGGAACACATTTAGAATCCAGGTGATAAATGATCTCTATGAAGGTGGTAAAATGAAACCTGTTAATCAACTACAGGAAGAGTACGGGATACATAAGATACACTTGTTCAGATTTTTAGAAATTCAAAGTTTTTTAAACTCAGTACCCAAATATGTAGTGTGTACAGAATAGAACAAGAAACAAAGATTACAGAAATACAGCATGGAAAACAGGATGACAAAATAATAATGGATTTATAATATATATGAACATAACATAAAGGGCACATTACTTTCTGCACTAAAAGTTGTCAGGTGATGTAAAATTGTGAGGTGCAGTTTTGTCCACTTTGACAACAATCCAAGTGTGGTACTGTAGGTGGTGTAATGACAAACAAGGTTTCAACCTTTTTCTAGAAATCTTCTTAACTGAACAAGTCCTCATACCTAGACATAGACCTTCCAAAACAATATGACATTACAAAAACTATTCATGTTCTTTGGTTTGTGGCCGTAGTTAAAATAAACAAATATTGTTGCTATTTGTAGGAGACTAATAGAAATGATGTTTTCTAATGTCTGGTGCCTGTGACCATCCACCTTGACCTTCTTCCAAACAACATCATGCTACTTCTATACTTGCCTCTGAGAAAGGACAGTTAGTATTTACACTAAAAGTTGCCTTACAGTAAAATGCAAACTTACATTGTTTTAAGCATCTGAACAAATGAGCAATGCTGTTGTTTTTCTGGAGTCTCCTGCAAACATGACAAAAGAGGCTTCACTGGTATTTGTGTCATTTTCATGACATAATCTGGGTGATTCTTCACTCATTCAAACATAATTTGCCCTATGTCTACATTAAACATTAAGAGGACAGATAATGTCTATAAAAGGGATCTTGGAGCTGGAGTGTCACAAGTAAGAGGAGGAAGAGGACGGCCCACAAAGACACAATCATGGCATCTGCCGAACAGCCTATATACTACTCAACTCTCTGTTCTGAAAAAAACAAAACAAAACAAAACAACACACACATACAAACAAAGAAAACCTGCTACCTGCAAAACCTAGAGAGAGAGAGAAAAAAAAAACTTCCTAGAATTAATGTCATCATACTGTAGAGGTGCACATGAATGTAGCACCAGGACCGGGATGCTCAAGGCTGGGACCCTTTTTTATTCAAACATCAAAGAAACATAAAAGAAAGAGAGAATGACAAGCATGCACGCGTGCGCACACACACACACACACACAGTATCCTACTGCAATGCTGAATTCCATCAACTCAACTTGAGAATACTTACTTACAGCATACAATACTCTAAAAATCTAATGACATGACAGCAGTGATTTAAAATGTCCACGGCAAAATGATCAATGACTGTAATATCAAAGGAAGTGAAAGGACAGAGCTCCTGCATTAGCCTAGACACAGCAGTAGGGCGCATTCAGATGGACAATAGTACTACTGCAAATAAAAAATGTAAAAAAAAAAACAACCAAAAGAAAAACCAAGGGGTTGTCTTAGTGTGGTACAAGTGTGTCTTGCTACAGGTACATGCAAGAAGATGAAATACAAACCAGGAAGTCTAGTTTAAAGCCTTATCAAACACAGAGATACTGTTGTTTGTACTCCTTTGAGGCAGGATGCTTGTAAGGTAGAACTATCACAATGCCACAAGGTATTCTTCCTTGTGCTGTTGCTTGCACATATTTGATTGACCACCCTGTCCTCCAAAGAAAAATGCCCCAGAATGACATATGTTCACAGTGACAGAAACCTTCTAACGCTATTATATAGCGACAAAATCAAAGAGGAGGTCAAGGTGGATGGGTCAATAAAACATCAGACTTTAACACAGGGCATCACTGTTCATTACTCAAAATGTGAGTCCACATTGTTGTTATGCTAGCACCACTTATAGTAAGTCTAATTTCTTACACAAAACCCCCAAAAATTAATAAACTAAGCGCTGACACAGCAGAACTCATGCTGTTTTTTTAAAAAATTCTTTTGGAACTTAAGTTTTTATTAATTTTTGAAAGACATAGAGAACACCTTCGTTCAATGACTAACTATAATGTTAACAGCAGCATTCAGAGGGCATAGTATCATGTAATACAAGTACTGTACATGTGAGTACAGGTATGGTAAATCCACAAAAAGAAGAAAAAGAGAAAAAAGAATGAATAATAATTATGATAATGAATAAATAAAATTAAATAAATAACCCATAATAATAGTTAATATGAATATATACGAACAATGAATAATAATAGGACAATACATAATACAAATAAATAATAAATAGATAATAAATAAGAACATTGCCTTTAGGCGGGCATACCAGTGTTTCTATAAGCCCGAAAGAGAGCCCATGTAGAGTCCACATCTTTTTCATCACCCTTCAGTCTCCTGAGCATTTTTTCATATGATGCTGTTTCTACTATTTCCCCATTCCTTGATATCAGAGACTAAAACTGACTTCCAGTGTCTTAAAATAATCCTGGAAGCTGTGACCAAGCCAACCGTTATGACTGAGAATACACACTTTGATACATTTGGCATTTGAGATTTCTTCCCCCAACAGACAGACACAAGCTGGGAGTCAAAGGTTTTATTAAACTGGACCATTCACTTAGAACTCCCATAACTTCAACACAGAATGTTCTGACCATTGTGCACTCCCATATGCAATGCAGAGATGTTCCAGTAACTGTTCAGCACTCACAGCACATATTATCATACTATATAATCTTAATGGTGTATGATAATATCTGTGTAATATTTTGTATTGTGTAAATTTCCCCTTTGCCTCGTTTGTGAATTTCCCACACGTGCATTTTTTAAACCATCTTCCTGATTCTATTTCTTCTGCCAAAGTAGTTTAATATTAGATCAACCACCGCTCATAGAGAAGCTGTGTGGTACTCCCCTGATAACTTAGAATACATTATTATATATATGTTAAGGGAGCCCCTATAGCTGATTGGTTACTGCTTGTGCCACCTAGCTGCAACATCACTGGTTTGATTCCAGCCAGGGACCTTAGTTGCATGTCATACCCATCTCCCTTCCATTGTTTCCTGACTGTCACTGGTACAATAAAGGCAAAAAATGCCAAAATCATAATAGGATTATTATCAATACTGCTGACAATAGATGTCAGACAACTTTGAATCTGTTAATATTTCCAAAAATGTTCTTTACCTTTCAGGCCAAATTTCTCCGGAAATTGTTATCTTTATACAGATCTCCAACACATCATATGCCACCGGAATGCAAATGCTTCCAATACACTATTGTTTTCCCAGTGCACATTGGTACATTTGCATAAACTAGGGGCATGAAGTTTGAAAGATGTGTCATTTACCAGAAAGGGCGCACTATTCAGAGCCCTTATTGACCCGATCATATCATATCACTATTTATAAGTAAATCAATAAATAAAGTTTTAGTTTTACTTAAAAATGGTTTAAAAGTAAAATATTGGCATAAACATCTTAACATCGAGTTCCTTTTCATTTTGCACAGTTCATCTCTTGGTTGTGTCATGACTGAACATATATATGTCTCAATTAACCTTTCCCCTCCCGCTAATCTACAGCTCTCCTTCAAGATCGGTGGTAAGGATGGTATCAAAGCTTTCACCTTGAGAATCATTTAATGAGTCTTTTAGAAAGACTCAGTCGATGGAAAGAGCAGGTGATCTTATCATGTAGGGCTGACAGAGTGTGACCAAATGAACATTAACCATTATCTCTATTCCTTTTTAAACTAAAATGATCAGGCTGGAGCTGCTTGGATGTTGCTATGTAGAAGGCTTGTTTAGAAAGTAAATTAATTAATAAAACAAATCCCACTTTTTAGTAGCCCAGATTCATATCCCCTGCTTCCAAAATCTCCAAACATTCCTCGTAGTGATAAGCATACTGTATTCATACACACATCACCATTATCAATATTTAATACCTACAGAGACCACGGCACAGCTAGTGAGGAAGGCTGTAATGTAGCTCTGCAGGGTTTGAAACAGTGTGAGTATCTGTTTCGGCGCAGTTTTTTATTTATTTAGTTCAATAAGACTAGAATTTTTATTTTGTTTTAATCAGCTTGCATTAATTTGTGCACAGCAAGTGACACACAAAAAAAGATAGATAGTGCTGCATGCAATATGAATTCTGAGACATATTTTCATATCTGTGGCATCACCGCAGCACAATGAGGCCTATTCTCCTGAGCCACCCAGAAGCTCCAGATATCCTTTTCAAGCTATAACACCAACCCTGACACAGGCTACAGGATGATAGTGGATGGTGCATTATTCATGCATATAACAGCGTTTGCAGTATGATTATCTGTTCATCTACTTCACTGTGATGAAGAAATGTTTGTTTTCTGTTAAAGGGGATATACGCTTTTTGTGATTTTCTGTTAACTGCAAGGATGTAGCCCAAACTGCTTTACAAAACAATGTTGGATATCTATGTTAAACATGGACAAAGTTCCAAAACTTGAGGTTAATATGTGTAGAAATGCTACCTGCAAGTCAAAAGCCAGGGCTTCAGCCTGCTCTGATGCCTTTGTTTGTGATGGTTTTTTTCTATTTTGCTGACAAGCTGATATTAGCTTGTCGCGCACACCCATAAATGGCCATCTGCTCCGTAACCTTTGTTGCTAAGATTGTTGCTTAGGTTTTTACATGTGTTATGTTGGCCACTCTCATATTTCAGAACAGATTCTGGCTTGAACATGTACAGACAGGGGTTAAAGAGGGATTTGGCAGGTGGGGAAACCCTAAGATCCGATGTAGCAGTGTAGCGGGGAAAAATGACTCACCTCAAAATAACTCTCCAATTGATTTGTACTGCGAGCTCTGGTGGACTTGTTTTCTTTGAAGAGAGGCTATTTGATCAGCTGACCTTCTTTTAAGCACCGTTTCTTGCTGTGGCTCTGGTCCGTGCTGCTAATGCTGCTACTCTGGACTGTGCTGTATTTGAATTAACCAGGTAACTTTAACAACACATCATATACATATCCACTGTCTGATTAAAAAAGAAAATCTAAAATGAATGGCATTACTTATGCAAGCTTTAAATTTATCACCGTCACACATTAACATTAATAATGTACTTTCTAATTGGGAAAAATCTAAGTTTTGTCCATCATCCAAATTTGAGAGCACTTTATACTCCTCATACAAGCAGCGGGACCAGTGTGGTGGAGCTAAAAACAATACGTCACATATTTGAATAAAGTTCTATTTGACTGACTTAACTGCATTTGTAAATACCATTTTCCTCTGGCGCATGTCCATTATTTCTTTTTCAACTGTTTGGTGTTCCAAACAAACCCACGTGTGCTGAGGTCAGTGGACTGTTATAGCTGAACTTGTGTTAATGCAGAACACACAGCACAGGGCACATTCTGGTCTCATTTCAGCATGAAATTGGACCTTTATTTCCGCCTACTCAGAACACAGCGTGTTGCAAATGCAAGCAGAAAGAAGCTATTTACAAAGCGTTATTTGGGAAAAGCACACACGAGGCTCCTCCATAATCACATACAAGATTTTCATGTATGTTGAGTTTTGCCTCATTTACGCTGATATGCAATTTTCCTCTCGAGCAGCTTTAAATGCATATAAATTGATGCTGATTCTCTCCATGAATGTCATCTAAAAATTATCCTTGTTCTTCCCTTTCAGTTCTTTAGATACATGTATCCATCATACTGCAGCGTTCCATTTATTATGCAGTACTGGCACTGTTGTGTGCATATAAACTACCTAGACACTACTAGCATATAACCTGATGAATACCGCCTGTTCCTGAGAAGGTGCATGTTTGTGAGATGTGATCATAATGAAAACCCCAAAATTACTATGCAACGCTGTCTGTTCTGTATTGTATTGTAAGCTTCATTCACAAATATGTCACAGTGAGTCCAGCTGTTGGAAACCAGCACATAAAAACATGTCACATTGTCCAATAAACCATCTGCTGCTTCTAAGGGGGATGGAAGGATCTGATGTGATTCAATTCACCTGTTGATACTGCATTCCTCATATCAATAATGTTCTCATCCTGCTCCATTTCCTTTCCACATCATGCCATAATGTCCCAGGATTGTTTCTAAATTACTTAAATGACTTGGTAAAAACCCATGTGCATATGTGAGTTTGTTGCTCAAGACAAGACTACATGATGCTTTGAAGACACCTGCTGTTACAACTTAAACTGAATGCCAAAAAGAACATATTCTTTCATCACGTTGCATGTGGCACTTTTGCACATTGAAACATTATGTGATGCAGGAGAACAGTCCACTCAACTCTGCAGTGTTCGATCTCATCACTAACACTACAGCTCGCAACAAATGTGTATTATTACTGACCGTTGTGAACAAAGATACTCACTTACCGTGTAACGACCACCAATTCCTTCTCTTATTCCTCAGTCTGTGTTGTAGCTGTTATAAATGGCCGCCCTATTAGGGGGGGCATGAAACAACGACTTTTTTCATCACGATTAGTCAGCTGAGAAATAAGTTGTTCATGTCACTCTGTACTTTTCTGAAAAGTTAAAGCATTCTCTCAACTTTTCTAAGTGCTCTGCTCTGCCACAAAATCACCAGGTGCAGCTGCTTTTGAAAGTGATGACCTTTTGTGCTCCCTGTGGCAGCTCTCTATTTATTTTAAGGTAGAAAATGGCAATTTGGACAAAGGGAGAAAAAAGTGTTGAACAAGTTCAGCTACAAGTTGTTTGCAATTATTGCTCTCGCTATTACTACTTCTGCTAACATTGAATGGAATGAAATCAATACTACTATTATTTTTAATGCTATTTATACTGCTGCTATAATTGCTGCTAGTACCACCGGCACAACAAGTTGAACAATTAGAAACTGTAAAAAATGTATGTTTTATCACAAGTAAGGCGTTTCTTGATGCACCGCACATTGTACGCTTTAGGGCACGGCTAATGGGGATCCTAACAAGTGAACAAATAAACAAGTACAGCATACGTGCGCATATGCTCCTACACACACATAATTCATCAAAACTTCCTCTTTTGCTGTTCCCCTGACAGATTTCGATTAAGCAGTTTACCCACGAAAATGTGAACGTCAGTGTAATCATACAGCCGTGAGTCACTGCAAACTTTTGATCAATGTATGCATAAGCACGAACAGCATATAGACGCACACACACACACACGCAGACTGATGGTTTCTATGAGAGTTTCAAAATTAGCTGTCAAAATCATTAATCATGATGTGCTAATCAGGTCTGTTTGTGTTTGTTTGTGTCTCCCTCGGAGAATCACGCTGTTTCTAACAAATTAATCCCCCCAACAGCGCGTGTGTGTGTGTGTAAATAAACCAAATGGTCGATGTTTTGCAAGGTGTTGCTCTGTGTGATTTCTCCACTCTCTTTTGAAATTTGAAAATATGCCAGTATTTCGCTAATGATTACTAATAGAGAGACATACAAACAGAGCTCTCTTCACCACTCTCTTTTATTCCTCTGTAATTTCATTTTGTTCACACGTGTCTCTGTGGTAGCCTACTGAGTAAAAAAAAAAAAGAAGAACTGATGCTCTTTGAAATTCCAGCCTTTCACTGGGAGGCATCTGTTATCCTTCTAACAAAACAAGAATTACAAATTCTACAGTTTCAGAACAGAACTGTCATGTACTTGTTAAGTCAACCCTTCTGTGTCATTTACTCGATAATTAACTCCATTTTGGGGATGTTGGTTGGTCTTATGGGCAGACAGCTTCAGTCATGCGAACGGTTGGTAACCAGCTTGATGTGGACTTCAGAAACGCGTTCACTGTCTATGTCTGACCAATACAGGATTGATGTTTATTACCTTAAAAAAACATTAGGATCATTCAATTCTAGTATGACTTAAAATATTTTTAACACAACTTTCAAAAATGTCTGATGAGGACTTTTGCACAGCTGTCTTGAGAAAAAACAAGTCTCTTTTGAGTCCTGCTGCTTCAAAACACGACTGGGGTACTTATGACACTCCGATATTATGAATTGGTTTCATTTATTATGACTGACACAGTAGGAAGACAAATCACCTTATACAGTGCCTAATGATCTAGGTCATTTCGGGAATTTGGGGTTGCTGGAGCCTATGCTGACAACTGCTATAGTTATACGAGAGACTGGGTTTTGTATGTCAGTTTATATCCACTTTCCTGCAGATTCCAGCTGCTGTTAGTTTCCACTGGAAGACTGGTTTTATTTTTTGCTTTTTTGACACGTCTCAACAACTATTGGATGGATTGCCATTAAATTTGGTACAGGCATTCTTGTTCCACTCAGGATGAATTTTAATAACACTGGTGATTCTCAGAATTTTCATCTAGTGAAATTATCAGGTAAAGATCTCAGTTTATTCAGTACTTTGGTTAATAACCAAATACATACAAAACTAATGATCCCATCAGCCTCAGCTGTATTTTGTGTTTGGTGTTGATTAGCAAATGTTGGCGAGCAAACTTGCTAAATTAAGATAATGAACACAGTAAATACCATACCTTCTAAATACTAGCATGTTAGCATTGTCATTGTGAGCATGTTAGCATGCTTAAAAATGAAATTCATGAAATTTCGTGAAATTAAATTTGTCACCTGCTTTTTAAAGATTCATGCTTTGAATCTTTAAAAAGCAGGTGACAAAGAATGGACTTGGGGCTGAGTGCTACAGACCTACAGGGAAATTTGGGAAGTACTTTAAGATGGAATAAGAAAAATAAAGAATAATGCCAGCTTAATTTTTTCAGTGTTTAAATATATAACACATATACATAAGGAGGAACAAATATTGTTGAGTGTACTTTTTTACTCCACAATCCTTATTTTTTTACTGACAATCACAGCTACTGCTAAGTTATTTTTTACTTTCTTACAATAAGAGTATGCCAATTTATTTAATAGAGTGATAACCCTGAACTTTAAGTGTATGATGACTAGTAATATTTAGCATAGCACACTTCCAATTGCAGTGTAAGGGGAGGGGCTGGAGAATTGTTAGGGTTCCTTAAGCAGCGCCCATTTATCCATGTTAACAGACACTGAATTTGGCATTCAGGGTTGCAAGAAGAGCAAATGTTAATGTCTTGGGGTAGGGTTTCCCTTTGAGGACAACTGCAACATCTGTCTTATTATACAGGGGAGCTCCAGCGGTCATGGAAGTAAACTGGATTTTAACGGTTCAATTCGGAGCCCGCCCTTCTGAGACAGAATGCTGAGAATTGAGTTATAATTACATGAGATTGACAGCATCTTTGAGGTAATTAAGCAGAAAAGGCTGATGAAATACCCCCAGGTGTGCAGGGAGGGGGAAGTGGCGGGCAGGAAGCGCTCTCGGGATTGGAATTAAAAATGATTATTAGGGGCTGATGACTGGGAACAGAGCCAGAGAGAGTTGACAGAAAAAGTGAGAGCGAGCACGACATAAGGCCTGTAAGTTCCTCCCTGACTTATTTTTCATGCCTACTTGCTCCCATGTTAGCCCATGTATGCAACCTCAGAGCAGCGCCACCCTCATCAGCTCTGCGACTTCATGATGCTATAACAGTTAGCCATGACAATATTCATCCAATTAACAGGCTTTATGCGATTAGTCAGCCTATCCATTCATCTAATGTGATTCGCCTCATTACTGGATGACTTCATAAGGAAGATGATCTGACTGCAGAGACACACTGACAAAGGGGGAGGGGTGTGTGCAAGGAATGATGAAAGCTCATTTAATCAGAGAGCCAATTCCATATGATGAGGGAACCAATGTTTCCTCCTCTCAATGATAATGATTTGAAAGGACAAAACCATCTAGCCTGATAATGCTGGATGTAAAAAGACAATTTTAACGTAGAGAATATATGATATTGCCACACTATGTGAGGACAGACTGTAAAGACTGCTTCTATAGAGAGTCTCCAAACAGTAAAAGCCTGGACAAGATCATTTATTTCAGCTCTTGAGTTGCTTTTAGGATTGGCAGGCTAAATGTGGCAGCAGCAGCCTACACATTAGAGAACTTGGATTTTGATTGGAAGAATGAATCACAAAACCAGCAGAAGAAACCTAGGTGGACAAAGTGAACTGTAGTCTATACTTAAGTCGCAAGGCCAGTAATACCTTGCATCTAATTTCCTTAGCAATAGATGTAATATTTGATGTATACTCAGTCAGCGTTCCCTGGATAAATGAACCAAAAGGCCATCCTATGAGGTAAAAGCTTTCAGCTGACTCTCAAAGCCTGTTTGGTAAGCTGCTATTGTATATAGAGTCAATCCATTTTTGGATGACAGTCAGTCAGTCTTTCCACCACTTTATATTATTGTTCCATTGTAACAACAGATTTATGTTCTCATCAAAAACAGACAACATATCACATGATTTACACATGTTTCTTATATATTTTCTTAGTGCACAGAAATATATAGTAACACATAAGTAACACAAAGCTGATAATCTGATACAGGTTCAGATCAGTGCTGAACACTAGAAAGACCGAACACTAAAAACATTCAGAGACCTAAAAGTGCGGGATCACATCAGTAAGTATTAATGCATGTATGAAATACATGACTTACACACTCTTATCTATATGCACCACATACAAAATATAGTCTACAAAGCTGACATGTTAACACTGTTATTCTAGTTACTTCTAGTATCTTAAAAGTCTAAATTCTAATTACGTAAAGCTTATTACTCAATATACAGCTCAGCTTAAAAACGAACAGTGAAGAAATTCTTACAAGCAAGCAGCCAGACCTCCTGCACACTCATTCACTAATCACACAACATCAACAGGTGACTCAACTGGATCAATTCAAAATGAATCAGAGTCTTTCCATGTGAGCCCAGACAGCTCACTGTAACTTCAACAAGTAAACTACCTACAGCACAATTTTATGATCTCTACTGCTGCATTCTTTTTAAGGAGATAAATTCATACAACAGCCACAGAGACATGTTTAACCATCAGAGAAGAAATTAGCGACCAAACGGACAGAGAGAGAGAAGCTGTATCTGATTCAATTATCCATGTCATAATGTGTTTGTGTGTTAACAGATCTTTTTTTCTGCTGGTTAATCAGGCTGATATCATTTGCAACAATGACAAACAAGCTAACTCTCCCGGTTGTTTCATTTAAATTATGCTGTAAACTTTCTATTGTTGTTGAGAGGAATTCACAAAATTCATGAAACTCAGAAACTGTCATTAGACAATGTCTATATTGTATTCTGGTTGTTGATTGGTTAGGGAGGGGAGGAGGGTGTCCTCCCATGGAGCGTCATTTTAAATGTTTTGGCCTATCATAGATTAGCATGAAAAAAATGAAGTACATTCAATTGATGTGAGATCCACTTGAGCCACTTGATGCTAGCTCCAAAAGTGAGTCAATCCCCATAGACCCCCATGTTAAAATGCCCAACTTTACAGCAGAAATAAACATGTTTACCGCCTGGTACAAAAAACGGTTTTGGGCTCTATAGCTAATTTCCCCTGTCATAACAACCGATCGGAAGTTTGATCCGTCTTCATTACGTGATTACAAAGCTCAGGTTTCACTCTTTCTTGTGATATGGGTTGCATATCTATGCAACGACAAGTTCATGAGTAATTCAAACAAGAGTAATAGGTGCGGAGATGGAGGCAGAACTGTATGCAGATTGTAACAATGATTCAATTTGATGTTAATTCAAAATTATTTTTCTAGCCAACACTTTGTTGCACAGACAAGCAACTAGCATCATTGGAAAGCTCAAGTCGTGCCATTTCATTTGATATGTGCGCCACCTCGCTGTGATGAATACTTCGTGACCAATCAACCGAGAAGAAGGGGTGTGAATTTGGATGCAAATTGCATCTGTTAGGCTCTAAGGGTTAAAACACTTTGGCCTGATGAAGATCTGTCTTGGATCAAAACATTGTCTATTTGAATACATTTTGTGGCTTGCAGCCAGTGTGCAGATGTTCCTTTTTTCACTGATGCTGCTTTTTGAATGTGCATATAATTATACCTCCTCTACAGTAAAAAAGAAAACATTTCTTATTGGTTTGTGATGGGACGTGATTTCTCACATGAAAACGCTTCTCACCCATTCTCTACCTGCACTTTGGCATTCCATGGCTCTGTAGTTCTCTGTAGCTGCTGTGAACCAACAATGGTGGCGATTTATGTCCATAAGTTGTTTCCTCCACTTTTATTTTAAGCTATTTCATGAATCAGCTGTTAATCTGATTGTTGCTTGCACTGGGTCAGAGGATGTTTGCATAAAGTTGAGCCTTTCTCAATTTTCCCTGTGGTGTAGCTTGGCACTTTTTGAATCACTCTAGCTCAGCAAGGGGCACCGGGCTGTAAAACCAGGTCTTGTTCATAATGAATAGCAGTCCATTGCTGTCCCAGCATTAGTTTCCACCTTGCTACAAGTCACTCTACTTCCAGCGCTGCCACTGAACATTGGCATTTGGCATGAATCGGGGGTTGCAGAATGATCTAATATAAACATAATTTCTATAGATACCTGACTGTGTTGAACATTCATGCTCCACTAGCACAGCTGAGTGCTGGGGCAAAAAGTCAAATAAAGTGCCATGGACAATGACTTTGTGATATAAAGGCATACAGTACAAGACAGTAAAACACGGAGAAACATGGAGAAACATGGTGCAGCAGAGAGATGGGACTTGGCAAGTACAATCACCCACATGGGCAGCACACATATCCACTGCCAGGCAGAAACTAAATATGCTGAAATGAGCTTCCAGCAGATGGTAACACTGGCTCCTTAAACCAAGACACTCCACTTGACAATACCAGAAACTTGAGTCCGAGGGGTTAGTGTAAGGACGAATATAGGAATGAACTCTAGCAATGTCACAGTCAACACTGTTATAAGCAGAAGATCAAAATTAACCAACTTTACTGTGACTTTATTAGGAGCAAACCACGTGTTACGTCTGTAGCTTCTTCAGGTTCACTCAGCAAAATCACAGTTCTCACAGGTATGATAAATAATTCTGGGTCACATGGCTAATTATCACAGTTTTCATTTTTTCAGTGCTTCAAAGGGGAGCATTTTCCAAAAAACATGACAATAATATTACACAAAATTGTATTTTTCAAAAAACATGGTATGGTTAATGTTCCACAGAGTTACAAGGACCTGATTGAAAAATGGCTGTGCATGGGGAGCTCTGTTGAATTTTGTAAGCAGGTTTTAGTAATACAGATATCACAGTTAGAAGATATATTGTTACAATGTCTTTCACTTCTCAGCAGATTCCTCCTTTGCATCTATTTTTACAAGTCTCTAACCATGCACAGTCTTAAACTGCAGTGGTAGTCAGCCTGCATCACATACATTAGCACTACAGCAATTAGCAAAGCTTATTTTGTCTTTCTGGTACTGTCAAGAGGAAATTAATTGGTATGTTGCTGCCCAAAATCCATGTATCACAATCAACAGGTTTTCAGGTCAGTTCTTCTGATATGTGAAAAGAAAAGATTTTACTATCAATTGTCCTCAGGAAGTAAAAAACAGAGCAAGAGCAAATCAGTGTGGCAAAAAAAGAAAAGAATGTAATCTGCACTGAGTTTTGTCCGTGCACTTGAGGGTGAATGTGATTCCGGTGCCAAATTATAGAATAAGTACAAAGGAGAATATTTGCTCTGTGCAATGTAATTCTCTTTAGAAAAGTAGCGTTTTTTTCTTTTTTTCCTCATTATTCATTATGAAAGTAAACAATATGTTGACATTTTTGCAGCTTTGACTTTCACATTATTCACACTGAGAATAAAATAAATTGCACAACATACATGCTGAGTTCTAAAATAGATAAATAGAGAATTGAGTGGATTTTAGACTTAGTCTCAGTACAAATAAAACAGATGAATATTACATGAAAGCACAAGTTTTAAATGTCATTTATCCTTACTTATATTTGGTTCTTTATTTCAAATAACTTATTTGTAGTTTTGAGTTTTTAAAGTATAAAATGTCAAAACGAATAAGGCTCGCCGTACAGGTTGATCTTGCTGTGGCAACTCTATAAAGAAATATAATTTGGAAAATATAAACCAGAAGTTTTTTCTCAGCTGTTAGAACAGAGGTGCTGGGAACAGCAGGGGTGTGAACTGAGAATGTGAAGGATCAAAAGATAGATAAATCAAGTTAAAAAAATAATAACAAATAGGAAGAAAATGCTGCATTTTTACTGTGGGTGAATAAAAAAAAGGCAAAAAAACCATTGGCTACTGACTGTCAAGTCTAACATAAATAGCGGGCTTTAAATTCAGATAAATGGCTCATTTTGAAGTCTAGCTGCAGCATTTTTTGTAGTTTATCTCACCTTGGAAATGCATATATCGTAGCAGAGAATGTCAGAACTAGAGCAGAGATGGGGGTACTGGTTTGTGTGCTGCTGCGCTCTGGTTCGAGCCATCTAGCCATGTGTAGCTGAATCCTGCTAATTAATGCAAGGACACACCCCAGGGATACCGCCGAGGAAAAATACAACAAAACATCCCTGGGCAAGGTGAAAGAGTAATAAACACACACATACACACATAAAATGCATTATCAGCGCTGTGAGACATTCTGTTCAGTCGAGTCAGTCAAAGCCTATATCTATTCACCTAGTAGTGTGATAGTAGCAGAGTACAGCCTGTGGATGTGTTAACAGAGCTCTACCCTTCACTCTGTGTCAGTCACTCTCTTGCCTTGTCCTCTTTGTCTGTTGCTAATGCTTGTCTTCTCCTCTCTGAATCCGTCTCTTTGTGCTTCTGGAGGTCTGTCCTGCTGTTTCCATCTCTGTCTTTTTTTCTATCTGCGTGGGTCTCTTTCTCTCTCTCTTTCCACAGCCTTTGGGTGTGTCTATGTGCCAGCCATTGGAAGACATTTTCTGATAAATATTCATCCACCCCTGCAGCCTACTGTGTCTGTTTGAATGCTAATCAATTTCTCTGAAATTTCCACTGGCCTACTTATGTTTTCAGAGCCACTGCTCCCTCCTCTTAACTCCTATACTTGCGTCTTTTGCTAGACCGTCTTTCCTTTCCTTACAGTTTGTTTACTCTCCTCTCCTTGTTTTTTTTCCCTCTCTCCTAAATTTTCCTTTTCTTTTCTCTCTGCTCCTTTCATTTTCTTTCTATTCCTTTCCTTACATTTCCTTTCCTCTCATAATAATTCCTTTTCTTTCCTTTCCTTGAGCCTCTCCTCTCTCCTCTTCTTTCCTCTCCTCACCCCGTATTTCACCTTCTTCCCTCCTCTTTGCTTTCCCCATCTTTCCTTCCCTTTCACAATTCCAATCTTCTTGTTCTCTTCCCTCATCCTTACTCCTCTCTTGTAGTTTATCCCCTTCTTCTTGCTTTTTCTCTTTTCTCTTTGCTGCAGCTCCTTGTCCCCCCCCCCCCCCCTTTTTCTCATTTACACCCTGTCCTTTAATTTCTTCTGCCCTCCTATTGTCTGTTCCCTTCATCCTGGCTCACCTTCACTCCGCACCAATCCTTTTGTCTCTCCCTACTTGTTCTTTATTGCCTCTCCTCTCCTCTCCTCTTCTTTCCTCTCCTCTCCTCCGTCTCACACAATCTTTGGTGAGCCAGCATGAACATGCATGCAGACACAAGTGACGGAAGACATGATCCTCTACCTTTCTCACGCACTCTCTCTCATGCCTATGGCATACAGATGTAATCACTTGTGGACAGGAGCAGGTGGGAGTATGGTCAGCGTGTAGAGGTTAGAGCAACTTCGAAAGCTTCGATGGGCGCTTAGGAGGAATGAAGAAAGGGAGGAAGGTGAGAGGATCGAGGAATAATTCCTTCAGTGTGAATTAGTGGTATGGGATAGTTTTCCTTCCCACTGTGAGTAGGAACTGCTGAACATCTAATCATCCCTACCAGGCTCCAAAGGCCCCGAGATATGGTCACTTGGGAAATGGCAGCATATGGATGATGCATACAAGAAGAGAGGAAGGAAGGAAGAGAGGCAGTGAAGATATTCAGAAAGGAGGTAACAAAGACAGAGGACAAGAGGGAGGTTAAAAAAAACTCCAGGGGATGAAGGAAGGAAGGAAGGAAAGTCAGCTGTAGGATGGGTGCTTTCTTGAAACATTAACAGTTATACATGGAGACAAAAAGAAAGTGGACATATGAGGGAAAAAGAACACAGCGATCAGATGAGCTAATACACCTGGGATATGCAAATACGGACAGAAGAGCAGGAGAGAGGGAGGTGGGAAAGGAATGAATGAGTGAAGGAAGGTTGCAGATTAGAGAAAAGAGGGGAATAAGAGATTAAAGCCTTGGAGGGAATCGACAGTACCGGGTTGAGAATAGAAAGAAAAGAGCTCTGTGGGAGCTCCACGGTCGAAACTGATTCTTACGGCTCTATATAGGGTCAATGTGAGTAGGATATGCAAATGTATGGAGATGGGTAAAGACGGTTGGAGGGAAGGATTGATAGGATGAGAAAAAAGGGATGGGAGGGAATTTGAGGAAATGAGCAGCATGGGATTAACGAGGGAATTTAATGGTCTAACCTGTGGAAGCGTTCTAATAAGCTTGCGGCAAGATGGTGCTCACTGGTTTCTGTATGTGATGGTAATGATGGCTACCAGCTGCTTTTCAGGTGACTGTTGTGACACAGTCAGAATATTTTACCCAGAATGTTAAAAGATTTTAATGGAAAGTTGCAGATTTTGAGGATTTGGGTGCACTGAGAAAGCACTTATTTAGAATGGTGGGTCCTTGACTTACTGTCCCCACTCTGCACCAATTGGCAGCTTAGAGCAAAATTGTTCAAATGTCAAAGTGTCTCTTTTGAGTTCACGGTTGTGGAATGAAGAGGCATTTTAAAGAGAGGATTGTAATGCAGATGGAGGAGGGCACATCACAAGTGATGGATTTTTTAAATTTTGTAACTTTAATGCTGTTAGACCAGTAAGGGTGTTTTCAGACCTATAGTTTGTTTGCACTGATCCAAATCAGTGGATGGGTTGGTAAACTTGGTTCAGTTTCTTTTCTCACAGAAAACATTCATGTGAATCAAAATGTCACATCTTGTAACTTAGTCAGATGGAGATACAATCACGTTCCCACCGCAAACAAACCGCTCCAGAATTTGTTTGTGACCAGAACGAGACAACTTCCTCTAAAGGTTCTCGGCATTGTTGTTTTTAGTCAGCACCTGAGCGCAATGCTGTGTTCAGATCTGCCTAAATGAATTGTACCAAGGAGGAAAAGGAGCGTAAGATCTTAAGATTCTACCACACTACACAAAGCAGGTTTGAAAATGCCCTAAGTTTATATTTGTCTGTCTTCAGTGAAACCAAAAGAAGGCTTATTTAATCTGTACCAGGAAGGATAGAGGAAAGTGTCTCTCATCCTCTTTACCAATAAAACTGACGAAATGGAGACAAAATGATCTACAAAGTGGCAGAGAATTACTGATGTCAAGAAATGTGAGAAGATGTCAGGCCAAAAGACAGTCTGAAAAATCCTAACATTAAAGGGAAATCTTTCCAAATGCTTCCAAGAGCTTTATAGGAGAATGCACATGTGTGACTGAAAAACTATAATAACAGAATGTCTATTACATGTCAAACTAAAAAAAAAGCATGATAGATGGATTAAACACGAGGACTCAGTGAGTTTGGTAAATATATTTCAGGAAAGGGCAGGCCTATCAGAGCCTTATTGAATTGAAAAATCTGAAACAGCGAAAGAGTCCACAGGTCATGCTGATTTTTCCAAAACCAGAAGCTGCAAAAGGGGGATGGTCTTATAAGCAGGAAAGGTATTATATTGTGACTAAAGTATTTATTGTCATGTGCAAGCTTTGGGGTCTTTGGAACCTTTGTCCGCAATATTCCAAAAACACAGTGGATCAGAAGGGTATTTGTCCACGTACTGACCTTGCCAAGATCCTTACATGTCCACAGATACATATATTAGCCCTATTTCATGCATATGGAGATACATTAAATATTAACCCCTGCACATTTACATACCTGATAATTGAGCTTAATTATTCAACACCGAATACCCTCCGACTTCCTGCATATCTCCTTGCAGACTGTGTTGCCTAAAGCCTTTTCATGGGTCATTACACAGCTCCCCACTCTGTTTATTCATGCAAATTGTATCACAATGCACATAGTTTAATATCACACTGTGCCAGGCAAGATCAAAGACAGAAATGAAGGTTAATATGGGAGTCGTCTGGGCTGGAATCTTAAGATATGATCCCAGCCTTGTGTGTTTTACCAAAATAGAAAGGGGAAAAAAAATGCTTGGGAATTATGGATCTCAAGGAGCTACCAAGATAAATATTCAAAGAGAAGTGAAGAAGAGAGTGTCGTAGATGCAGTGTGATGTAAGCACAAGTGAGAGGAAAGCAGGAGGATTATCTCTGATTTTTGGGGGGAAGAAAAAAATAACTCAGCATAAATATCTGCTCAGGCACTGAATTAAGCATGATCCTGTCTCCATACATCATACTGCCAGGCAATCCACACTCAAGCACATGTTTACAAAATCACAGCTGAATTCATATGCTGCTACTCGGGTGCTGTTATCTTTATTTCTACAATTCTCCATTTCCCTTCATGATCTAATTTTCATTCCCCTCATCAAGATAGCAGGTAGGTAGCAAAGCTGGCTGGCGCTCTGCTCATTAACATTCCCATCTTCCAGCATTTGTCCAATCTGTGGCTCTGTAGCTGTGATCTGATTCAGAAGCTGGCACAGTGGTGTGAGAAGGCAATTAATCACACTAGTTAATAGGCAAGATGCGGTAGATGAAGAAGAGGTGTAGGTCTCCATGTTATACCGACAGACAATTAGATAATCCAAGAGTTTGATGTACTACCTTGTGTTTGGATGAGATTTCCATCTATAAAGCCTTGTTGCTGACTTTATTCTATAAAAGAACATTCATTCTTGACTGGAGATATTTCTCATTAACTTGTGATGTGCATATGAAGTTGATGAGTTTGTTCTTCACTTAGCAGCTTGAGTGAAAATGTAAGTAAAATATTCACAAATGTTTTTATCATAACTGAGACCAAAACAGAAATCAGCTCTGCTCCTTTCACCTAAGAACACATGTTCTCTGGAAAGTTTACTCTTGCAGTAATAAACAGTGTCAACTTAGCCCGAGCTGCTAAGTTTATAAGACAGTTTCCCTATAAAAAAGGAACATGGTGCTTCTTAAAGGCCGATTCTGGGTGAATGGGCTGACAGCAACCACAGCTTTAAAGTCCACCACATGCCTATTCGAGATTCATGAGGGTTTTGTCAAACACAACCTTTTTAATGAAACTGAGCCCTATACTTCTAAAAGAATGTTTAAATGTTTTTTTTACATTAAAACACATTTTAAAATTGTACACACTTTTACGACACTTGAGCCAAACCTTTCAACCAGTAGTTCTAGTTGGTGTTCACCTCTGCCTTCTATACTTACATGGCAAGACCAAGAATAAATAGGACTGCGTAACCTTTTGCTGCTATGTATTCACTCTGTATGTACAAAAAAATAATAATAATAGGATGACCTACAGGTTGCTGAGCCTCACAACCACTCAAAAAAGGGTTCAAAATGTACATGTTACCCCACCCCACCTACCGGGCTGGTCCCAGCGGATAAGTCCAGGGCTGAATTTATTTTCCGGTACACCCCTGAGGTCTCCTGACATTACAGCACATCATCTCGTCTCGTACAATATAGACCATGCTACGCCTATTCTACAGTTTTCACTTTGAGTACTTAGGAAAAGGTGCAGAGGGCACATATGCAGAGATGTGCTATGAAACTTGACAGTGTAAATAAATAAATGACTTCATGAATAACAAATAAACAGCAGGGCTACACTGTAGTCAGTATAGGTCACTAAATCACTGATTGTGAACACTTGGAGACACCAAGGTAAAGGTCAGCAGGAACTACAGTACACATGTGGATTTAAAAAAAGTGGGGTATTGAGTTTAGATCCTCAGTGCAAAAGTGGTTCACATACAGTTCCAAGGTCTAGTTAAATAAAATATTTGCAATTCATGTATATCATGGCTATAGAAGAAAGAAGATGGAAGGAGAAAAAGAAGCAAAGACTGATGCAAGGGAAGAGGGACTGAGGTAAGTATTGAAATTCTTGTTGCGATGCAAAAGCTTGCCTTTTTTTTAAAGATTTTTTTTGACATTTTTGCCTTTAGATGACAGTCATTAATGAAGAGGTAGACAGGAAACAAGGGGAGAGAGATGGGTATGCCATGCAACAAAGGTACCTGGCTAGAATCGAACGAGGTTTGCCTTTTGCTGTAACCAATCAGTAGTGATTGAGATCTTTCCTGTCAATGTCAATGTCAGTCAACACAGAGGCTTTGGTTGCTAAAGTTTATGCCAATATATGCCAATTTTAGAGATGTTATATCTGTAACTCCAGCTGATTTGATCTATACTTTCTATCATTTTTGTGGAAATTGGCCTTATTGCCATTTTTAACATTCTTAATCCCACCTACAAAGACCTTAATGGCTTAGTTTTGTTTCCAACACCTGTTAATGTCGCCAGACATATTTAAATGAAAACTATTAAAAGGATATTTTCATATGGGTCTCAAAATGTTTTCTGCAGGGATTTTGACGTTTGTGTACATTTTTGCAAGTTTGGTAGAGATAATGCCCCCATATTTATATTTAGCTACTTGTCACATGCTTGGTCAACCAGACTGTGTAGACTGGGATTCAGATCAAGGCGTGGTAAACTGTTAGTGGCAGTTGTCATTTTTTCTGTTGTGTGACCAACTGGTGTGACTCAGTTGTGCCGACTGTCACATTCCGCAGTTGTGCCCGACTGTGATGTTGTCGGTCCAAGTTCTTCTGCTCTTTTTAAGTATTTAGACTCCAACATGTCCACTGTCTGGATGACAGACTGTAACCCGGTTTTGTCTTGTAGAAACCATTTGGCAAAAGTTGAGTGAAAGACCAGAAAATAATGATACTATGTTTCAATAATACCATGAGACAGTGGCATGCATCTCGATGGCCTTTAGTATTAATGGGTATTACACACTGAGGTCTTCTATGCATTGTGATTATCATGCCAACATTGATTGAAAAAAAGGAAAGTAAGGAATATATTGAGGAAGAAATTAATAAATCAACTGATGACAGAAAAAGAAAAGGCTTATGAACCTGCAATCCAATCTTGTCATATCACTAGTACTACTTTCCTATCCAATGCCCGGGTTATCACCCACACACATACAGCATCTGTCAGTGCTGGCTGTGACTCCTATCACTGGACAGGAAGAACCAGTGAGGCTATGGGGCCAGAACAGGGACAGTTAAATTTTGGCATCCAAAATAAAATTTGGCACTGAAAACAAAACCTGAACTGGAAAAAGTAAGCATTGGCATTGAAACACTTGTACTGGAAAAAAGTTGTACTGGCACTGAAACAAGTATTGGCTCTGAAAAAAGTTCCACTGAAAAATGAAACAGCGCATTAAAAACATTACAATCTTACAATCTTATTTTATTTTGATATTTTTTTTATTATGATGCGTTTTTTAGGGATGTGCATCTCCATCAATTAGGTAGATGTGATCCACATCTTGATGCCATACCAATGCCATATGATACAATTCACCCCTATTGTGATGCAGTGTGATTCAACGTGATACGATTTGATTCGACATGATGCAAAAGAATGATGCTATATGCAATTCAATAATGGTGCAGAGAGTTTGATTTTATTTCTTAAGCACACAACAAATCATAATTGAACTAAAAGAAGTGCCAATTTTACTTTAAATATTTGTTCTCTCATATTCATAAGCCTCTCATTTATGCAGCTTTTTTTTACCTAAAAAAAACACTTGGACCTTTCACAAACAGGCCTTTTCACAAGTTCTTTGTGGTGTAGCGTTCCCTGTCTCCAGTTAACATGCATATGCTCCGTGACCCAAACAATTATTGTCAAAATAGTTTAATAATCAACATCAGTAGTCCTGTGTCGTCATCCCAGGGAGAAATTGATCTGATGAACTGATCTGTGCAGCTCTTTGGTGATTTACTGTTGGTTCTAATGTCTCGGTAGCATTACATAGCATTACTCCTGTAGCATTATTACATCATAATACAAAAAATATCAAAACAAAAAAAGAGAATCAGATTGTAATTTTCTCAATGCCCAGTTTTATTTTCCAGTGGAACTATTTTCAGTGCCAATACAACTTTTTCCAACACAAGTGTTTCAATGCCAATGTTTCCTTCTTTCAGTTCAGGTTTTGTTTTCAATGACAAACTTTATTTTCAATGCCAAAATTTAACAGTCCCCATTCTGGCCCCATAAGAGGCCACCTTGTGTTGCTTTGGATGAATCCTTCACTGTAAGGTCCACGCATCTAAGAGTTTACCCATCTGTGGATACTTGGAGAGGTTTGATCTTTATAGTGTAACTGAACTCTGTGGACCTCCAGCGCTCATTGTAATTCAGATGGCTGGAAGGAAAAATGATAAATATGTATGCCTTAGTTGTTGATGTTGCACAGAAACCCTCAGAAATTTCAAACAGCCAGAGTCCCACTGTCAAACAAATCAGTGTAGTGATATGGACCCATTCTGGAAGCAGGTACACTCACTGCTGTGTATGTGCATCTTGTGAGTGTTGCTGACACTGATCTTAATAGCACATGTATTGCTAATGAGCTTGTCTCCATTGTTAAATTACCTCATCCCTCTCTCTTTTTGGTGCAAATTCAGTAGACACTGAGTAAAATACAATACTAAATCGATTTGGTGTATGTGAATATCCATTTGATGTCTTTTTATGTTGAATGTGGAGCTGCTTGTACTTTCATCTCTGGTTGGTAAGGGCTCATCTGGCTAAAACATAGTTTACGGCTGTGAGATTCCTCTGTTGCCTTTTCACTGTGTGCCATGTTCACGTATTGCCATGGCAGCCTATGCTACGTGGCTCTGTTGTTTCCGCCAACTGCATCCTGGTATCTGGAAAAATCATGATAAATTGGTAATTTTAAACTGTTGATGTTTTCTGTAATTTCAAAATATAAGTGATGAAATTTCTGGTTTTGCTGCATTTGTGTAACCTCTTTTTGAATTTAAAGTGTTTTCAAATATAATTGAAAATAATATTATCAAAATCGTCTCTGTAGTTTGTACAGCTGTCAAAACAAATGAAGCAAAAATTACATTTTCTATTTTTGCTTCATTTAAAATAAAAAAAAAAAAACCTTTTTGAAGAGTAGATAAAAGCCGCCCAAACACAATTCAGTTTCACAGGAATACAAAAATCAATGTGTAAAAGCCTTTGATGAATGTGCATTTTCTTACAAGGACAGACACAATCAAGTTGACAGGAGAAATTTGATTTCGTCAATGCAGGTGCTTCTTCAATCATGGTAAAACCACAGACCTATTTGTCATAGTTGACAGCAGTTTCTCACACTGAAGGTTTGTGTGTGTAAAACGAAAAAGAAACATGATGCACCACAGCACTCAGAACAAAATCTACTTTTTTATTACTGACTCCGGCTTGTTACATCAAATTACCTTCTACAACTCCTTTGGGAAAACAAGATTCCTTTGTGTAAGAGTTTGATTCTGGCCAACTGCAGCTCTCTCTGTTCAAACAGCTGCAAGCAGAGGCTTTCTCTCTCCTTTCTTTTGATTATGCCGATCACTGCCAGAGAGTGGAAGTAGAAGTACCAGCCCACAAGTTTGAGTCAATGACAAACTTCAGCCTTAATCAAAACACCACTCACACCCAGCCCTGTCCCTTACCCCCTTATCTAAAAGAGACTGACAGCATGCTGATAGACACCTTGGCTAATGTAGAAAACATTTTAGATCGTCATATGGCAAGATGCCAAGGTGCCAAAGAACATAGGTCTTTTTTTATTGTTTACTAGATGAAATAAAATAGATACAATTTCATTTTATTTGTGATAAAATCTTACCCATTCGAAATAAAAGCAAAGTAGAAACGATTTCACAGAGAATGCCTGTAGAATAACACTGTATATACATTCAATATCTGTGTTGGAGTTAATGTACGTCTATAACATTTTGGTTCACTGGATTAAGTGGCTCAAACAGCCTCAAGCCAATGCAGTTCAGTCACTTTTAAGTAAAAATCTTGCATGAAAAAGTGATCCATTCAAAACCTGAACTGAGGGGCTGCATAAAGGGCCAGTATAAGATAAACAAGGAGTTTTTTTAAATTGTAAATCATGCAAAGCTACTCTAGTGGAGTCCCAGAATAAAAATATAGAGCTGGAAATGGGCATAATAGGTCCCCTTTAAGAACTAAATGACTGAAATATTGACTTCTATGTAGCAAAAACCAAGGGACATGCTTTTTGGATGTTTAATTTTATTATCAGTTTTACTTAAATTTAGTTTTGTTTGAGGCAGTGTTGATCCACAGTCATCTTTTGTAAAACAGAGTCTGTCCTTTGTGGCCTTTGACATGGACATTCAGTTTCTGTGATGTTCAAAGTGGTTTTCTCTACAAAAACAACTATGTGTTAGTGTTTGTTTCACACCTATCTGTTTGTATTTGCTCAGTGAGGAAACCATTGCATCAGATCCTGTCTTAAAGCAACTGCTTTTTGCTACACAGCACATGTTCAAGTTCTGTTCTGAATTTGTCATCTGCAGATTCATATAGTAGTGAATTGCAACAACCTCCTGAGATAATTTGGGAAAATGATAACCATATTATTCACAATGTAAATGGAGGTTGCCTTGAAACACGCAAGTGAGGTTGAAGTCCATGATTTGTGTCTCAACACATTAATTATTTTATGATTTCATTTTATTAATACATAACAAGACCACTATACTTTTGAAAAAGATTTGCACTGGTTTTGAGGGTATTGAAAATAAGTCTGGATATAGATTCATAAACAGTCTTCATGTGGATCAAGCAAGCCTTTGCTTCTATATTTAGTGTAGGTCCCTGAATGGTGCAGAGGGAGAACACTCACCATCCACCGTTTGGAAGCACTACAGGTGGGTACCACAATTAACAGTGGTTTTTGCTGGGAAGCCAGTGAGGGATTGTGCTGTTTTTGCTAGCCCAGCAACTCCTATTGGCTGGTTGGTGAGCCAGTGTGAAAGGGGTTGGACAATCACCTAATGAAGCTTATGTCTGATCAACCAATCATTCTACAAATGATATTTATCTGCAGCTATTTAGCATTAACATTTTACATTCAGTGGTAACATTTTGTGACAATGCAGGGAGAAGAGTCACAGTCATACAGTATATTGCATGTGGAGGTGAATAAACACATTAGCATTGGAGCCCAACGGGCCAGATTCTAGCCCATTCTCAGACTAGTTGTCTGTGTTGCCAATTTTATTATTTAACCATGACCACAATCTGCACCTTATCCAAACAAAGAGGTTTTCATGGACTGAACTTGACAACACTATGGGCACTGCTTGGATACATGATGTCATGACCAAGATCTTACTCCAAAAAGAAATTCTTTAAAAGGCTGAATCCATCAGTGCCCTTGGTAATGCTTTCTATAAAAGCATAATTCATGTGCCATTAGTTTTACTCTTTATTTGAAAAACAACAACAACAAAAACGCAGGCAAGGAAAGAACAGAGAACCAGGTGGATTGATAAAGGTTCACCCCAAAGAGCATCACTAGACCAAAAGAAACTGATAATGAAAATAAATGTATGTTTAAGAATGAGTGATCCATGGTGTAGATGGTGGTGAGGATATAAAGATATGGGAACAGGAAACACATTCAGTGACAGATTAGTGCCAGATGCATTTCAAATTAGTAGCTGGACAAATACACAGGCAAAGGAGTAAGCAGTGATAAGAATTTCAGTACACAGAGCATTAGTGATTCGAATTTAGGAAAAACTCAAAAAAATGGATGAAAGATGCTTGTTTATCTACTAAAATACTGTAGCATGAAATCTCACATCTTCCCTTGTGTTGGTTATCTTTTGCATATAAAAGTAAGGTGCATGTTATGTATTGTACTATCTTATTCACACACTGACATTGCTGAGTATTCATGTTGGAGATTAGATAAATGATATAGGCTGGAGAACTTTCTAAGTTCTATTTTCATGCAGGTGCACTGTGAATAGCTTTTTCTCTGAGGCACAGTGGCTTTGTCACTTCCCTGTGCCTTTTTGGTACTTTGGTGACTCACTGCACATCACAATGGAAGGTATGGGTGCCCCCCAAAACCCGGTTGTGAATTGAAACCAGTTCTAAAATTTGAAGAACCTTGGGATACTTTTAAGGTCACTTCTTTTATTGGTACTTTTTACGATAAACCAGGCCATGAATCACATCAGCAGCAGAGGGAGAAGGACAGAGGATGGGATGAATGACTGATAGTGACTGATGTCTGCGTTCTTCAATCTTTCTAAACTTCACTCAGCATTTTGAAGTCAGGAATATTATTTATTTTATTGACATTTTAGATTTGTTTCCAGTAAGATATTAGTGAGTTTATATATTGACTCTGCTGTTGTAAACATTACTATTGCTGCTCTATAAACAATATTTAGTTATATTTGAAATATAAATAGATTCTAATCCTGTTATGAATTTATTCTTTTTTAAATAACGCATTTAAAAGCAATTCTACTTCTTCTTCTTAATCTAGTGATGAAAAAGAACTGATAAGAGTATAGAAAAAGAACTAAATCGATAAGGAGTACTGATAAGAGTAGTACTATCAATAAAATCCTAACGATACCCATCCCTAATGGAAGGGGAAGTGCAGTAAAGTAAGAGTTGCCAGGAATCAGGCAGTGCATTTAAATTTTGGTATCAAGAGTGACAGGTTTTGCACCACCTGCATGCTCTGAGCAAGTCAACAGCACTCTGCACATGTTGGGGAGAGCCAATGAGATTGACTAGAATTTTTACCAGCCTCTCACACACCCAACGATAATGTATGATAATGGACTCTTACTTCCACCCTGTCTCCATATGCCTCCTGGGTTGCATGGTGACCCTCAAGCCATATAAATATCTAATGTTCACATGTACACTTTCGTGTTGACTTTGCAATCAGCACTGACATATCAATTACAATCTGTAAAACAGTTTACATTTGTCCCACAAAAAGACATAACTGTAAGGGTTCACTAGTGGTTTAGGGTTTAAAGACCTTGACCATGTATTGGCCTTGTTATAAGCTTGAGTCCGGCCAGGTAACTTTGTTGCATGTCATTTGTTCTGTTTCTCCAGTCCTTTGCTGTAATTTCTCCACTGTTCCTGTCTAATGTAGGCAAATGCATTTATGTCAGAAACATTTATGTCAGTCCAAAATGATGAAATAACTCTATTTCACAAATAAAAGGTGTATAAATTTAGTTTGAGTGGGTTTTATGCACTGCATTCCTGTAAAGGGAGACACAACCATTTAGTCATGGATTTCCTCATGTCCTTAAAGGACACAAGTATAATTTCAGAAATGTGAGGTTTCTGCAGGACACTGACAAAATTCGTTATCCAATAAAATGGATTCAGAAAAAAACAAGAATCAGCCTGTGCTTGATTCAGACTCAGAGAGTGTGCTGCATGCAAAATGGAGAGCCCTGAGAAGTCAAAAGCCCTCTTCTTTAGACGAGTGTCTACCCTCCCCTCTCTTCCCTCATCTTCAGATGTAATTAAACAAAAGAACAGAATGGAGAGTCTCCCGCTCTTATTGCATTCTGCAGGGATAATTAGACGTGAGAATAAACTAGGAGGACTGATACAGCTCAGTTAGCAAACAAAAAGAGGGAGGGGAGGGAGGGTATGGGGAGGTTTGAGGCTGCTACAGTGTTTAATATTCATAATTCCATTGAAACAGATTTGGCTTGGCCCCCACGGGCTCCGTTACAGTCATCCAGTCAAACTGCTGGGACTCACACTTTCCTTTACTAAATGTGCTGTGGTGCTTTTGGCCTGTAGGGGGCAATTTAGTAGCATGACACCACTTGCACTAGAGGAAAGGAGTATAGTTTGTTGTGTGTGACAGAGGTTAGGGTGATGAGTGTCTGTTTTCAATTGACAAGCAATTCAGCTAAAGTTGATTTCCTGCAGAACCCAGATACTGAGCTGCATACTGCAGGAGGAGGTTGAAACATCTAACAAGAAATAATTAAAGATGAATGGTTTTTCATCAACAAATTGCTGCCTCAATTCACATTTGGTGAAAGTGAAAGTTAATTTACCCCTGTGCATGTGTGTATATGTGTGTAAGCCTTTTTATTCTTTTCAATGCTGCCATGTAGTGAGGATGAGTGGTGGTGGTTTTATTTTGTATTTTAATTGAAAGGAGAAACTAAGTGCTCTATATCCTAATCTCACATACTTAACCCCATGAAATGGAATTCAGGGCTCAGTCAGTGATGTGTTTGCTTTGATGAAAAAGAAATATGGGTGGGAGTTACTGTATGGGAGTGCAGCATCTCAATGGCAATGCTGGCGCAGCTGCAAGAACAAAGAAGCAATGATGAAATTTAACTGTAGTCAAACAGATTTTATCATCACGCTTGCTGTATTGCACTGGGGAGCTTTGGGCTTTTTCTGCTTGCATGCTTATGTGCGGTAAAGATGAACTAACAGAATTATGTATACACTTTACCTAGAAAACAAGCCCTCAGCGCAGGACCTTGAGTTTGCTAAGATATGTTAATCAAGATGTTTTGCTTCCACATGCTGGCTGAATTAGCCACCCTCCACAGACTGCTGATAAGTGAGAGTGGAGAAATATGATTTTGTGCTGGTTGGAGCACAGTTTGCTCCGTTTTTATCATTATCTTTTGCCGGCATTATTTATTTAATTATTTTTTACCTCACTCTTATATAAAGCACTAAACAAATTCAGGTAATTTCTCCCTTCGGTTCTCTCACAAATCTCACAGCTTACATCACTTCGCAAGTTATGAAAGGTGCCAAACAGTGCTACTCATATGGTGATGAATGATTTGTCATGACAACAACAACAGCAACAAAGACAGAGATGAAACTCAAGTGTAAAAACACCCAGTTTGTAGAATCTCTTTCAAACTAACAGCCTGTCTACAAGCAAAGTCTACTATATTATTTATGTTGATCAGCTATAAACACACTGTAAAGTAGTTAAAGGGGACCTTTTATGCTTTTCCTTATTTTCAGTCATATATATGCTGTTACAATGTCAGATGTTCATATTAAACGTAGCCAAACTGTCAAATAAAGAGGTAAACGTATGTAGTAGTAATCCCTGTGAGTAAAGAGCACCGTCTTCAGACTGATCTGCACACTTTGTTTCCAAAGTTTTTTTCTACTTTCAGCCTGAGCTGACATCGGCTTGTGATGGATTTCTTGATATGGTCATCTGCTCCACGCACCGTGTGCCAGTTCACTGCTCTGCTTCACTAACATTATGGCATTTTTCCATTGTTTTGGGGGTAGTCATGCCGAGCCATGACTCAAGTCGAGCTCCCACACTGTGAGTGTTTTTCCATTACACAGCAGGGCAAAGTAAAATAAGTAGTTTACCTGTTGGAGGTGTGCTGGTTATCTGCAGCTATTCATCAAACATCATCATCACTGTGGCTGTTTCTGCTTGTGCTATTCCTCCCTGCATTATTTCTAACTGATCCGCTGAATAAAGAGCTCCAAATATCTCCATATGTTGTTGTGTTGACCAGTTTTTAGCACTGCTAATAAAGCCAATTTGGTGAAGAACATGTTTCATTTCCTGTATATTCTTCACAATAAAAATCTCCCATTATTGAGTCATTTAAAAACATTTAATATGAAGCAGTAAAGCAGGAAATGTTGGGTTTTCATCAGCAAGAGCAGCAAAGCTGATATCAATAAAGAAGGTACAGCAGCAACATGGAGCATTTAACCTCATTACAAAACAGCAGCAGTTGTTAGTTAAAAAAATGGCTAAAAGTTGCCTATGTTCATGTTTTCCTAAGAAGGGACCTCATGCAAATAAGTTTCCACCCTGCAGCGATGGAAGAAGAAGTGGTCGTACACCACAATAAAAAGTTCCAAAGCTAGATGGTTAATTTCACATATTAAACCCATCCAACTTTAGACCGTTGAAATAAAAATCAATAGGAAATTCAATAAAGTTGAATTAAACTAATAAATAATGGAAGACAATCTCACATCTTATACAATTTTCAAAGCTATGAATCTGCAGGTTACAGAAAGTAGCAAAAAAGTCTTCACTGCATGCGCAGAAGCACATAATGTATGTTATATTGAGACAAGCAAACAGCAGCACATCATCTGTATAGTAAGCTTTGCATTTAACACACTGATATAACAGCATGCTGGATTACTTATGGTCATTTTCAACATTTAGAAACAGCACAATGTCTTGGCAAACAATAAAGGAAGTTTTTTAGAGGTAAACTTACGTGAGCCTGCCAACATTTTTTTTTTTATAACATGCAACATGCAAACATTGTACATGGAATTCTAGTCAGAAATGGCAGCTGGTAGTTTGCTTGTTAGTTTTAGTTAGTTGGTGAAAGTGGTAAGGAATGAGGTGATTACAGTGCTCTACATCATGAATGGGCAGCATTGATTGAACATATCTCCTCAACCCAAAGGTTGCTAGCATTAGTGACATTGCCACATATTTGACATAGTAAAAAACTGCTAATATTAAACACCTGCAATGTACAGAACACTGGCAAAACTTCACATAACTGTGTCAATACAGAGTTTAATTAGTGAAATAAAAATTATTTGTCAGCCACAGGGTATCATAAAAGAGATGCTATGCACCTGACATCTGTTTGTGATTTTTACTGTGTGGAAACAAACTGCATATAACAATAAAATGATCAATTTTCTGAAATCATCAGTCTGTCTATCAAACCTCAATTACACCTGGCAGCTGTCACCAACTTGCGCACTGAAACTCTTTGTGGCCCAACACATACACTTACAGTATGGATCCACAAAGCGTTGATCATAAAGCCTAACAAACTGTTCTACTCGCATTACTCACAGTAACAGTGAGTGAGCTGTTCTACCATAAACTTATTTTTTCCTCACAAGTTTCTGGGCAAAAAAACAGTCACCATGGTATCAAAAACCAGAGTTCTGACCAGAATCAATTGAACTGACATTGGACATGGAGATGATTCAACTCGGAGTCATCTTGGCTGTTTGTTAGTTCAGCGTCATAGTTTTCTGTTACTGTAAGATAAAGCAGCTATATATATCCAAAATGTTTCCCACCATAGGGTTGATGGTGAAAATGCCAAGGCAGATTCTCTGCTGATAATACAGAGCCACCGTATGCTCTGCATCTTCAAATGCTTTTCCTTGGATAGGTTTTCCTTCCCTACACAAATGTTGCACAGAGACATGGGTTTACATTATGAATATATTTATAGAATGTGTATGTTGACCATGAAGCTTTACCTCCTTGGTTCCATAGGTACATAGGCACACACCTGGCACTCTCATCCTCAGCTTATCTTAAAGCAGAGCATGGGATGGGATAAAACTGGATGTATGTGAGCGAGCGTGTGTGTGTTTTTGTGTGTGGGTCTGTGTGCTGTGAAACATGTGAAATGTGAAATCTCACAACAGTCATGCAGACACACGCACATTTAGGCATGCTCCAGCTACGTGGCGAGCTTGTCAGTTTTAAGCTTTGATGCTTCCTTCCTGTCACATACACACACACACACACACACACACACACACACACAGACACACACACACACACACACACACACACACACACACACACACACACACACACACACACACACATATACACAGCCCCTTGGGCAGAAAGCTAATTCTTCCATTTTATTCAATAATGCAGGAGGAGGAGATTTTGTCTGATTTTGTAGGAACAGGAAACTATCGACTTGCAGCAGTGGCAAAAGGGACAATTAAACTCAAGTCAAGTTTTTTTTTCTCCTGACTACGGCTTCTCTTCTTTAATTTGAAGACATAGAGAGAAGAAAATGGTCGAAAGCAACCCCCACCCCACACACACACACACGCACTGATCAAACCACCTAAGCAGTATTGTCATCACTCTTCATTTGCTCTGCGGATCATCAGAACAAGCTTAATGTGACAACCCCCCCCCCTACACACACACACACAGACAAACACACCATCATAATCTACTATCTCATCGTATTTCCATGTGAGTCATCCATTATGCTACGTTCTATAACTTCAGCAATTTTTCATCCGTGACCATCTCAATCTTCAGCGACAAAAACGCTGCTGGAGCGTGAAGCCTTCACCATATGAGCAGTAATTAAAATACTTAAAGAGCCAATCTGCAGTCCCGAACTTACTTAACACGTGGGCAAAAAGGTTTCATTCTCAGTTTAATTAGCAAGGGCCCTTGGGACAAAGCAAAAGTTTTGACAGTTCAACGTAAGTTTCAATCTATTCAGCCACTGTTGGGAATGTTAATGTCAGTCAAAGCATGGGTATTAGAGTGACAAAGTGTCTGTCTTATGGCTTTTTCATCATGATTCCTAATTTTTTTTAAAAAGTTAATCACTACTAACAACTACTATTAACAGCTACTACTGCATTGAAGGGGAGAAACTTAATGTGAAAACAACCCTGCACATTTTCAACTTATTTAACATATTGGATGAAGTTGTGTGGGATGAGTTCTCCAGTGCAGCAAGCAGTGGTAGGAGTCTATCAATGACAGTGTACAGAGACTTGTTTCGAGTATGGAAACTCATGTAAGTAGTCAAATTTCAGAAGTAGCCTCATCAATGCGTGGGTGTAGCAGTGTTTCACTTATAATTGTTCAGGCCTGGCAGGTTGCCAGGCCAATGAGAACCCCCGCCAGGCCAAAACAAGTTTAAATGCAAAAAGTGTTGTTGTTACATTACTGTAAGTGCAACAAAAGCTTTGTGAGTAAAAAGCCAACAACAGTAATTTATTGGTGTAGTCCGCCCAATAGATGGACTGATGTCAACCCCAAATGTCTGAAATTCATGCCAAAATATCTGCATACCCAACCTGAATCTGGTGACAGTGGCGAGGATGCTAGACGCTGACATGACTTTGTAAAAAAAAAAATGCTTTGAGTGGATCGCTGAGAGGGGAAGACTTGTAAAATATGACCCCTTTAACTGTTTGTTTGATCAGGCAGGTCCAGATGTTTTGGCCCATCCTGCCAACCCAAAGCAGTCAACATAGGAGAAACACTGTGTACATATCTTACAGACTTATGAATAAACATGGCAAGAATCTTATAAGACATATGACTTTCACTGTAAATGAAGCAGAGGGATTTTTCTTAGGAGTGAGAAGTGGCCAGATTTACATACATGAGTTTTTTGCCCAATCTGTGCACCTGCTGTTAACATCTGGTTTACCAAGGCAACATGTAATTCCACAATCTGCTGCTTAGACTGTCTGAGAGGCGCATTCTGTAAGATTCAAGGACCATTTTAGTGAAGGCATTTATCTGAAATCAGAAATAAAAATGTAGCAACGACACAAAGACTAAAGTCATGTTTGCAGCTCTGTGAGGCTGTAATGGTTATTGTAAAGAAAACAGATTTGGAAAATAGATAAGAGTCCAAAAGTTGAGTTTTGATATTCAGCAGATGTGGTCAAGTAAATGTGAAAGTAGTAAAGGTTATCATGCCGACATGCTCACAATGACAATAATAACATGCTGATTTTATGCAGGTAATGTTTACCATGTTCAGCATCTTAATTTAGTGTGTTAGCATGCTAACATTTGCTGATTAGCACAAAACACAAAGCTGATGGGAAATGTTAGTTTTGCATGTTCATGGAAAATTCATGGCAATCCACTCAATATGTATCAGAATATCTTACTTTCAGCCAGCTGACTGAATGAATATACCCATTCCTACAACCACTTGCTCTGCTAATTCAAATACTCATTAAGCTAGCAACGATTAAACTCTATGAAACACATTTGGACATCAGTGTCAAAGTGGTTAAAAGTGAAACGCAAGAGATTAAGTGACATAAAAAAGACACACGTATAGGAAGATGGTTCATAAGGATACCAATGTACATCACGTTAAAAAAAACAGGTTTTGTCCTCTTTCTGCTTTCATTGAGATGTATATAGATAACAAGCTAATTCAAGTTTTTTCTTCCCTACCGCAGCTTTCCTTTACCATACCTGCACACATTTTCACTTGTGTTTAAAAGTAGAGGATTTTCCGAACAAAACTGACCCTCAGAAATTGCATGGACCTCTGCGAATCCAACAGAATATCAATCAACTGCTCTCTTTATATTCTCTTCTTGTTATTCTTCTGATCCTCCCTTACATGCAGGACGTACTCAGAAATAACAGGCATGTCTGTAGGCTCAGAAATTGACTGAAATGCTGTACTGTGTTTCAAAAGCCATCTGAATCAATACCTTTGATCAATTTCTTTACATGATTTTCACAGTTTATCAAAAGGACAAACACTTAACCAGGGCTTTCACCTGAGCATGACGTCCAATACTGGCACTACATCTGAGGCTGACTTTGAAAAACATCAGAATGCCCAACTTCAGTGTGCAAGTCGGACACTTAAAGGTTGGAGCTAACTAAGTTCATTTTTCAACTGTGGTTGAAAAACTGAAATAAAATGACCAATTGGAGTGTAAGCACAGGGCCAGACTAGATGTGCTAGATGGCAGGAACGGGTGCACAGAGGCCTGACTTGGCAATATTTTCAACTATGGAACACAGCAAGTGTGCTGATTATGAAAAGGACTGCAAAAATCTAATTATATTATGCAAAATGGATTGAAAAGGCTGTGAAATGATGTTGTAATGCATTTAGAGTGTGACAGCTGATGAATCAGCTTAAAGAGTTTCCGTTGATGCATATGGTTCACAAACAAATTTTTCTCTATCTGTATTATATTTGGTACTCAATTAGGTGCTTCTCAGTACTTGTTGATCACTGAAACAGACCAACTGGTTAACTACCTTGTCCAAACACATTTGTACAGTCATGTTTAAACACTCTCAGTCCGCAGGATTCAATGGCAACATTTCTGCCAAGCAATGCCTCCAATCTACACAATGTGAAACACAGTCTAATTAATTCCAGTTGCCAATTTGTCAGCATTTCACTATGTATGTGAGGTCTTCTGTCTAATCACTGCTGAGTTTAATGCATAACGTGAAAAATGTGTTGAACAGCAGGTCATGTTCCTCGTACAGTACATGCTGCATGCTGAGAGGGAACAGAGCACTGAATACTAAAACTCCAGCTTCATGCTACATGCAAATTCTCAAAAGTCTCTCAGTGAATCAGCGGAGACTGCAGTAACAGCCTCTTTTTTTTTTTTTTTTTTTACACAAATAGATTCAGCCTATATGTGCCTGAAAATACCATGCAATAGTTTGTTTTTCCATTCCATATTACAATTTTAAATCAATACATCATACTGTAACTTGCTGTTCTAATGAGATATTTCAATCTCTGCAGTGTAAAGACAAGGCAAGGTTCTTTGCCATTTCATGCTCAATAATAAATAATCAGATGCATTTCTATCCACTCATTATGTTTATCTATCTGGGGAATCTTAATATCAAAGTGTTTGGAAAGTCTTCTTATTCTCTGATGTGTTTCCATCTGTTGACATTTATGTGTATATTATAATATGAAGGGATTTCACATTCTGTACTCAGAGTTATTTGGTGTCTCTCTGGTTTTTGTTGATCTTGTTTTATTGCACAAGGTCAGGTTTTATCGTTCAGGTTTTATGTATTTAGAAAAGAATTACACACTTCAAACTTAGCTTTTAGAATAATTTCATTCCATCTTTTGTTTGCTTTTTATCATATTCATACATTTTTATCCCACTTTTAGCAGTGGAAAAAAAAACAAATGTTCTGGGTTTTTGAGTGTTCTGTACAAGTAAACATTGTTGTTTGCCCCTCATACATTCAATCTACATTCTTTTCAATTGCACACAGTGTACTTTCTATCTATCTCTTGTTTGAAGTGACAAAGTGCTAAACTCATGTCAGACAGTGTTTACCAGCTATCTGCCTGCTTGCTTTGTGAAATCCACTTGCAGTAATTTGTCACTTGGGATACTGTTTGTGGGAACAAGGGTATCGCACTCTTGTGGACTTTTAAGTGCAACTGCAAACACAATTAAACAGCCATTTCTGCTGTCGCAAAGCATGTCAAAGTGATTTTTTAAAAAGCCCTTGAGTGGGCGTGCCACTGTCTGTGTTTGATTGACAGCTGAGCCAGCAGGAGCATGGAGACAGAGTACAAACAAACTTGTGCTGCAAACTAGCCTGCAAACTTGACATTCTAGGTAGCAAGATCAGCAAATCAAAGTGCAGGGCAAGACATATGACCTTGTTTGAAGATAAAGACTAGCTACTACATTAGCAAGGAAACTAATGTGCTAGATAGCTACTACTACTGTATTTGTATGTACTGCATTCTGGTTCATGCACAGACAGGGGGTGACAAGGGATCATATTATATATATGTGTGTTTTCCTTTTGGGTACTAATTCTTTTTTTCAAATAAGAGAACAGGAAATCAATTACAAAAAAAACTCAATCTAACGATCTAATTTCTTCTGAACTTTAAAGGATACAGCAGATTCAGGTTTTTTCAAGTATATCTTAATACAATTCTGACGTGCCATTATGTACATGGAAATAGGTCTTGATCACTGTAACAATTCCTACTCTCCATACTGACCCTGAAGGTACTCCACCGAAACGCAAATACGCTGTAAGAGATGGGGGCCAAAATCTGCCCTCCTTCTGTGCAAAAAAGCATTTCAAAGTTAATCTGAAACTAATGTGAATCTTGAGGAGTCTTAGTAGCCAAATCGAGTTGGTATCTTTCAAAGTTACAGTCTATATAGTATCTATTTTTTGTTTCCCTTAAAGGAAGTTCTTTGGTTAGCTCTGGTGGAGGGATACAATCTGGTAGTCGCTGTTTGTTTGTCGATGCTGGCCTCCACTACTCCAGTAGTGCACCGAGTAAACTTCGAAGGTGTTTTTTTTTCTTTACTAACTTGATAGTTGGAGTATTTTTGCAGTTTGTGTTTTTTTAGAAACAAATAATTTTGTAACAATTCGCTCTGACACTGTGTTTTGAGTGTTTTGTACACGTGTGACATCTCAGAGCCGTTCTCCAGCTGTTTCTCTTCTTGTTGTCCTGTACCCCTGTATTTGCTCCTGCATTTGCGCCTAAAACAAGACACAGAACATGGTTTGTGTCTGTGTTTATCCAGAGTGTTCTCAAAGACACAAGAGATAGGCAGATTTGTTCCATAAATTTCCATTAAGAGATCCCGAAAGGAACAAGTGACTATTAGCGGTCAAAATGGACATAAACACACTGTTTGCAAGTCTAAGACAGTTACATGTATGTGAAGCCCATTTCTCAATGGACAATTACCACAGTAGAAGAGGTGTGTGAGAAAAAGTCTAAACTGACAACAGTTGACGAAGAGGTAAGTTTAAATAAACAAAACCAAAGTTACATGGAGATGTTCTTGTATATAGTTGCTACAAAGGCCATGAAGGTTACATTCCAGTCGGTCTTATTCACTTATTACAGTAACATTTCTTCCCCAAGTTTTTATAGAAAATGACAAAAAAGTAAAAAATATCCCTCAAGGGTGCACACTCACCAAGCACTTTATAAGGAACTCCTGTGCAATCTAATACAATCCAATACAGCACCTCCGCCATATATTCTACTTTTATGAAGCTTATACATTTTCAGTTACTGTTGACATTGTCAGAAAGGTGATGATTCTACTTTATTTTTATCATTGAGGTGGAAGTGGGTGGTACTGGAGTGCATTATATTAAAAAGTGTTTCATAATAAAAACTGAACTACTGGAAAACTACTGGAGCTCTTAGTCTGTAAATTCTGGGTAATACATGTATGCTTCACCATACACTGTAAATTCCTCCTCAAATTCAAAGTCGGACATAACTACAAGATAATACTGTGTTTCTGTTTCACTCTGTTGGTAACGTGAATAATAAGCCAGTTCCAACAACAAACCTACATGCAACTACCAGATTGTATCCCTCCGCTTGACTTTTCATATGTGATCATCATTACAATGACAACTAAAAGAGTCAGTACTATTAGCAAGCTTCACTTGTACAAACACACACAAATCCCATGCAGAAAGACAGAATTTGCGACATCAGAACACGCACAGCTCAGTAATGTGCCTTGATTGCAAATTAAAATGGACTCAAGTCAAGCAGCAGATTACAAAGCTAGCAAAGCTGCTGCTTTTAGACATTTGTGAAGACACTGGGGACGTTGATGGATTTACCACTAAGACGTCCCAGCTGACTTTACAGATTTCTCTAACTGTCCTTGATATCTCTCTCTCGCTCTTTCCCCTTCACTTTTTCCTTTTCGTTTTCTGTCTCTCTATGGGAAAGACATTTCTGTCACATGTCCTCATTAAATCACAGACCAGCTAGACTCTGTAAGTTGAGAAAAGGCCTTCAAAGCACACACACACATACACACACACACACACACTATCCTAAATGAACGAGCATACTACCCAGCACAGTACACAGACAGAGTTGGCCTAATCCCTAGTTAATAAGAAGAAGAGAACGCTGGGTCCATCCAACAAACTCTTGCAGTTTGCCAGCCTGTACAAATCCACTGGGAAATTAATGCTATTTATAGAAAATGTCTATGATAACGACAGTGTTACTCATCAAAATCCATCAAACACATTTACTTTTCAGTATCACAAAAAAAGGAAAAACACAATTATAAACTGGTGAGGAAGAAAACTCAATAAACCGCCATTCATGTTGGAATGTTTCCAGCTGTGACTGGACCAATAAAACAGTAAACACCACAAATTTGTTTTTCCTGTGCTAACTAAAGAAACAGAGGATTTTCTACTTTAAATATGCATGGCTCAGTGCTAAGCAAAAAAGGGGGGGTGACAAAGACAGGGGTTTATAAATGGGAAAAGAAGTCAAAAATAGTTTGGAGCTCAGAGCAGCAGAGAGATCAAATGGCCTGTTCGCTCATCAGTGTCAACACACTGGATTGTCCGTGGAGGAAGCGGGTGGTCGAGGAAATTGGGTTGACTGATAGGATAGGGTGTGGTACTGTGGGGTTGGAGGTGGGGGAGTGGAGCAACAGACACATGCTTTAACTCAGTACTGCAGTGAGTCTGCACAGCAGGGTTTTAATATTTAAGACACAGCAGTGCTCAGACACTTTGGATCTTTTATTCTTCTATATATGTATGTATAACTACACAATTAAGATTGAAATGTGTGATTATTTTCAGTTTTGTGTGTATGAGTGTGTGTGTGTATAGACTATGTAGTATATATATAGTATACACATAGTGACTAATCCACAGAAAACTCAAATCCTGCAGCTCTATGACGCATTGTTTTGTTTTTTAGGGATTTTTATCATTTGATTTGTTGGCATGTTTTCAATAAGCTCTGATAAACCCACTGCATGCTACCTGCCCACCAACAGACAGCTGAGTTGATATGCTAATTTTCAATCATTAATCATGAATCCTATTCTATGCAAACAGTGCCTTACTAAACGAAATGTTAAAAAAGTGTCATTCATAAATATATGCTCATATGTACTGTAGTGACTGCACAGCTTTTTGACAAACAGATGAGATGCGTTGCACATTTAAATACGAGAGGCAGTCAATCCTCTGGCTCGGTGGAAGCAGGAATATTGCACAATGAATTTGGAGACTGTCAAGATGAAGAGGCTGCAGCTAAATGTACTCAAACGACTACAGCCAGACTAAAGTTATGCCAGTCATAAGCATGATTGAATATTCTGTGTCATCAAAACTCATATTATATTAGACATCTTTTAAGGACTGTGCTAGCGTGTACAGACTGAGATCTCTCTCCTGTTGCAACTGTTAAGTAAGGACACATCAGCTTTAGTACTATTATTATAATAATTGATGCTTTGAGTGTGGTGATCTCATGTAATTCCTAAACTGCTACAGTTCCTAACTGAAAACACCTGCATGGGGGCCAGGACATTTAATTTTTAATTCTGTGTCTTGTATTCTTTCCTGATTGTCATCATAGTAATGAATATCACACAGTGCAATCTTCATGTGTCTAAGTGAGTCATAGCTGGGGCTGATCACTGACAAAGGAAACCAGATGTAAGACATAAATATAAGGCAGATGACCTGCATATCACTACAGTATTTGGATGTATAAACCGCAAATGTCAGTAATGTTGCTTTCATATGAAGCTGATGTTAAAGTATCTTACTTAGATCCAAAAATTTAGAGCAGCCATGTACACTAGTTGGATTAAATTGAAACATTTCTCAAAAGCCCACTCAATTTAAGTTACGTATAATAATTTAGACTAATAAAAAGACATATTTTCTTAAATCACATCATTCATACTCCACTGGCAGTTCAATTTTTATAAGATCAATTACTACAACAAAGGTTTTAAAATAGTAAGAAACTGATCAAATATGTCACAAAAGTATCCAGGTCTGAACAGAAAAAGATCTCTCTGCTGTCTTGTCTGTCATCCCCCCAAAAAAAGAGAGAAACATAAAGGTACAGGCACAGAAAAGATGATAGAAAAACGCAGGAGTGTGAAGAATGCAAGAATGAGAACATTTAACAGAGAATTCCCTCCAGGCAGGACTTCAAGAGGAAGGGGGGTTGAGATGAGAAAATGAAAAAAAGAAGAAAAAGACATATTAAAAAGCTCACTCTTTGGAAAAGAAAAGAAAGTGAACGGGTCAAAATGCTCTTTTTCTGGCAAGAGCAAAAGCAAGAATAATAAGAGGGAAAGAGCTGGAAGGAGGGAGAGCAATGACGATGCCTGGCCCATCGCCCCTCCATTTCTCCATCTCCTCCTCCACATGTTCCCGCCAAGGAAAATAAAATGTTTAAATTTCATCTGTGGGATGACCTTGACTGGCTGAGTGTGGAATTAAATTTCTGTGGAGAAGAGTGGATGTTCGAGTGGCCTGACTAAAACAGATCTTGTAGGACATGATTAGAAAAATACTGAACACAAGGAGAGCCACAATACATAATGAATCACAACTGGCTTGCCGTCTGTACTTCAGTGAGTAGTGTATTTCAGATAAGAGGAGAAAGTGAAGGGATGTCAGGCTTTGTCTCACCGGGTCATTTGCTGGAGTTGAAGAAAAGCAAAGTGTGTGGGTGGCTGCTTTTATACTACAAAAAAGAGGCTAATTCACTAAGTTTTATTGAAAATTAAAGTGCATAAAAGCCACCGATATGAAAAACAAAAGGTCAGATTAAAAATACGGCTGCTGTGTCTCTGCAGGGTGTTAATAGGTTTCAGAAAGCTGGATTTAAGACTTGAGAACGTTGTGCCGACTGAAAAATACAATGAAAATTTCAACAACATTGAATCAATGCATGTCAGAGATGCTGTACACTGTCCTGTTTTGCCTTTTCTGATCTGATATCTCTATTGGTGGCGTGTTTGTTGGAGTCCTCAAAAATGCATATGATGATTAATGATTCATATGACTATGACTGATATTGTTAATGTTCAAAAACTACTGGGTAAAAGCAATATTTATGTATTAACAATGACTACATGCACAGAAATGTGCTGGGGCTCATTTGTGGTGACAAATCCACAGAGAATTTCTCGGCAGTTCCTTTCAGCTCTGTAGAGCGTTTTAGCATCTTTCAGGTCATTGTTTTGGATTTAAGCAATTTGTAACACCCCAAAAATTAAAATTAAAAAAGATAAAATGTAGACAAATGTATAAAACATTTACAATGTGTACTATTAAAATGATGTATTACTGACACAAATGTAATTATGTCCAGAGCTTTGCATTTAAAAAAAACAACAACTGGAGATACATGCAAATGTCTGTGTGCCTTCATTTTTAAGCATTTTTAAGAAAGAAAAGAGGTTTAACATCTTAATTTCCTAATCTGGTTCACAGTACTCAAAATGTACCTGTAAAATTTGTGTACCATCATTACACCACTTTTACTGTATTTATCTATGGGTAGATGTGCAGTGCATATATTACTGCATGATATTGCATGTATGACAACATTAAAGCTTTCAATTTATAACATACCGATATTTCACAAAACTTTAGAGTTCATAGGGAGCTGAGAAAACAAAAAAATTTGGCCCTAAAATACTGCATTGATGGTAGCAAGTAACTCCCTATGCAACCCATCCTTTCCTTTAAAACTTAGAATGCCCCAAGATATCAAACACTAAGCTGAGTCAGACAGACTATTCATTCCCTATGATATCTTTTAGGCTTCCACTTTTGATGAAATAAACCTGTCTAAAATGGCTGGCTGTTTTGCTGAGCAAGGAAAATGACTCATAGATGTCTAGTGGGGGGATTTAAGGCCTCCTGTCCTTCTTGTCTGCCTGCGTGTGTGTGTGTAAATGGACAAGCACGATTCTGAGTGAGCATGGGAGCATATGGATAACCATCCACGCTTTTCCATTGTACTGTACATGCTTGTGAATATCAAATTTGCACCGTGTGGATTTCACAGGCTGAATGAAACATTTCATGAGGATCTGATAAAAGGCTTTTGTTGCCAGTGTGACTCAAAACATGAATGATTCTTTATGGGTTCTGTGATAATATTAAATCTAAATAGACCTGTAAGAAGTCAAATATTTGATTATAAAACAAGCAGCAGCAGTGTTTGGATGTAATAAATAGTGTCTTAAAAACTATTTTACAATTTATCTTTAAAGGGGGAACAAAAATGTAGAAAGTATTCACATTTTCTGTCACTTGCCTTGGAAAATCAACTTATACTGTAAAAGATATGTTTTTCTGCCCATCATCTGACGCATGCACTCAGTCCTGAGGCGGGAGACTAAATTATCGAAGAACAAAACATAATTAATTATTTTCTTCTTCTCATTTGTTTTTACACTGTATATGCCCAACGGTGAAATTATGTCTATTTATGATTCTAATGCTCAGCTACATCATGTTCATGAGTTTACTTTGAGGCATATTTATGTATATTTCAGAAATCATGCCTTACTTGCCAGGTTAACATCATAAATCCAAACATTATGTATAAATTCAGTAACTGAAAAAGTGTATGTTTTACAAGTACAAAGACACACACAAAAAAAAACCAAACTGGTAAGCTGTTGTGCTGTGTTCCTGGATTTATCACCTGGGTCACTCAAAAAGTCTTACGCCTACACTCAACAGCCTTACAGACTTGCCATCTCAACACATTTAACAGTAAAAAAGTGATCCGATAAGGGTGAGTCATTAAATAATCAGCTACCACACTGACTACTAATGCTTGTGAGAGTTTTGCAAGCAAAGACTCATATTTTGCAACCTTTTCTCCTAACATTGCAGTCATAAACAGCAATTTGCTCCATCAAATCAGTTTTGTAAGGAATGTACTGCTGCCTAGTTTACTTGAATTTATCAACACTGAATACGCATAGATTGATTTGTTTTTCCTACTGTATTCACCACAGGCAACTAAAGCATGATTTATATTTTCATGGTTCTGTTTAGGCAACTCAATTACTTAATCAGAGGCTAGAGAAAGAATGTCATCTTGGTTAAATATTGAAAAAAAAAAACATCTCTATCCACCACAACTCCTCTCTTGACTTGTTTAGTACACAAACTTCTTGGATTGGAAAAATGAATTCAGACAGTTACTTTTCCTCCAAATTCTATTTGGTTGCCTTGCTTGAAAAAGTGAAACTTACTTTCAATTAATCACACATTTCCTGCACCAGGGTTGCATGTCTACTGTTAGCGTATGTAAAGAAGCACGGGTATATAATTTCTAAGTATCCGCAATTTGATCAGTGATTTCTCAGTGGCGGTAACATGTTTCTTCGTCCGTCTTTATTTTCAAATAATCCTGTGGTAATGAGATTTCTGTAATCCTGTTGCATGTAAACTGATACACCCTCGGCTCTGCCAGTTCTGGTGAGGCGAGTTGTCTGCGACTGTGCTGACGAGGCTCATGTTCCGACGAGTTTTGTGGCAGAACAGCCGGACAATCTGTTTCTCATCTCCAACCTCAACTTTAGCTGCTGGAACAGTTCCACTTCGTTAGATGTGACAAGTTGGATGAGACTCTCTTCTTTCCCTCTGCTGCAGAATTTCTCTCTTTCTCTCTCACACACACGCAATGGCACGCATTTACAAATGCTCACAAAAGCACAAACACACACTTGCACTTGATACATGCATGCATAAACAAATGCAGAAGGAAACAGATTCACACATGCCGACATGGAAACCGCACGCAAACACACACTTGCAGAAAAGACGTTTTCGAGTTCGCTGACATCTGCTACACGTCTGTCTGTAATTGTCTGGTAACAGAACAAGCAGAAGATATTTATCACCCAGCCTCCTCCTCGGAGAGGCAGATGACATCTCCTCCAACACCTCCTCCCACACCTCCTCAGATCTTCCCTGCTGCCTCCGTATCACAGCTGCTCCAGTGTTCACCTCCTCTCCACAACATCTCTTCTATTCCTCCTCCTCCTCCCTGTCAGGCCCATTCTTTACTCGTTATAATCTGCTTCTCTCACCTCCTCTGCCTCCTTATCTCTTTTTTTTCCATCTCCCGTCCCCTTTTCTATCCTCTTCATATCGTCTCACCGGCTTCGAATCCTTCATTTTTTGTTAAGTCTGTTCTTTCTTCATCCAGCTCCTCTGTCGATCTTTTGTCTAATGACTCCAATCTTTTTCTCACCTCTTTCACCTTCCTCTCTGCCCTACCTACCCTCTTCTCATTTTTTTTCCCTGAAGGCTGGACTGGACTCATGCTTTACTGTCACTCCTTGACCTCGCCTGTCTCTTACAACTACCGTAGGTTTGGCAGGAGAGAAAAAAGAGGTCAGAAATAAAAAGATATGGAGCAGAAGCTCTCAATTGTTTTCACAGACCCCTAAAAAACAGATGCTTAAACCTTGAGCCTAAACTCTGATAAAATTTTGTCCCAGGAAGCCTTATATCAGATTTGTTGTTAAGAAGTAATACACCGTATCAATCACTATTTTGTAGGTGGTAATAAAAGTGGCAAGAGTACAACACAAAAAGTACATCTTCTCATATAACCAGACTTCTTGTCAATATCATAGAGGTTTGAAGAAATTTTCATCAATAAAAAATAAACAAAAAAAATACATGATCTTTAAAATCCAGATGCTGAAATTTGAATGTCTGTGATTTAGAAAATGCTCACACCCAGCAAAAAACAAACAAACAAAAAAACCCAACAAAAAAACAACTTTTCACTCTAAACTAATGTTTTGTCAAACCAGCTATAGACCAACTGGTACAAATGGTAGTTTTTCAGTAACTTAAAGGCACCTTGTTGAGTTTGACCACTAGTAGCGCTGTGGAGCAAAGTGACTCAGCTTTTTGTTTGCATGTTGTCATTCACATCTGTTGTTGGTTTCCATTGATCAAAAGTTTGCGATGGTTATACAGCAAGAAACGTAGCAATGCACCAACAAAGGCAGTGAAGAAGTCTGCAAGCAAGCAAACATGCATTATTTAAAATATTTTTTACAAAACTGGCTTTAAAAATGTTTCATGTTTCTTAGAGAACAACCTGGCAGGTGGCTGTACAGTCAGAGACATTCTGTATATATTATGCATATATAGATGACTCACACTTTTGCTGAGTCTAATAGGTTCCAATAACAGTTCTGATACTGACAGTTTAACCTTCATATGTTATTTAGCATTTCAGTAGTGACCTGATAAAGATTATTAAAACATCAGCAGAAATATTACTTCTGCAGATGAGATATGTTGTTATTGAACTCATTATGGAAATATCATGTTTGTATGATGATCAAAGTTCTCTGATCTCTTGTTATTGCATTAAGTGATAAATACTGGAATCACAATTCCCTTGTGTATATCAGCACTGAGTGATAAAAACCCTCTCTATATATGAGTAATTTGTCAGAAAATATTCAAAAAATACTGAACCTTATTTTACCTCAGAATCCTACTCAAATGACTAATTTCTTCAGACAAAGCAAAGTGGACTTTGTCCACCTTGCTGAGGGCGTACAGAGGGTAAACCTTGCCGAATATCTATTACTCCTCCAAGTGTCTTACTACACATGGAGGAGTGATAGATGGATAGAGGAGTGATAGATGGAGGAGTTATTGCTTAGTATTAAAAACAAGTCACAATGGAACAGTATTTTTTTTATTTTTATGTTTATCTGCTTTACTACTCTACGCAGCTGTTTTTCTTTTGGAAATAGTTACCAATGGTTACAGACAACCATGTTGGGGGAAAATACATGATCATTCTACTCTACTTCTCTACTTTAAGGTATCAGGACTAAAATATTAGAGAAGTTTGGCTTAGTTAGTTATATAAGTTATATACTTAGCACAAAAAGTAAGGACATTTGTGTCTTGTCATGTCTTGTTTCTTCAAACTTCAATCATCCAATCCACCAAACACCAAACAAGAGTCAGTGGCAAAATAAGCTGTTTGGCATTGGCAGAGAAGATTTGGCAAATTTGTCATGGGCGCAACCCACATACTAAGCTCTGCTGCTCATCCCACAAATGCATGTTCCTTATAAATGTGGCACCATTTAAAAGGGAAATAAACAGGCTTTCCAATGGTATAAGATTTATTGCCAAGAAGCACTGTTACAACAAAGAAATAATCTACCAAACACAAATTTCCTTACTTTTTGTGCTAAGTTTATATATATATATATATATATATAAAGAGAGGCATGTTGTCTGGTGTGAGTAGTGAGTGTTGCGTAATTCTCAGCTGGTAACCAGGCAGGGCAGTTAATCTGATGTGTGTGTGTGTGTGTGCTGCATGCTGGTGTAGAGAGGTCACAGAGGTCAGGGCCAGTTCCGAATAATTTCTTCCATGTCTTTCTCACTCTTCCTCATTGCTCGCCTCCCCTCTTCCTCTGCTCCACTCTCTCGCCCCGGAGCGAGACTTTCTCTGCTGCTTCTTTGTTAAAATGACAGGCCCTAATAGAATAAATAAGGCACCTATTTTTACCTGGCTGCTGGCAGGGTGATCGCACTTACACACATACCAGCACGTAACGCTGCGCTGGAGGTTGGTAAAGAGCTGACACCTGACTCGGTGGGGGAGGGCGGTGAAGTTGAGGAAGGAGGTCACAGTGATTTAATTGAGAGAGAAAGTAAAAGCCTGAGACAGAGAGGAAAAACGGAGAGAGGTAGATATGGATAGAGGAAACAACAGGAAGAGATTTAAGTCTGATAGACACTGTTGTCTGTTTACTGCAGACCCACCTTTGCTGTTGTCTGAAAACTTCATGTCTATATGCTATTTTCAATTTGATCTGACATTTAACAATTTAACAAGCTTCATAATGTCACCTTTAGGTGTTTTTGAAGCATATTCAAAATTTAATTGCTGTTGGAGTGTTTTGACAGAACTCCAAAGCATCTAATTATTTTGAAGCCGTTTTGAAGCGAGCTGGTCTTCACAAATTTTCTGTGTGACAGGTCACTAAGTGAGCAAGAGACGAGGCAAGCTAAATAAGGCTAATCATATTCACATCCAGTCTGTGTGTTTTGTGAAGGCGTTTTGGGATGGCTGTGGGACTGTCCTCATTTTAAGAGTTTTCTAATGAGGTTTGGAAGCAGCTCTTAAAACATATTTTTTATATTCTCGAGCAGCCCACACAGTATTTGATGACGTTGAGATTTTCCTGACAAGTATGAAGACATATAAACTTAAGATGGAGATGGCTACACACTCCATTTCAAAATATTTTTAAGAACTATGTCGTAATTTCTTTAAGTACATTCTGTAAAATCTGGTGACTGTGAAGGCCATAGCATATTATTCACATCATTTTCATACTTTTCAAACCACTCAGTGAACTCTCTAAACCTCTTTGGGAACATCCCTATTATTTTTTTTCCTCCACTTACTTATTCATTTAATTTGTTTAATGTGCTTCAACTTAGAAATCTAAACTGGATTTGGTGCACAGCACAACTTTCACCGTCTTACGAAATACTGAATGAACATGACTTGAATATTAAATCAGTTTATTGTACTGTATCTTTGAAAGCTGCATTAATGAATTTTGTATCCATTTGGGGGCAGGGAAACAAGCTGAGGACAGAACATATCATCAAGTTATAAGTTGCTTTGGCTTATGTGTCAGCATGTTACACATCAAGTAGATATGGAGCAGCATTGGAGTCATGTTTCTGGCTACCTGACGAATGTAAGTCCAATATTCACTTTCCTTTCAGCTGGTAGGGTGCAGTATTTTTACCAGAACTTTTTATTGCTGAAAATAGCTTCCAACTGCTGCTGGAAACAAGACAGATGAGAGTGGTGGTACTGAACCAATACAGTAAAGTTGGTGACCATAGAACCAAAACAATGAGCTGAAAGATGCTAATATGCTCCATAGAGAGAGTAAGGTCATAATTCACTGTAGTTTCATCACACCTGTCCTCCCAAGAAAAATGACACAATAGGTCATAATGTCAGTGGCCCAAAAATGACATATACTTACGTTTGAATTACAGATGCCATCTAGCAGCCGTATTAATTATGACTGGAACAGTGGCACAGTTTAAATGACGTCTATAAAAGTTGACAGTTTTCCTCTATCAGAGGAGGAGAGGTGAATGGAGACATTAATCCAACTTTGGACTAGAGACCACTCTTCATGTCCCATTTCTAACTGCGAGTTGGGACGTTTTTTTAAAAACTGTAACTACGATTGTCATCTAACTTTTACCCCATGGTTACTGTTGTAGCCATGACAACGAAGTTTGTCTAACTTTAAGGCCGTAGTAACTCTAATCCCCTAACCCTATGTTTCTCTAACCTTAAAGTGATCATTTGAAACCTAACCAAGTGGGTTTGTGCCTAAACCTAAGCAGATCTTAATAATAGCATTGTCACATCATAAAACATCATTATTTTTAACAGTGATTTAACAGTTTGGGAAAGCACAGACAAATGATATCCTGCTGATTACTGCCGATCGGTGGTTCTGAATGCACATGGTCAAATAACATATTTGGTTCTTTAATTTGGAGGACTTGTATAAAAATATGTGTTAGTGCAGATTTAAATAATTGAATTGTAATATATGTAATAATATGGGGGATACAACCATATGATTTAAACACATATTCCACATAGTAACTAAAGCTGCTCCAAATAGTATTTAAAGGTCTCAAACTTTCCGATCAAATGCTTTTCCTAAATCGAACAAGCTGCTGCAACATGAACGGAGCAGCAGCGGCTTTCTCACTGTTGGTGTCTGATCTCTGGCGTGGTAATTGAGGTCATGTGTCTGACAATAGGAAACTCATATCAGAACCTAGTGCAGAGAAGGAAGCGCCATTAATCACAGAGACAAGGCATCATGGCCAAACACACACACACACATACACACTGACTGACCACAGCTAATGAGCTATGGCCGCATCTCTACAAACATGACTGATACAGCAATGATGGTCAGGCACTGTGTACGTGTAAATATATATATGTGTGTGTGTGTGTGTGTGTGTGTTGTTTTCAAGTCCCTGGGTCATTAGGAAACAACTGGTGTAAGTCTTCAATTAACCTTACAGACTGTGGAGTACCATGTGCCTCTTTCACCTACTGACTCCGGTCTGCTGAGCTATAATTTACAGTCGATGCACAATTGCCACAGAATATCACAGTTCCTGGGACGCTTTTCATTGATTTTGTATTAAAGTGAAATTCTACACTGAAGGAGCAGTTGTTCGAGGTTACGGTGCAATTTTGTATTTATGAGAATTCACAAATGCTTTTCTCTTATATTCTTGAACAGTTCACACAGTACTTGATATGTGAATGAGGTTTTCCTTCATAAGTATGAAATCATATAAACCAGATATCTGCAATTCATACAGATGAAGAGCTCAGAGCTGCTACAGTGATACATATGAGTTGAATAAAACAAAGACAAATGTTTTCTGCGACAGGGGAGCCGTGTTTCTTCACTGATGTATTCTAAAGTTTCCTATGAGGTACTGGAAAAACATACAGTGTTCATCTTTTATTCTTTTATCTTCTTCTATTTGATCCATAATTATTAACAATATACACAAATAAGCCTTAAAACTGCTGGTAGCAGCTGTGCCCAAGGCAGCCAAGATGCAGAAAATGATCAGCCAGCTTCTCACTGAATATGGAAGGAGGCTGCAGTCGGGCAGATCTTGTATTTGGAGCAAAGGGCGAGGACATGGATCATCAAACTCTCCTGTGAGCTCATTACTCCCTCCAAAAGGCCAGGATGTTTCCGAGACGCCAGGAAGAGATTAAGAAAGATGACTCTGATTTCGAATTTTCGCCAATGAAATCTATTTCTTTCCTTGAAACGGATGGTCCTGTGCCAGGTTGAAACAGTTACCCACTTATATTGAATCATTTCCGATCCTCACATCCCGATGTAATCATGATGCTCTCCGCTTGATGGAAAAATAGATTCTGGATAGATTTCGCAACAGTTCAGACAATCAGATTTTCATTTCCACATGGACTAAATCTGATGTTTCGATTGTTACTTCAACATGGGGACAGATAACAACAGGAATATAGGCTGAGGAAATACAGTATATGGCCTCCTCTTACTGTTTATATCCAGAGTTTGGTCAACAACAATCAGCAAAATACAAAGTAATTGTTGCAATAGTTTTAATCAAACACAAATGATGATATAAATGATAAAAAATATTATCATGTATAGCACCTGTATTATGTTGTTGCTGTATGGAAATTAAACAGTGCAAGGAAGGGTGACTGCATGTATGGAAAACACAGTAACATCTGTTTGCATGGCTGTAATTTTTTTGGACATGTCCAGTAATTTGTGTAGAAATTTTACAGCTCTGTATTTTACTACTAAGTATTTTGGTAGTTATTATAGAGGAAATAGAGACAGAGTTCTGAGGCAGTTATTTGAGTTTATTCAATATTCAGTATTTAATTTATAAGCAGCTGTCGATTCCAGTCATCCAAGTAAAATGCATTCATTATTAATTTATTAAGGTAAACTTGATTGTCAGAATGTATGCTTGCCTATACACTAATTTCACATTTTTGCATGTTTAGATCACCTATTATGCACTGACTAAAAGTACAGAAAAGGAAATGAATTACTTGAATGTGTACCAATTGAACACTGTCTGTATTTTCCTTCCTTTTCCAAAAACCTCCCTAAGAAATTATTTCAGTTCATTTCCATAAAATTTTAGGAAACTGTGGAACCTGTAAAATCAAGTGTTGGAAATTGTTCATGATTTATTTTCATGTTGAAATCTGCTACATGTGTGCTGATAATACTGTTCTTGTGATCTGTTATTCAGTGTTTCAGTATCAAACTCACTGTAATTAATTTGTTGATGTGATGTTTATTAATTACATATGGTCACACCATATTACAAGTGTGCAAATATGACTTATATCTAAAAAAAAACACACAAAAAATGTATCTACTTATATAACCATACAGTACTTATATAGACTGATATACAGTACCAATCAAAAGTTTAGACACATTTTCTCATTCAAGTGAGCAGGAAGATGTGTCCAAACTTTTGACCTGTACTGTACGCAATCTTGAGGTATGCAAGTTGTTGCAAAGGGCAGTTTGCTCAATCTAACATGAATTGAAAAAAAAGTTTGCAGTTTACAAAAAAAAGGATGAAAAGAAGGGGCATAGCACTTTCCCTTTGATTGTATTGACTCATTTAGCAGTGTCTGCAACCGGAGTGTCAGAAGAGGGTGAAAATGAAGAGTAATGGACTTTTCATGAGGGTGGGAAAACTTAGTCATCTAATGCCATCTGTCAGCACAGAGGTAACTGGGAGTGAACGGTGGAGCGCAGCAGGGATGTCCTTGGACAAAGTAAAGGAAGGGAAGAAAAGTGGCCGAGGCAAACAAAGGAAACGACTGCGGACAGTTTGGAGCCACTGAGGTGAAACGGCGGGGAGAGACGGGCTATTATTTATTTCTGCTCTGACTTACTGAGAAAACAAGCACAGGTAACAAAAAGATGGATGGCTGACATATGCTGGCATTTTAAGTAATAAAACAAAAAAAGCAAAGACACTGATTCTTTGTTCATTTAAATAGAAGTGCTTCAAGTGCTTCTGGAGAGTGCTTGTGCAGTTTACTGTAATTGCTTCAGATAGAACAATGCTGATTTTACTGCAAAGCCACACTTTGATCTACAGCACATATCTAGTGTGGTACTCAAACAGATGATAAAAGCATTGTGACATTACAATGTTTAGAATGTGCGAGACACATAAAGTGTAGAAAGTGAAGAGATGCAATATGCTAACATAAAAATCTTTCTAAATGAAGAAGAAGCATGAGGAGAGCATGTAGCTGTCATTTACATGGATGAACTTACTAAGTCAGATTTGGTAGAACTGCGGCTACACATGAATGTGTGCACAGGATCTTTTATGTGGAAACAGATTAAACAAGTATAATCTGCTTGGCTACTCTAAAAGTATAATCACCAGCCTAAATTCTTCTTGAAATATTTTGAATATACAAAAAATTAAGAGCTACTGTGCTGCTGTATTCACAACCAGTGGTAAAGTAGTATTCAGATTGGTTACTTAAGTAGAAATAGGTATATTACAGTGGGATAAAAACATACACAGTATTGATAGTATTATATGTAAAAGTCCTGAATTCAAAATCTCACTTAAGAAAAACTTAAAAATATTAGCAATAAAAAGTACTACAAGAATCAAAAGTAATAGAACTTATTATACAGAAAAATGCCCCGATATGTGTTGCTAAATCTACTAATAATGATACATTAAATAATGATACATTGTAAACAGCTATCTTATCTTATAACTACTTTATAGACTGTTAGGTAGAAATGAATCATGTCATAAGCATATCATAGTTTTTTGTATTTTAAAAACTTTATTTGCAAACTAACCAGTAACTACAGCTGTCAGACAAATGTAGTACAGTCAAAAGTACAATATTTCTCTCTGAATTGTAGTAGAGTAGAAGTATAAAGTAAAAATTGGAAATATTGTACTTAAATGTACTTTATTGTTGTTAAAAACCCAGAGCATGTGCAACAAATTCACCTTTTCAAACCAATCCAGTTGAAAACAGGGCTTAGTTTTGTTTCAAATTCTTAATTTTCAATACTAATTCTGATATCTTGTATGTTTTGGTATGGATACTGAAACACTAAATTTTACCAGACATTCAATGTGAGCTTTTGATAACTGATGTGTTTTCATACTCGCCACATTTCAATCAGTACCAAAAAGGACTGAGGTTCAAACCCTCGCTAGTGATGAGACTTGTGTGTTTGCATGGTTTATGGTGCCCACATCACATCCCAAACCCATAAAAGATCTACAACAACAATCAAAATGGGTTCTTGGGTATGGGTATTTCTGAAAGAGTGCCACCCTAGAAGCCCATTACATTTGGCTTCAATGGGATACAACCAAAAAAAAAAAAAAAAAAGAGGAACAAGAGAAGAGCTTTGCTGAAAGAGCAATCCAAGGTTCATATAAGGTTTTCTCCTAGCAAGTATTTATTCTCCAGCTGAAGTATGATCAAGAGACTTGCCAATTCTAAATTTGTTACATGATAATCCAGTCCACCCCAACACACACACACTTTATTATATTTTTTTGTGGGGGTGACAGCTTATGAATCTGTACAATCAATGAATGTATAAATAACTGCAGGGATTAAACTCATGTTCCTTGAACATCCCACACAGTCACCAAAACACACATCTTACCTTCAATACTGTTAATTGTTCCATTTATAACCAGCATTCTTTATCATACGCACTAACAATGTGCGAGTGTGTGTGTCCTACCTTTGCTGATGTCTTGGTACTCCAGCCACAGCTGTCTCTGGACCTGTTTGTTGGGGTACCAGATGGTACAGGACTCCTGGAAGCCATACACCGCCTCCTGTACATAGTGGTTCCCGAACTCCCGGAGGATGGAGACAAAGTCGCTCCGCTGTGTCGCCCCATCTAGAGAATGGATGGCTGAGCTGAAGGCTGGGAGGATGGAGGGGATAAAAAGCAGCTGGTGAATGTTTTCAGTTGAACCAAAAACCTGAATCAGATTCTTGAGCACAATAGAAGAATATAAAGGGGAATTTAGGTTATAGGGAAAATATAGGTATGTTTTTGTTTGCTCACATTCTGAAATTCCATCTTGTCAAGAGGTATAATTTTCTTATTTGTCTTACCTTCTAAGGCACACAAAGCTGTAGAGTCTTACTGGCTTTGTATGGATCCTAGACTACAGATGCAGTCTAAGCACTAACTAAAGGGAATTCCTATTACAACTTCTTCTACACAGAATAATAAGCATTTCAACCACTGAATTGCTCTAATCTCACTGTATATATTGTCCACTATATCCCTGACATATACTGTATTTATTGTATTCTATCTCTACCCATGTAACTACTCCACCTCTCCCTGGATGGATCTTTGCTTCAATATAAATCACTCTATAAACAGGAATATCATAAAAGCACTCTAGCATGTTCCCACTTATAGGTTTGATGGCCTGCAACATAAATTTTAAGTTACTTTAAACCAGAAAAGCATGATGCCTACATGTGGAGTGTGTGGGTTTAAAATTGTTATGATGGTTGTCAGACAAAAATGTATATGTAATGTATATATATATATATATATATATATATATATATATATATATATATATATATATATATATAAATTCTGTTTTTTCAAGATGTCAACATGACTTGCTATTTGCCTTTGATAAAAACAATGCATTTTATGTCCATATGTCTTTGTGAATAACTAAAGTAGTGTAAGTCTGATAATGACATGTCATCAGTGTGATTTCTAGAAGCAGCAAACTTATTTTGAGCACCGGTATCTAACTTTGTGATCCTTTTTAATCCTAGTTTGTTTCACTTTAATAATTGCACATAGGTATTTGAAATTACAGTGGGTGAAGTGGCAGATTCTGTCAGGCTTCTGGCACTAAGTGTCTTAAACGGGTTTAGTGGACATCTCAGCCTGCTACTTACTATTCATGAACCCTTTCAACCAAAGATTATCCATACACGGACATGAACAAGCATGGGCCCTCATGAAAAAAAAAAAGAAAAATAATGATCTCTCCATACTTACACAGTGAAAATGGAATCATGTTGATGTTAAAACAATTTTTGTGCGTATTAATAGCTCAGTTCAGGTGCCTAAACAATATTGAGGGTGCTTCTTAATACTTGATGAAGGATTGGCATCAGAATACCTGATGAAGGTAAAAATTTGGAGTGGATAAATAAATAATGCCTCTTGGAAGATTCATGCACAAAATACAGTACACTTGTCTTTAAGCTATAGGCACCCAGAGTTTCAAACAGAATGTGAAAACTTTCATGTTTGCAACTTGTTCCTTTGCACTGCAACTCTGTCTTTATTTTCTTGTCAGCATTTGTCTTTGTTCTACTGTCAGTCTTTCATTCCATAGGTACATAGTAGGTTTCATATACTGTAGGCCACAAATGAAGTATCAATTTATCATTGTTGTATTATCCTAGTAATGGCAGTTAAACAACAATATCTGTCTACAGTTTACTAAGAGGAAAACAAAAAGGAATAGCATGTTAGTTTTGCTTTCAAAAGTTACGTAGTCTAGCTTTAATGCAACTTTATAAAGGAACTTTACTTAGAAATAAGCACCATGTAAATTTGGACACAGGGCCCATCTTTGAGACAATGCAGGGAATTAAAGCCCTTATTATTTTACTTGATAACCTGGTTTAGTACATAATTTCAGTCTTATTCCTAAAAAGAATTGAAAAAACTATCTCAACTTAAAGGTCCATGTACATCTACTTCTTCTGGAGTCTTTGACCATTATCATATTGTCCTCATCAGCAGATTGGAAGACGGTGTGATATGGCAGAAAGCTCCAGAGAATATAAGTAGGTGGACCATCAATTGAAATTGTTCTGTCAGTTGTTGTTTACAAGGTCAAAAATGAAATGTCAAGCAATTTTTAGGGACAACAAAGATGAGAAGTCCTAGAGATGTTCAGAAGTATGGAACCTACATTCCATATAAAATGAGCAGACTCAATGTGCTCAAGAGGAACACGTGATATGGTTGAAAGCTCCAAAACAAATAATTAAGTGGACCACAGCAATTGCATGCATTGCTTGATTGGTCTTCCAGCTCTGCAACTAATTAAGAATCTTACCATCACTGCTATTATAACTACCTCCTCCTAGTGACAGTTCATTCCAATATATCATTTGTGAGTGTTTATGGAACGCAATTGTAAAAAGTCTTTTAAACTTTACCAACCTGATGAGTTTTTATCAGTGAAAAGACACCACTTGTCACCACATGTAGCCCCATTTCTGTCTGTATATGACATCCACTGCTGTACTGCAGACAATTATCAGTACAACACAGACATTTAGAGATTACTGTTTCCCTCTTTATTTAGACCTGGATAAGTGGCAGTAAAAACCTCAGGGGTTAGGGATGCTTTTTATAGCTAATTTAAAAAAGCAAATCTGCCTCGGGGACTTTGTGTCCTGGGAGAGACCTACGCAAAAGTGGCAGGTTTTTTCCTATCTAATGTGAATAATTCTATGTAAGGTAATGGCACATTTTCATCGAAAACAAGCAAAGAACATGTCCCTTAATGCTATCCTCATTTTAGTCAAGCATAAGACATAATAAAGCGCATGGAAAAGCATGTTTGATGTGATACATTGACCATGGTATAACAAAATGACCATGTGCTCACTGGGATTCTCTCTCAGCAAATATTGGAAAGCAAACATGCAATAGCAGTTTATCATTATCATTTCCAGGAGAGGCAGTATTAATATCTCAGCACTCACGCTCTGCTCGCTCTTACTTCTCTAAAATTAAATTAGGAGGCCACTGAAGTGAGAGACAGAGAGCGTAGTGTGGATGAGCGATGGGGGCTTTGCTATCAGATGTAAAAATCAGTAGCCTCACCCCTCCGGTGGCTGTTGAAATATGATGAGCTAAAGTGGGAAATGGGAGTAAAAGAGAAGGAAGCTGCCGAGTTGCTTCTGAGTGAAGAGAAAATAGAAACTGTATCCTCAGCAGACACGGCAGACACTTTCAAACCACAGCAGCGCCATTGGAAATGCATTAGAGGTGTCATGGCTGTATTTACAGTAGGGTGGCTGCACTTACCAGAATGGAAACTATTTATGATGGATTTATGAATAATGCATGCACTTAAAACATGACAAAAATCCAAATTATTAAATGACACTCTCCCTCCAGCCAGGCAGAATGACTGAATGCTATATTTCAACAAATGTTACTTTACCCTGAAACACTGCCAACAGAACGACTGAAGTTATGTAGTGAGGCAAACAAAAAGAAAAAAGCTGATATATTTTCATAGAATAACACATTTAGTACTGAGGAATCTGTCAGAAAATATTCTGTGTAATCCCTGACGTGTCAGCAGCCTGGAGCAGCCTTCAGAAGAAGTATTGCTTGACTAAATACCTATCCACAGTTATCTTATTCTGTGAAGTTTCCATGGCAGGCGCTGTCAGAATGCCTTGATCTTGCCATAGATACAGAGCTTTGTGATATATGACAGGCTATCAGAAAGACAGAGAAAAAGACAAGGAAAATAAAATCAAATGCATAGTTCTCTAAGTTGGTCTCCATCCAACGGCCCATCTATCAGTCTCAGTCGTCATATTTGCATGTGACATCTTTTTATCCATGAAAATGGTCCCATAATATCTAACAAAAAACACTTCTCCACTTCTGGATTTTACAAGATGATGATGATGATGATGATGGTGTGATAGAGTATTTTGGCCTCCATTACCTGTTGCTTAATCAGCAGTGTCTTTATCAATTCTACCATGTAAAATTAAAGATTTTTTTTTTAGCTGTACTTCTCAGTAACAAGCAAAATGACATATATACATTTACAAACTATTTAACAAACATACCTTAATAATGGATGTATACTTATTAGTACATGTCCTGTATATGGGCTCGTACTGTAAGTAATAAACCACCAAGGGAACACACAGTGTATAGTTTGGAAATAAATAAGTCTAAATGAGCCTAAAACATGTTTGTCACAAGTTAAAAAAGTTAGACCTGGGTAGTGTTACTTCAATATAATGTGTTTTTCTTCTTTGTGTCATGTGTCATACCTTTCATGATCTAAATTTATTTTGTTTAAAAAATACAAACAGTAAAATAAAATATAACAAGATCAGACCAATATTCTGACTGTTAAAACACAAGAAAATAATCATATTGTAAGAACAGTTGTGCTGCCAGAGTCAAAAGGCTAATAGATTTATCGTGTGGTTTCTTTTGAGAAGTAAACATCAGATTGAAGGGCAAAAAATAACCACAGAAAACAACAGTTTTGCATAACTTTGTAAATTCAAAGTAAAACAGTTAGAAATGAGGAACTTCTCAACCACTTTTTAGAATTTCTAAATGGGGCATTTAATGCTTTTGAAATGCAGCTGAAGATGATGGTTTGGTAGTTGTGGATGGTGCTGAGTATGCTGAAATAATAATTACAGACAGAGGTCAGAGGGTTTTTGAAATAATGATACACTTCCTAAATGGAATTAGTTGATTTGGAAAACACTGACAATGGCAGAACTTGAAAAGGGAGATCTGTGTGGTCCCTGTATCCTGTGCAAAATTAAATTCTAAGAAATGTCTTCAGCAAATGGCAACGTTTTGGTAATTTTGCACGGTGTGTACTCACCCAAGCTACACTGCAGTAACTTACAAAAGTGCAAATTGACATAATAATGTGCTGATATTTACCTTATTTTGCCAGTTATCCTTGTTTTTTACTGCTTCAAATGAAATCATACTATTTATTTTCCAATTCAACTTGTTACACATCATTACTCCGGTGAATCATAATGTTTTGATTTTGTGTATTTGTAATAAGAATTACTGAGTGTTAGGGAAGAAAACTTGAATGTTGTTGGTGATGGAACCACAAAGCAATGTACCATGAATTTGTTTTCGGCTTTCGGTGATAACATGTTCCGTCACTCATGAGCACTGTGCCATGAGTCTTTAATCATCACCCATCACACTCTGACATTCCCACATCTCCTTCATCATAAAACCCTTGAAATCTGTTGAAGGCAATTTTACTTCCTCTTAAATAAAGAAAATGCCCATTTCTTTAGGTGCTTGTTGTTACGACTTTGTGTTTTCATTTGCTCTGGGCATGCGGCAGTAACCTAACTTTAGCACCCTATTATGAGGCACCGAGTTTGAGTGCTCCTTGGAAAGGCCACTTCTTTATGTGAACTGTTAAACTCCTTTACTATTCAGAGGAACTTTATTGATTATTGCTGAGGAAAAAACTGTTTATGCTTGTTTGTTATCACTGTGTCTAGATACTTCCTTCACCACAAGCTCTCTGGGTATTAAACAATTTTATGACTTATTATACAATTAACACAGAATTTGAGGTTGTAATGACAATTGTCAGTAGGCTCTTGTTTGGTTGTGCTCGTTGAACAGCTTGTGCCCTTTTGAAGTGACATTTTGCTAGTTTGTGATTAAAGGAAACTTGATCCTAACACTTTCACTGCCCTTCCACTAACAGTGAAACAGTTCCCACTAAGCACCACAGCTGAATAGCAGAACCACAATCAGTCCATAATTGACTGCTTCAACAAGGGTTTAATTTGAAATAATGGACCCAACTTGAACATTTTAGCACTACATTACAGCAAAGTGTCCTGTGCTGATGTAGTGGAATCTTTATATGTTTAACTTTAACTTTGCTGATGGTAAAGGCAGACTTAGAAATGGGTTTTTGTGCTGGTAATTAATTCTGTTACAATATATTTTCCAACAGAATGACATGTGCAGTATCTCAAAACAGTATTAATAGGTTTGGCATTGACAAGATGTGTAAAGATGTCAGTAGAGTATATTTAAGCACCAACGAAGACGAGAATGTATCCCAGTCTGATCAAAAGATGGCAGTCTGCCTGTTAATCACATAACAGATCAAAAATAAAAATTAAACAGAATGCCCAAGCTGTCGTGATGAGCTGCTAACCTTGATGTGTCACATTAATTACAATGTGATAAATAATTGATAGTCGACGGTGCTGTTTTTCTCCTCTGAGAATGTGAGAGTTTATGACACAGAGACTGGAGCATGGTCTCCTCCAGCATGAATAAACAATCAGTAATAACATATGATATATATAATTAATTGCCAGAAGCGCATAGAGTGATTTACCTTGAGAGAGGACCCACTGATTGAGTTTGACGTGGTACAGCACAGAGCGAAGACTCCAATGCTGAACGAGGGGGTAGCCAGATACCTCGCTGTAGTTCACCATGCCTGCAATAACACACACAAAAAAAACACATTGATGCATATGGATGCAGTCCTTGGTCTAGATAAAAGCGTGGCTCTGGGTAGTTCACCATCACACCTGTAAAACCATACAGGAAAACTGTAATATTAATGTGACATTTACTCCTCTATAGCGGATGGGAGATTGCCATATTCAGAGCTAGATCAAAGGGCGGCCCTACATCTCAGTCTTGTTTACTTTACCTGAAGAATCAGGAAGAATATTTAATAAATATTAATATTATATTAGATGACAGGAGAGAGAAGCAAAGTCTCCGGTGTTAGATCAAAGTAGAGCCCAAACTGCAGCTCCCCCTCCCCAGAAAAACATGAGAAATGGCAATATTAACCTAAAATCTATTCAGAAATAGCGATATAGTAGAAGGCAGGCTGATGTTTTCAGCGTTAGATGAAAGCGAGGGCCAACATCCCACTTGAATATACACCACATTCATATTAAACATGAGAATTTTCATATCAATGGTATGCTGAAGATACCTCCAACTTTTCCCTTTTAGGAAAACAAACATTTAGAATAAAACGGAGCGCAGCCAAATGTTATGAATTTGAGGAGGGTTTGGTACCTTTCTGCTGTTTATCATGTCAAGTAAAAACACTGACATTAAAAAAAAAAGTAGAGCCTCATCATAATTTCAACAATTTTCCAGAATGTTCATTCTTTCACTTGTATATTAATGAAAACCTCCTCTGCATGGATCACAGAGATCATGCAGTGAACAGTGCAATAGCATAGTGACTCTTCATTTGCGAGTTACAATAATGAATTTTGGATTTATGCATATTAAATCCAGCACTGAGAGGCTGAGAAGAGCTTCTGCCCTCAGGCCACTAGGATCCTAAATGAGGACCCTCCCCCCATCATACACATATTTTTATTACTATTCCTATTCTATTTTTAAAACTTTTCAATGCACAAATTGAAGGAACTGATGGGATTACATTTCACTGTGATTGTATTTATATGATTACATGTAACAAATAAACTTGATTGTTTGATTGGTTGATTGATTGATTAATAGAACCAGGCAGGATTACAGTAAGGTTACTCTGTTTTTAAATAATAAATATTTTCATAATTGCTGATTTGCTTGTTTAATAAATTGCTCATTTAGTCTGTGTGCCAGAAAATGGTGAAAAATGCTCATAACAATTTCTCAAAGCACACGGTATTATCTTGAAACTGCTTATTTTGTCCAACAAACAGCACAAAATCCAAATATATTTGATTGATAATGATATAAAACAAAGAAAATGTGTAATTACTCATACTTCAGACACTAGATGCAGTGCTTGTTTTGTATTTTTGCTGGCAAAAGACAAATCTCTTGTCTCTCTTATTAGCAATGTACAAAACATTCAGGTAGCAGGCTTATCATATTTAGCTGACACTGACCATCACTATTTCCAGTTAAAATGACAAATATCGCCAGCAGCAGATTATATCAGCTGTAGCTAATCAACACTAACACTGTAAGTTTAAAGCCAAAAACTTGGCTGCTGCCTGGTTAATGTGCTCTCTGGCTGTGAACAGTATTGTTATAGGAAGACCAAAATAGTGGTCACTCTTCTGTGGTTAAATCATATCAATAGTTTGAGTTTATCAATTTTTCTGAATCAGGATTTGGAGCAAATGTGAAAAACAAGGTGTGCAAATGTAGACTACACCTGTTATTACAATGTGTCAGATGTATATTTAACATATACTCTCCTCATCTCATTTGCAGTTGTATCTACAGGATGTAAACAATAATTACGATGCCACTCAAATGTGCAGCATTTCTGTCATCTCTGCTTACAAAAAGCTCAGATCTCAATCGAAAGGTTTTTGGATTCAATACTAGATTCAGACTCAACAGACGTGTTATGAAACCCATGCCCTACTGCTGACTATGCAAATAACTGACTAATTGCTTCAGTATAAGTGGAAATGTGGAATTCAGCTGTTGTTGTTCACCCAGTTCCTCAGTCACTGCAGATTCCAGTCATCGACAAGCTTAAACAAAACACTCTACTTCCCTATAGCTAAATGCAATACTGTCATAAGTATTTCTTCATGTTGCTTTTACACAGCCCAGTATATTATATTTATTGATTTTGTCTCATTTACCAATCCTTTCCCCTGCTGAAATCAATATTGCCTATCTCCACTGCCAGAAGACGTCACCCATGGACCAGTGTTTTTTCACTTTGATGCACCGCACGGTCTATCAAGCATTATACATGCATCTTGCGCAACTGACCAATGACCTGTCATCTTATCCACAGCAACAAATAGTCAGTGGCAGACAAAGCACAACATATGGGCATGTAAATGAAACAGCAAGGGTACAAGCAAGGCAACAGGAACATCCATTATGCACCACTGTGGGAGAAACATAGTGGTTTTAACTAAGGTTAGCATAAAAGGACAAATCCACCCTCTTTTTTTAACAGATCAATTATAGATACAGCATGAAGTTGTAGGGAAACAAATCCAGGAACAGAAGAAAAGTTAAATTCTCTCAAAAATTGTATCATTTCTTTTGGTCTAACAGTCACAGACCCAATGACCTCTGACCTATAGGCTAAAGGGTATCAAAAAGACAGAGTACAATTAAAAACCCAGCCTTTCCCAGCCACAAAGGGAAAATGGACAGTTGGAATTAACAACTTTGTTTTTCTTTTCAGATATAAGCAGACTGTCCCAACCTCCCCCAGCCGTCCTCCCTTCTTCTGCTAGCAAATCTATCTCTTAAGTTGTACATTTTGGGAGAAGCCACATTCCTTCTGAGTGTATCCCTCTCTCTTCCTTCTCCCTTTTACTCACAATGAATGTCTAAAATAATTACAAATACTACTAAATGTGTAAATATATTCGTATCTTGACATGTCTAACAAATGTTAACTTGTATTATGTTTTAGAACAATTTAATTAGTTGGATATTGTGCTAAATTCTAACTGCTCAAAATCTGTTCATTTACATGGTACCACATGAGTGTATTTGATATTAACTGTGTATTATTAAGTGCATTATTTAGCTATGGTTGAGTGCTATGATCATGTATTACCTTAGATGTTTGCCACTGTCACATAGTCTTAACTACAGATTAGAAAATGAAGATTTCACTCACTGGTTCTCATATGTCAACATTGACAACAGAAACAAGTGAGTATTCAATTTGCAAGCCTGTATAGTCTTCAAATATTCTATAGGAATAAAATTATTCCCCATTAAGATAAGGACCAGTTTTCTCTTCACACAAAGAAATTCATCAGTAATCAAGGCATTCTCTTCAAAAGAGTGCCAAGGATCCTATTCTTCCAAAGCACAACTCTTTGTCTTCTCTTCTTTGGCCTTTTTGACTTGCTCACTGGCTTGCTAACTGGCTTGCTGACCGTTGCTGCTTCCTCTGTGTTCCTCTCGGCCCTGCAGCCGGGATGGTCTGGCATTTCGGGCGTTGTCCTTTTTCTCTATGGCTGAGAGCTGAGAGCTCCAGAAAGAAAACTCTTACTATGAAGAAAGACTGAAAGACACCTAAAATCCACAAGCCAAGTATCATTATTGCACACCATTGCCATTTGAATACATATTAATTTTGTAATCTCCTATTTTTATTGGGAAGTTAAACTTTCTTTTAAGACTTTTCCAGGGACCCCTTTGGTAGTTAGAGCTCAGCTTCAACTCTCCAGCCTGCCTTTAAATGCATCAAGACTATAACACACAACCCTACGGTGTGTTTAGCCTATTATGTGGTCTGAGCCCTCCCCAGCATTGGATTCACCCTTCTAAGAAGCAGTGAACAAGAGTGCTTTACTGTAACTGCAACAGTTCTCATCTGGCTGTTACCCTGGTGACCTGAGTCTGTCTCGCTTTGCTCGGTGCTTTCCAGGAAGTTCGCCTCATCATCACTCCATCATCATCCACGGAAACAGTAGGAAATTAACCATCTGACGTGTTATTTATGGATGGATGGATAGATGGATAGATAGATAGATTTATTTGACAAAATTTAAAACATACATGATAGGCTGATCACAAAGACAGACTCCATACATGATTTACAAAATTGTCAAGGATTAAAATACACAAAAAAGTCCTAGGGCTTATTTCCACTGTGGTCCTCTATTGCAGTACAAGATGGCAGATTGAATAAGAAAGTGTCAAGCGAGAGTGACAGACTTAAAAAAAAACCCAGACAGGCAGTTAAACATCAAGCATTTGTACATCTACAAATTATTTAACAACAATTTCTTGAGATCTGATTTAAAACTCCTCTCAACTGGGTTCAGCTAGAGTGAGATAGGCAGCTTGTTCCATTTACATGAAGCTGTATCTAAAAATGAATTTTTGAAAAATGTTTTAAATCTCATAGGAATAATATTTGTCAGATTGCCTCTAGTGTTGTGGGAGTGGTTGTTTTTTACTAAATTAAAATGGTTGGAAAGGTAGGGAGGTGCAGATTTGTACACAATCTTGTGGGAAATACTTTGCACCACCCTTTTATCCACAGAGAGAAGATTCAATTTTTTAAAATGAACTGTATCAAGGTGTGTGTGAGGGGACGGCTTTAAAAACAACTTAACTTATTTTGTGCAGTCTGTAATTTGTTTTTAAGAGACTGTGAGGAGCTACTGTAACAAAAGGTGACAGCATAATCAAAGTTGAATAACACCAATGCTCCAGCTAGTTCTGTCTGAAGAGTTGATGCAAAGCTAATTCTAAATTAATTTTTATTGGTTTTTAGGGGTGATACACAAAATTGATGGTTCAGTACGTACCTCGGTTTTGGGGTCACGGTTCGGTACGATTTCGGTACAGTGGGGAAAAAAAAGAAAAGTAGGAAACAATATTTTGGTCCTTAATTTTGAATATCCAACAATGGCTCATTGGCTCTAACTTTTACTAAAACAGTTAAGTTGTGCTGCAGTGGACAATGAAAACAAACTTTTTGTTTCTTGCAAGGAGTCAGGATACCTGCTGACAGCTGTTTATGCTGATTTATGGTCTAACTGTATATAAAGTAGTTCAAACTAGCTCCACCTCCTGCAGCTACAATAGTACCATGTTGCTCTAACACTGATGCTTCAGTATTAAATATCAGTCAGAGCGACCAAACCACCACTTTACTGCAATACTTTTTAACTATATTTTTCTCTCTCAGAACTGGTTCTCATGATGTGCTGTCTGACCACATCAGAAGTCAAATGTTTTTATTGTTGTTCTGAACAGCTTCACTCAAAGTGAATAGCCAACCATCACAGAGAGCGGAAGGAAGGGGAGACACGGCATCATTTCACTACAGAGATAACAGAGCATATTTTAATAATAGTGTTGCATTTGGCTAGTGTTATCGGTCTCTTGTTTGTCATTCTGACAGTAGCGACACTACAGGGTAACCAGGGTAACCATAAATAAGCTGGCTACCATACATCCATGAGCATGCTACAGCTAAGTGGAACTTGCGCTCTAGAATTATTGTTCCGCACGTCGGAGTAAATGGATAATTAAACTATTTTGACAGTAATTGTTTGCGTCATTGAGCGTATTCTTTGTACAACTTCATGCACCAAACCATAATGTGCGTACCGTTTGGGACGAATACACGTACTGTTACAACCCTATTGGTTTTAGTTAGTTATTTGCCCTTTGATTTAATTATTTTTCCTTCTAATCAATGGAGGTGGTAAACCATATAATCTTACAAGTGCATATTATTAATTTCCAAATGTAGTAATGCTTGCTACAAAGTGATGGAGATTCTTAGTGAACAGGAGATAAATAATCTCCCAGCCTTGTCCTTTAGTGAGAGCTGTAGACACAAATTTATTTTATTATTAGAACCAGGTTTTTTTTTTTTTTTTTTAATATCAACTATTATGGAACCAGAGCTATTAAAGTGTCATCATTTGTTCCAATCAGTGGCAGAATTCCCTCATTTTTGCATAACAATCCAGGATTAGACCTTTAACATTAACATAACTTATATTGGGCCATAGGTAGAGCTGCAGAATATAAATCATTCCGTCTCCCATGGCAACTGACAGCCGTGTCATGCTGCAGCAGTGGGATTACAGCCATACATCACTATGACTGCTCCCACCGTGTTCACAAGCACATTCAGAAGGTATCTGTATAATGCTTGTGACGGAGACACGTATCCTGCAACCACAGGAATGGAAGAAGGGAACAGAAAAGAGACGGAGGGAGGGGAAAGGGCAGACGTGTGTGAGAGAGAGATCAATTGAGACACAAGAGGAAGACAATAAAAAGAGAGGGAAACAATGTCATCTTCAGCAAGGGGCAGCGGTTTATGTGCTTGGAACACGAATACCAACATACGGAGAACTTGTGATACATATTCAGGAATGAATGTCACAGTCTATCACCTCTCTGAGGATACTTTTTTATTTAATTTCAAGTATCAGAATTCATTTTAACATCTGAATTATATAACCCGTTGCATACAATGTTTTGACATATTACAAATGTGGTCCTGTGCAATGCAGTATTGTAAAGTGTAGAGATAAACATATTACTGTGTGACTACAGCAAGTAGTGGGCAGACACTATTTGAAAACACATACTGCTGTTACATATCGAGACAAATGTTTTTCTCTGATGCCAGTTGGCCATATTGAAGTAATAAAATAAACTGTTTTCAACTTAAGCAACTTACTGCATGTACTGTGAAGTTATGCACTTAGAGACTGAAACTAAATCCATGCTTTTTTTAAATGTATGCCCAGAATAGTGCTCTACAATTATATATGTAATATATACGTCAAGTAGTTTGTGTGTACAAAATACATTTTACAGACATGGAATCTGTAAGATTGCTGGCTTCATCTATTTATTAGAGTAAGGTCACTGTTATGTAAATGTGTCTTAGAGGCTTTAATAAAAATGACAGGGATAGAGCTTTGACGCTTGCACCTGGTGAGTGAGAGGGAGCCTAAAATTCCTTTTTCCTTCTCACTGCAGTAGCAGCACAGCTGGAGAACAATGCACGGTTGGAAAATAATGATATCTAGTGATGGATTTTAGATCACATTCTGTCTTTATTCATGACCATCTTGTGAGAGATGTTTGCCCCTCTGTCTTCTCACTAGTCTAAATAACCCAGATAACCATAGAAATTCTCTCATCAAAGTCAACGTTTACATATCATAGAATTTTTCTACCTACTTTAAAGTCTCCACTCCAGCAGTGCCCAAACATATTTGGTTTTGACTCAACTCTTCTGTTTTAACCAAGCGGCTACGACCATAGCTCGAGGCTGAAGCCAATGCAAAAGTACCTTACACCATGTCTACGCTGAAAGCGTCTCAGCAGCGTGTTCCAGTTGTCCATGATGGAACAGTACACTTCTATCTTAATCAATACAGCTGTCTGCACAGCCTATGTAATGGCTCACATATAACACTTGCTATATGTGCGTAAAAGCAACCAAAAGCGTGTTTTTAGGCTTCAAGTCTACACAAATTGGATATGAAGTATGATGAGTGTTGGGATGCATGCAAGGCCAGTAACAGTTCCTTTACAAGGGTGCTGTGAAAATGCAACATTTGGCAGAGGCCTGACACCACCTATGAACTTGATGAATAAGCCTCTAAATGTGATGTTCCTGCATTGTCCTCACCTTCAGCTACATCCATTTATCCCCTCTTATGGGAAATGGCTCCCTGGAACGATAGATATATTCCCCGGCACTGAGAGAGCGAGAACACACTACTACATAACCTCCCCTTCCCCATCCCCAGCCCCTACCTCCCTTTGTGAAAATGAATAACAAGCCCAAAACATATACAGTAGTGCAGCGTATTCTTCTTCTTGCTGAAAGGCCTTGTCTCCCTTTTAGCCCTGGGGTGCTCTGCTCTCATTGTCTGACAGAATGATTAATTTGACTGAACTTCACTTTGCAAACATCCCAAGTTCACAGTCTCTCTCTCTCTCCATGCAGTCAGTGCCAAAGCCTTTCATGGAAGCAGCTTGGTCAGGGCTGCATTTTGTACTGATTCCCTTTGTAAAAATACAAGGTGTAAAAATCTCTCTCATAAGATGCATGTGCAAAACATTTGCCGTGTCTCCTGCTGTTACTGTGCAGCAAGAAGAAAAAAAAACAAACTTAACAGCTGGAAAAATCTAACATGCAGCCTAAGGTAAGGTGAAAAATACTAGGTATAAGGGTTACAGGGATGCAATTTAAAGCTGGAGTGCAGGACTTTTGTCACCCCCTTCTGGCAGGGAGAGTGAAGGGGGGCACTCAGCTGTGACTGTATTACACAGGCATGCTGCCTGCTCTCATGCGCCCCGTATGACAGGCACACAAAGAGGGCCGGTAAAAACGGATATGTTTTGACAGTCCAATGGCCCAAAAACATATTTTTTGATGGTCCACCAGCCCACCGGGACTTGTCTCAATATGCCCCGATGGCCAGTACATCACTGGCCATAACCTACTGTTGCAGCTATAAAACGGTGGATAAATTGTTTTGAGCATGAAACAACCCCCACGAAATGACTTATTTCACTATCAGAATTTGATCTATTCGGTCCGATAACATCTGGAACGTCTAGAAGAGCCGCACGATTAATGGCCAAATGGCCAGAGCGGGAATGTCATGCCCAACGTAAGATTTAAAAACTCTGTGTACTGTGAAACACAGAGAGATTTATTTGGCAGCGATAGGCTTAATCAGCATTGTGTGAACTCGTTTGGCAAGGGCTTGAATGTAACGGATGTTCATTTATATGTAAAAGTTCTGCTCTGCAGGTTTAACTACTATACCAACCATAACATTCTGTATTATATGAAAACATAGCAGTTGTTTGGTCAAGACCCATTGTAACACTTACAATAAGTTAAAGCAAAAGTTACCACTGTAACTGTGTAAAATTGAAAGAAAATACAGAAATACATGGTTACAACAAGCAAGCAGGAAGTTTCAATAAAAAAGCAGAAGGTGTCTGTCTAGACGCTTTATATTTTAAACTCATATAGGCAGGACTGTGTTTGGCCTAGGGTGCATAGCAGTTACATAAATCAAGGTAAAATTGAATCAATATTCCAACTCTGCAAGATACTGTGTGAAGTAGTCTAGTGGGAAGTAAACCTTTCAGCCCCTCTATGAATCCCCCAATGAGAACCAGAGATCAGTTCCCAACTATTGGAGTTTTTTGCTCTGTGATCCATCTTTGTTAGCCTGTCTGCTTTTTCATTGTCCAAATAGAAAGATAAAACACCCAAGTTAAACTCCAGGAAGGTAACTTTTTTTTTTTCCCCTGAAATTTATAATTTTCCTGGATCTTGTCACACAGAATGAGTTTTTGTGCAATTACAGATGAGGTTCCAAGGCACAAGTCTCATGAAACCCTTAACTCCTTATTAAATAAATTCAAAGTCATTTCTGACATGAGCATTTGTTCCCCTTGGAGGACCAATTTTGTGGTAATGCAAAGACACAAGCTTCTTTTGTAGTCCAGCCCAAGAAGATGAGTTGCCCACATGAAAGGTTTTTTGCCAAACCCTGTATGTAACCTTGGTACAGATAAATGCAGGGAGTCTTGACAGCAAAGGCTGTAGTTTGATGAGTGGAGAATAAATAAAAAAACAAAAGGAGAATTTGTGCGAACCGCTAAAGATTGCCAGCACACTTTCTCTGATGAAACACAGTGATTTAAACATTTAAGCATAATAGCCAGTAATAGATCTTGCAGCTCCATGCTGAGCAGAATCAAATATATCCAGTAAAGTGATGGCAGCATTTATCTGTCTATATTCTAATACCAATTTACTTGTTCCTATCTGCATAATCATGGGTTTCTACAATTGAAAGACTCTCAACTTGCACTATTTGTTTCATGAAGCCCAACTAACTATTCCCAACTATATTTCTGATATTATATTAATTGAAAGAACTGTTTCAGCAAAGCACAAGTAATTGTCCATGAAACTTTATCCAGGACTGATAGGTGTGACAACAGTGATGAGTTCAGGTGTCAGTGGTCAATCTGATCCCATGTATTTTTTTCTTTTCAGCCATTTCAACATGGTCACAGAGAAACAGCCACAGTGCTGATGATTTTTTGACAAAACAGTCAACTTAGTTTTCTTGAGCTGCTAAATAAGTTAAATATTGATTAGCTTAGGAATGTCAGTGAAAAAACCTCAATATTAGTTGTGATTTCCATTGTGAAAAAGGAGAGAAAATCTCACACTGCCTTTGTTCCAACTCCAATTAGACTGCTTGGGTATATGTAATGCAATGTAAATTGAGTTCTCTTGTTAACATTTGTGACTTTGTCCCATTGGGAAGCAGGACAGAGAATATCACATAAGTGCAGGGCTGTCTGATGTTCGACACTGAGAGCATGGAGCTGATGGAAAGCACAGCCTGTCTAAACACCCAACAGTCCTCCTGTAACTTTACCTTACGGCTGGAAGTGGTTTGTTATTTTAGTCGCTTCTCTAAGGAAGATTCATAGGAATGAGCTCAGGTAGGAAAGTAATCTTATGGCTCATAGAACCCCATTAACTAGTCTGGCCTGTGCTCCATTTCACTCTCGGATAAAATTAATGATTTAGTGGGAAAGAGAGGGGGAAGAGTGAGTGAGGAGGAAGAAGTACAGAAAGTGAGGAGGAACAGTGGGAATTATCCAACAGGCCCATTCTCTAATCTAATGGGAAACTAAATGTAATACAGCACAGCCCTGATTTCTTCCCCAGACAATTCTGATAAGAAAAAAAAAAAAAGATGGAACAAAATGTTGGCCCTCAGAAACGATGAGCAGACACCCAGGGGATGGTTAGGTTAGAGCCTAGGCCCAACGCTTTTCAAGGCAAAGGAAGATTACTGTGAAGAATTATCACCATACAGGCCTTCACCACCTGTGCTCATCTCTTTTCAGGCAGGTATTCTCTACAAAATGCTTACACTAATCCCAACATTACTGTTCTTATGGTCAATGTTCAACCAGAAAATGTCCTTGGTTGCCTCAGAAGTAACATTTAAACCATGTCCAAAGCCAACATTAGTGTTGCTATTAACTACTGCTGGTACAAAAAAAGAGAAGAGTTAGAGCCCGCCCTGTGGATCCTCTTTATTCCTCGGGCAGTATGGTTCCTCTGCTTCTTCCTGGATTCTTTTGTGAACATTTTTTGTGGGATTCCTAGTCCTTTCAAATGGCATTTGACAATGGAACTCAACTCAGACTGTTAATCTGTGGTACTGTCAGATAAGGATTTTTTGCACTGCAAATGGCTAGGCTTTATAGAAGTTATGTCAGTTGGCTGGTCAACTGCTTCAGTTGGGACTGAAATATCTAATCAAATATTAGATTACCATGAAATTTTGTACAGACATTTGTAATCCCCAGAGGATGAATCCTATTGACTTGTTGAACCTCTGACCTTTACTCTAGCACCACCAGCAGGTCAAAGTTTTCAATTATAGAGTGAAATATCTTGACATCTACTGAATGAATTGGCATGACATTCAAGGTTTGGATTGACATAAATTTGTACAGGTTTCATGCCCCTTCAGGAATGGCTTTGGTGGTCCCCTAACTTTTCATAAAGTGCTATTATTGGGTCAAACACTTAATTTGTTCAATACTTTGGTTTATGACTAAATACCAGCTAGGCTAATGACAGCCTCAGCTGTAATATTTGTTTATTGCTAATTAGCAAATTCTAGCATGGTAACATGCTAAAATATGCCTGTTTACAGCCTAGCAAATCTGCTAACCTGGCTGTAGACTCTGGTTAACTGACCATCAACTGACCAAAAGCTTCTGGTACATTTCTGGTCATTTTAGACAATTAAAGGCAGAATCAGTTGTAGCTTAGTTTTCATCTTTTGTTCGAGTTCACCAAAGCATAATTTGTAGTTTGGAAATGTCCTAGTGAGTTTTACAAGCACTTTAAGCTTTAAAAAATAAAGTGGGTCTGAAAGAAAGTCAACAGCCCATTCATTGTGTTGAAGGCTGATCCAAGAGATGTAAGTAACAACAACTGTGGCAATGGAGTATTGTATGTTGGGTTTTGTCCATGAAGACATGTTTTGACAAATATATCTAACATCTAAAAAACCATGATGACAAACACATTATCCATAAGCCTAAAACACTTGGTAATGAGGCTGGCAGATGTGGCTTGTGACAACTCAAGGTGACACGCTTTTCATTTCCGCTGCGCTGAAGGAAGGCTAGGGGACTGTCGTTGCCAGCGATTCAACATAAGATGCCAAAAAAGTTCAGCAGATACCTCTGAGCTTGCATGGTCACAAGGCCATATGCTTCGACTTTAATTATGAGGGACTTGGGGAGAGAGGGACTCTGGGTTGAACTATGAATCACTGCCACTCTGCCTGCCTCAAAAGCCCCATTCTACTGGTTTTTAACACTGCCCACACAAGTCTTTCCCGTACTATAAATAAACCATGTCCTGATGCATGTGTTAAACAGACAGCTGACACCACAGTTTGCTTCATTTACACCCCTTTCTATGCCTAATTAAAATCTAAAAATATAGACAGCTTACTGGTAACTGATGGAATAAAGAATTAAAGAAATAAGAAATGAATCTTGATTGTGGACAATACAAACTGAACCCAGCCAACCACACCTGAGCCAAAACCACTGATGCATTTTATGAGCCTAAATCCATTTCAAGTACAACCAGGGTTTAAAAGTGATACTTGAACCTGCAAACCTACCAAATGAGCAGAAAAATGAACTGTGTGAAAGTGTCAAATTATAGCCATTTTGCTGAATAGTTTGGTGCTGAATCAAATTCTATAGGCCCTATTAATTGCAGTGGTAATTTGTACAAGGACAATATCCAAGTGCACCTTCTACTTTTGTTCATAAAGGGTTAGGAACTCTCTAAAAAGAGCTGCATACATATTCATATTATGTGACCCATAAATGCATCTCATAAATGTAATTATTACAAGTCTCAGCCAATGGAAAACATAATGCTGACAAGTTTAAGTAGGAAAGTGTTATGTTTTCAACATAATGACGCACAGTTTTATTTTTAGAGACTATGATCGGTGGTGGTTGATAATAAACTTTATTTATATAGCACTAGGGCTGTCACAATATCAGATTTTCACAACACGATTATTGTAGCCAAAAGAATTTACGATAATGTTATTGCGATATCTATAGAAAATTTGAAAAAAAAATGCTGTCAGTCAAATCATCTTTAACTGAACACTCAAAATATAAGTCAATAATCATAACTGTACATACTACAGAAAACTAATATTTTACACGTTTTTCTAAGGGTATGTCTAGCCGTCTTCCAAAAAAAGGTCATTTAGAGACACCAAATAAACCCTGTTTCAGAGTAACTGAAGCATAAAGACATTATAGTGCTTCCCTTCTTGAAATTAAACTTTGTGCATATAAAACAGAAAGAAACAAGTGTTATGGTGTAAAAGCAGTTCATACAAAAGATAAATCATAGCAAAGGATTTATATTTATGTAATTTCCATGTTGTGGCTTTATAAAAAGCAATAAAGCAGCATGTGGTCATTTTTGGAATATCATTGGCTATTTGAAGGGCCAGTCATCAGCAGAATCTGTTCCTATTGACTCGGTCTTTACACAAACGAAGAGGGGCAGGCACCTGCTTTCAGCGTGGACTCTTGTTGGCTATTGTAGGCTGTGGACAGGACATGGAAGCTCTTATTGGGTCAAGTGAGGTGTCAACTGAAAGGTCAGAGTTCAGATGCCATTTTGATACCAAGATGTGTCTAATGTTTACATGCCAATGCAAGTTATGATGAAGAATACGCGGGAAGATTAGGACATTTGCCAGCTAATTTGAAATGATGCAACAGCTGTTCGTGGATATTTATTGATGTAATAGTGTGTTTTGGACTAAATATTTTACTGGATTGGATTGACTGGACCTTTGCCAATCTAACAAGACCATTTTTGTTAGAGTTGAATCAGTCAGTGGAATAATATGAGGCTTCATAGGTGAGTAGTGTGAATTTTGTAATTGTTTGTTTGTGGTCTGACAGAGGCGTTGATTGTACCTGCTGTTGTGACCATATCTTGAAATGGTTTGCATCAATCGAATCACAAAAATCTTAGTTTTCCAAAGATGTGTTGCATGAGTACACACTTAAAGACAGGAGTTGTGTACATAGCATAGTTGTGTACTTAACAGTGTTCCACCTGTGGTCCGCCCATGGACAGGCCGGCGTAACATTAAGGGGTTTTAAGAGGTACTGGATTATTTACACGATATTATCACATGTTAAATATGTATTATTAACATAATATCAATATTTCATCTTTTAAATATCACGGTTATCGTCAATACCGGTATATCACAACACCCCTAACGATGTTTACAATGTTGAAAAAAAAAAAAGAAAATGAAAAAAGCCAAAGAACATGAGCACAGAGAAAGTAGAGACAATAAAATTAATAAGATCAAATAAATAAAAATATATCAAATATCAAACATTTCCAAAAGCTTTCACAAAGAGAAAAGTTTTAAGAGGAGATTTAAAAGAAGCTAGAGACTTAATGTGTCTGAGTTCAGTAGGCGGAGAGTTCCATAGTGTGGGGGCTCTAATAGCAAAAGCCTGATCACCCTTAGTCACAAACCATGATGTGGAAGTAACCAGCAGGCCTTATAATGGCCGAGAGGCATGGCATGAGTCTATCAGCACAGTAATAGTGAGAAGTGTCAGGTTATAATGACCACGCTGTGCAACTGCATGAATATGATAGGGAGTTACTTGTCAGCTGGTAGCCAAACAACTGTGGAAGAGCCAGTGATCATGAAGCATGAAAGGAACAGATGATGCAAGCCGAACTTCAGTGATCTGCCTGAACTACACTATGCTTCATTTGTGCAGTCTCTGACTCAGTAGTCCAAGAAAATCAACACAATAAAACAATAAAAAGATGACATATTGTTAAAATTATTATTATTAATAATAATAATAATAAAAATAATAAAAACAGCACACAAATACAATAAAATCTGATCTGACTAAATCCTGGGGGAATTGAAAATCTGCATGACTGGAAAAAAATCTTTTCTTTAGTGTTCAGGCTAAGAAAGAAAGTTCTATGGTGTATGTGTGGAGGTGGATGCAGTGTGGTGTGGATAAAGACAAAGCTGGTGTAAGTGATGGGTTCTAGATGCCCTTCACCTACCTCTAAAAACAAACAACTCATACCCATAAACTTTGATAGAGAAGTTTGCTCCACAGTGGATCACAGAGGTCATTTATCCACCCGGTATTGTCCTGCTGTGGCACTGCAGCCCAATTATTTTTCAAATATTAAAAACGGGGCCTGAAGAGGAACATTCTAACTCAAACCTCGAGTCTCATTAGGTCTAAAACAAGCCACCTGCTCACGTTGACAGCAGGTGACTACAAGGCAGGCAGGTCTGTGTCACCAGGAACCTCCAGAGCTCCCGCCTGAGCTCCCCCCGTCTGGTAACATGCTGTGACCCCCAGCTGTATTAATTATCCCATCCAATGTTGTCAGCTAATTAACTGACGTTTAACACAGGAAATGGCTGGAGCAATTCCACGCAATTAATCAGTGTTGAGGAATAAATTAAAAACTCTTCCTAAACATGATTACTGTTGAGGGTCTGCATTCAAAATTGAATTTTAATTGAACGTCAAATGTCATATTTGAGTTATGGTTGAAAACAGAAATGGATGTAGGAGACACTCATGTATTTACACAGCAAGCTACAGCTCTAATAGAATTCCTGCAAATGAAAAGACCCTTGACAGAAGATAAGAGCCTAAATTCAACCTGTTGAAGTAACTATTAGAAAATGCAATTATGTTTTATAAAAGGGCATCATGTGCATGTACAATGAACATGTTGTACAATTGTGAAATCACCATTTCATATTAACATAAAACCGAAAATTTGAAACTGCTAACAGCATCAATAGAACAGTCAGCCAGACTGATATTAAAATATTTTAATAATAACAATATTGTGAAACATTAAAACATCATACTTCCTGAAAATAATGGCTTAACATGAAGGTCAGAAGACATTAATTGCCTGTTCCCACTAAAGGAACCTTTCCAGGGGCCCAGGAACCATGTCAGGAACATTACTGTACCTGCATTTCAGTCAGAAGAAACTAAATTGCCTCAGTTCCTCAGCAAGAGTTCCTTTTCCCAAACAGTTCCTGTTCTGGGGGTAGTACTTTCTGATGGCCTAGGAACTTCTGAATTGGAGTTACAGTGCTGAACTTTTGCTGAATGCACAACCCTTGTTGATGCTACAACTTGTGTACACCTTTCAGGGCCAAATGAACCTGCCAGGTGCCCTGGGGCAAAAAGTAAGCGGTGGGCTGTTGTCATTTTCCCAAATGGGTAATCCAGCCATGACAGCTTCGTTCACACAGCAAGCAGCACTGGGTTCCACTAGAAATCATTAGGACAACAGAGGCATATTTCTTGTAATGTTTATTGTAATTGTTTATTAAAGTTAGGCCATCAGCTTCCTGACTAGACTAAAAAGTGCAAGATAAAGATAGCATATGCAAATGACCAAAGAACTAGCAAGAGAAACAAAAGAGAGGATGAGAAAAACAAAATAAAATAACCACAATTATGTAGAGTTAGAGAATTATGCAGAATATTGCTAATTTGGAGACAGGTGTTCTCAAATTCTCAATCTCCCTGTTCCACTTCTGCTTGTCCCGCATCCATTCATTACATCAATTCAAATATCAAGCATAATTTGCCCCTCATGGTTCTTCAGATGTGGTAGAAATACAAATGGGAATGTGCAAAATCAACCTTGTCCCATAGAAGTTGCATGTATATGCTATTAATTATCACCAGCCCACCGTATTAGGCTTATTATCAACATAATGAATAAATGTCACATTTTCATACTAAATACATCTGCAAAATGTACAAAGACTACAAACTTTATTTGTTTTCCCTGTAATATCAGCTAAAGCATGAATGTTTTTATGGTTCTGTTTAGACACAGCACTTCGGTGAGGTCAGGGAGAGGGTTAGGGGGTTAGGGTTATTTTGGTTAAATATTGAAAAAAGTCAACATAGACAGTACATTTTTACTTTTTCACTATTTTATAAGAAACATGATCTTTCCTTTATCTTTAACCAAAGTGTCAGACTAAAACAAGAGGCATTTAGTAGTACATTAAGGTAATTTGAGGGAGAGACAAGGTTGTGACAAAAGGGATTTTTAGGTTTTTAGGTGGCTTCATAGTTCTCTACTCAAAGTCTGTGTAAAGGAAAAAACACACATTATACATGTTAGAAAATAATTTCTGAAAACGAGCCCTGCAGAAAGACTGTGAGCTATGTAGTAACGTTACTGAATTGTGGAGTTAGACCATTCAACTGTTTTTCACAGCTTCTGTGTTCCTGGTTTTGCTGGGCATGTCTAAAAAGGCTGCACCAAGACATAGAGGTGTCGGCTGGGAGTGTAGCCTATTGTATTGCAATACTTTCATTGCAAGCTTAGCATTAGCATCCTGATGTATGCTGCAGTCACAACAGTAGATATAAACTCTCTGGGCAGATAGGAGGTCTACACTTAATTATGAGATATTCTAGGTTAAACAGAGCAGTGCCTCTCTATAATGGCATTGTCTGTGCACTAAGCTTTAATATAAACACACAGTCCACCAGGCCCCTCTGGTCCTACCGGACTCATTAGCTATTGTATCTGCCCTGAGGATGTAGGAGGACAGTAGCTCAATGGCGCTATTGGGGACCCTTCTGTTAAGCCATGTTTCCAAAAAAGTTGCAGTCCATAATCCTTTTATGAGTGCTGATCCACAGTCACAATTCAGCCATTTTGTTCACCAGAGACCGTACATTGGCAAGGAAAATGCTGGGTAGAGATAGCCTGGATGTATAAAGAGAACTGGGTACAGCGTCGGAGGCGGGGCCCCGTTCATCCCTGTTAAAGTTGCTCAGTGGCGCCAAAAAAGTTTGACTTCCACGTATAAAATTACCCGGATCTTCCAGGATCATTGGGCTGCTCGTGCAGCGCTGTTGCAGTAGCCGCACCTGTGTAAGTTAGCGGCCCTCTCTGCCTCTCTGTCCAGTCTCACCCTTGCTGTCTTGGGCTGTGCTGCAGACGCTACTCTGGTGCCTTTGCCGTCAATACAGATGTACTCCTGCAGCTGCAGTTCCAGCTCCTTGCCAGCGCTACCGAACAACAATTTAACTTTAACTACTCATTTAAATTATATTTTTACTGAAATAAGTTCACATGTACCTACAAAATAGGTGCCGAATTAAACAGTGGCTCCTAGTGTTACTTTATTTTTTTAAATATCATGCATTTTGCATGTCTTACACCTACAAACAAGGCCTATTTTCAATTATATATTTTTTAAGGAAGTTCAGCATGAGTGTTGTCAAGTTCAGAGGCTCAGAGACTGTTCAGTTGGGGGCACAGTTTCAGCTCCTTCAGCGGACATGCCCCCAGCCTTTCAGAGCTCGGAACACTGCTTGTTTTTCCATTATTTTTAAACCTAATTTCTTTGGCGATATTTTTAATCAAAATTTTCAAATTTGGCTGGGTGGTTATAGCACCTTTTTCTTTTTCTGTGGTGTGAAAAACTCAGAACACATTTATTATTGCTTTACACAGACTTTAAATTACTAAATTATTAAAGTGATTGATTAATTGACGATACACAAGGCAGGGAAATACAGTGAGAAAGTCTTGCAAAAGCATGAATTAAAAGAAAAAAAACATTCCTTCAGCAGTTTGGCAAGATTTACCCATCTGGTTTTTGTCATAAATAAAGAATATTCAATAAATCATGGAATTATGCAACTGTTGAGTAAAAAAAATATCACCATTGTAAAAACAGACACAAGGCAAGCAAGTTTATCCACAACCAGAAAGTACAGTACTTGCCTTCAACATTCTGTAATGCGCATTTGATGAAACTTTCACTTCTTTTTTTATGTACATTATGATGAAGTTGAATGTTGAACAGCGATGTCAACACATTAAAAGTAATGACAGAGACATATAATGTAGAGGGAGACAGGGAGACAGAGAAGCACTTAGGAAAAGAGAACCGTAGAGACTGACAAAGCAGAATGTGATGTGACAGGAAGTGTTATGTGGTTGCAACCCTCTTGGCAGGGAAGTGCAGCTAAAGTGCAGTAACATCAACGGGTGAAAGCACAGCACAATCAAGGTTTGTAGTGATTTAGCAAGTGTGCGAAATGACACGTGTGTGCGTTTGTTCAACTACATGCCAGTGACGCAGATTGATCACACTGAAGAAAAAGACAAAGGTGTAGAAACTACTATGTCAGCATTAACTGTTTATTTTTTTCCCCCCAGGGACAGGGAAGGGAGAGACAGAGGGGACTTGATGACAAAGCTGGTGAAATGATGAGCTGTAGATGCCCTTCACCAACCTCTGAAGATGAAAAACTCAGACCAGGAGCTGTTGATAAAGAGACTTGTTCTGCAGAAGATCATGAAGGTATTTCATCGTTTATCCTCCATCTCTGCTGAATAAGTACTGCAGGTGCCACTAAAGATGATTCCTTCTTTCTTTTACATATAAATATTCTCTTAACTCAAAACCCATGCCTTCCAAAAGACTTGCACCCAGAAGCATCCTGATCGTTCGTATTATCTACTGGGAGGAATTTAAATCTTACATCTTTGCTGAGACAACTACTTATGCAACAAACAGTTAAACTCACATCCGTATGAGTGAGAAGTCAGTGAAATCTTCTCTGGAAAATCCTGAAATGCCTGAAATATTACCTTGATTAGCCCAAACTCCAATAATCCAGCTAGCAGTTTGCTATTTCTCCATACAGTGACCAAAAGAAGACCAAAAACATATTCAGCCATTAAATCCAGCTCTCCCTGCACTCAACAATTAAAAATGTAAAGGGGCAACTAGCCAACAATTTAAATCAAAAATATATTCTATTACTAATTTGGAGACATACCCTCAGGACTAGAGTAATGCCATCAAAACAATCATATTATATCATAATCTAGAATTATCACAAATATATTTTTTTAAAAGAACAATTCTTAAACTATTTCCTCCATACATCTAATCTAATTTGGCCACCTATGCTTATCTTGCAAGTACATATTGAGTTGTACCAAAACTTCACATGTCTCATTCCCTGAGTGCGTGACACTTTCAGTTACATATAATAATCCGGATTGTGATGAGGAAAGTTGATTTTCTTATCATTTATGGCTGCAACATATGTTTACTGCTTTAACGGTCAAACAGGTGCGCCGAACTCTTCCTCTAGCTCAATTTGTGCTGTTTGTCTAATTCCGCTTATACATGTTATAAATATTCAATTGTGTCAGCTGATTAGACTGTGCCAGACAAACTACTTTAACTTATGAATGTTGAGGAGTCTACCATATGGATGTTTCACAGTAGAAATTTACACACACATTTAAGCAGCATACTGATACTTCAGTATATTGGAATTGGTATCTCATATGGTGTGTTTTACATTCTGACTGAAAGCAGAGTACTGGGTGTTTCTATGCTTGCTGCATCAACAGTTCCCCAAGTGGGACAATAAATTAGATTGGAACTTGAACTTATTTGCAAATTAAACTGTTTTCAGGCTGTGTTCATTTTATTTTTTCTTTCTCAATTCTATATTTACATTTGTTCATGTAGCATCAGGTTACGTCATTGTTCCAGTTTTATTAATATGTACGAATACAAAGTTAATGAGTTAGAGCTTCAAATTGAATACTGCCGCATATAAATGGCTGATTCTAGCCTATTGATGTAATTATGCAAATAAATCCCACAGTAGTATAACAACATTATCTTTTTCTTTCTATTTTTGAATTATACAATTTCATGATATCCTACGGCGTTGGTAATATTTTTCTTAAGATCCGTTTCAATAAATCTCATTAAAGTTGCTACAGAATCATGAGAAGAGAGGGAAAGACGCAAAAGCAGGGATTAAAGAAAAAATAAAAGTTAATCGATTTATGGGTTAGAACTTTTGCAGTTAGCATGTTGTCTATACAGTATCCAAAACACACCAAAAATATATTTGTGCTGCTTACCAATTATTTCACCAGACAAATTAAATAAAAATGTCAATCCTTAAGTGTCAATACCATCTGGAGGCCTTCTACCATCTACATTATTTTTACTGATTAGAAAATTCTCACATTTAATACTTTTTACCTCACAAAAAAGACACCAGTTATTTTTACAATTCTGGCACCAAATCATTCCTGTGAACCATGACTGTTGTGCTCAAGAATTCACTCCAGAATGTGTCTCAGCGATGAATAAATTATAGCCCCCGCATGTTTTTCAAAGTAAATACATGCTGAATAATTGCTGCGCTCCAACACACTGTGCATCTCCACTCCCCTTAAAAACAGTGACACCGTACTCACTGCCTCATCTTGTCCAATCTGTGCCACTGAAACACAGGGCTGTTGTTTGAGGATTTCGTCTCGAGAATCATTGGGGGAAACACGAGGGCCCCTGAAGGCATGACCTTCCCTCACTGCCACCAATTATATCAAGGCCTTATAAAATATAGATTATGTGCCATCTCTTTGCTGACATATCTAAAGGCTTGCAGCGTGGGGAATGTGCGGAGAGGCCGTGGGTAAAACCCGAGGGGAGGCCAGGTTGAATATGACAAGATGAGGGGAACACAGTAATACAAAGGATGACCTTGATGAAGAAAACTTGGCCAGCCCTGGCTAAGAAAAGAACAATAAATAAAGAAGTTCACTTCCAGAAGACTGTGTGATCAATTCAGTTCTAATCAAGGTTCTACATATTAAAATGCACTGATTGCAATGATATTCATTACCCTAAACTGCAATCTGGACCAATAACCATGTATTATTAATGGATAGGAGCTGAGTTTGGAACAATTGGCATTTAACTTTGTGTCTTAACCTTTCAGCATAAATGTCAAGTCAAATTCTAATAGAAAAAGTTTGAAGTTCATCCAACAGTGATTTCATACATTTCAGTTCAAGTGTGTTTCTGGGTCCATATATATTCAAACCCTGAAGCACAGTGTGAAAGACGATCAGAGATTAGATTTACAAAGTTTCTTGGAAAGATTTCACATTTCACGGGGAAGCATGATAGAAAATCATGAAAGCTTTACAAGTCTCGCCTTTGCTTTCTCACACACATGCACACAAACCAAAAACTAAAGTGAAAAGGGACGCGCCAGTGGCAAGATGCTCCTGGGATATAATTGGCAGTGGTGCAAGACAACAAATCTTGTCAATAAAAAAAAGAGCTTTTTTTCCACTTACTTCAAGGAACTGAATTTTGCCCAGTTTTGTAATCAAATATGACGTGCTGTTCTCAACATGAACTTTTGCATGGGGGTCCACAGGCTTTTGGACTAAGTGCATCATGCTTACAAAATTGATGATGTAAATGTTCTAAAACTACATAAAAACAGGATTAACTGCATGAAAATAAGATGACGGTGCAGAACAGATACAAGATTTAAAAACAACTTCCTACATTGGCACTGAATGTTGGTATTGGAATCAAATTATGGTGTGCAGAATTGTCCAATATGAATGCTAATACTAGGGATCCTGGGCTGTTTATTATGCTAGGTGCAGGGGTAGATGGGTACAAATTAGCTGTGGGCCCCTGCTGAGTGCCCTCATACACAAATTCCCCCAACCCATTTTTCCCAGAGTTCCAGACACCAACCAGCACTGGAATGACACCCAGCCAAAAATGCTGGAGCCACCTTAGGGCACTTATTGTGTTGTAATGGTGTATTTTACCAAACCAATTTGCTATAAATCTAATTACCACAAAGTAACTGCCAAACTGAGAACCTGGGACGCTGAAGGTCTGGGACCCCAGCATACATTGCCCCTTTGCGCAGTAGGTAGTCTGACCACGTTTACCAAAAAGTACATTACATTAAAAAAAGTCCTCCCTGTCTCTCTCTCTTTTGAAACTTTTACACTGAGCACCTTCACTCTTGTGTCAGCGATTTCTCCAAACCTATAAGCATAAATCCTTGGCTTTGATGACAAATGACAGGGGGTCGGCTGCAGAGCCGCGGTGACTGGCAGGGTTGACGATTTCACCTTTGGCATTCTCTTGTGTTATATCCGTCTGGACATACAGCTACATGGACGCGCATTCAAAGACACAGATGTGATGTGTGTGTTGCAGATAGCACAGGCAGTGTCATTATTTGGTCGCTAGCGGAGGAGAACAGTCACATCCCCCTGCTGCCCTTTTCCCCTCCACCAATGGATTCCCCCGTCCCCGGCTCTGCTCACCCTGTGAATGGAGACTGCAGAGAAAAATGGCTGTCTCCCATTCATTTGTTGGGTCCTCTAAAGGTTTTTGTTCTTTGCTTCCTGCCTTTTATCCTCCAAATTTCATTGTCTTTCTTTCCATCTTTCATACTCTCTATTGTCTCTTTTTCTCCTTCGTTTTTCTTTGTCTTTCTCTTCTGTTCTGATCAGTTATCTCTCAAGCGCCATCTTAGGGGAAATCTGCTTAGCAGCCTTGAGCATACTTGCTTTCCAATTAAATCAAGATGTATTTGCCTTTCAAAAGCCTCCCTTTCCTCATGCTTTCTCCCATCGGAATAATTGATGGAGGTCTCTGGCCTCATGATGAATGGCTTCCAAGCCCGGAGATGAATAGGAAGATGAATGATTTCACCCCTGTGAGGGCCGGAGAGGGCTGGAACAAGGAGTGCTGGTATTGTGACAAATACACTGACCACAGCAACCGAACCTGGACGAATCAGCAAGGGACGGAGGGGTGGCATGCGCTCATCGTGGCTCAACAGACGCTCCTCTTGCTGCCGCCGCCTCCACACGTGTGTCTACCCCATGGACAATTACCTGAGCCTTGCAATTAACTGCAGGCGCAGGGATAATGCCGACAGCCTGCCAGGAGACGAGTGTAAGTGGCGGTGAATCAGCTAGCTGGGGCTTGAGAGCGCTGTGTTGGACGGTTGTGTTTGTGCACTCAGTGGAAATGTTGAGGCCAAGAGAACAGGTGCAGTAAGGTGAGAAGATGCCCCAGGTGACTTCTCATGGATGTTGTCGCCACTTTCTCAGCCAAGATTTCTAAGCTGAAACAAGATTTTCCTGTGCCTTCACACAGCTCGCTGTCATACAGCTGAGAGGTAGCAAATGTTTATAAGAATGAATTCAATGAGCGTATAACGGGCCATCTGTTTAAAAGGGCCAATAAGTAAGATTGTTACTGCCCCGAAGAACATAATGACCATAACATATCCACATAGGGGGGGTGACAAGACTGTTGATCAGTACCAATGAGTTGATTATGCTGCCGGCTGGTGAGTTTTTGGCTTCCAAAAACTTTCTGGCCTTAACTGTTTTGGGACAAAAACTTGTTCCTTCCCATTTAAGGTGCCAAAACTGAAAAGTACTGTTGTTACAATAGTCTGCAAAGAGACAGGGAGGGGTGTAGCTGCATGTTAGTCCTACATTCACCCCCATCTTTCAACATCTTCAGGTGATCTTCATTTTTGCTTCTTGAAATACCCAGCTCTGATTATTACAATTCTTTAGTTCGTTGATTATCAAGGTTAACAAAAATCATACGTAATTTATCTTTAAATGAACAAAAGAGATAAATCTAAAACAGTGTTTCTCAAACTTGCTCCTGGAGACTCACATGTCTTAATTTTCCACCTCTCTGTGTCTGCCCACACCTGAAATTTTTAAGGTAATCCAGAGTTCTATAATTTAAAAAAGTCCTATAATTTAGTTTAACTTTAAAGGTTTAAATGAAATCACAATTATCCCTGTGATTAAACGTCATGCGGTCAAAAAAAGCAAAGTACAAGTCAGGTGAATTTACTGAGACAATGCAGAGATTGTACTTTGTTTATCTTTTCCTAAAGGCTATGTCAGACATTGTTGGAAATGTTTTTTTCAGTCAACGTTGGTGAGGACCAAGTTGTGATCACTTTTTCATAACTCTGCCAATGCAGGTGATTTGTGAGACATTTTGGAGGAAATGATTCATTTGGGAAGATTTCTTTGTAACTGAGATGTAGTGAATGTTAATATCATACCCCCTAATAATTATAATAGACCCTTTTCACGGCAGACATTTTGAGCAGGAAAAGCACAGGTGGAATAAATAACATTAATGATGGCTGCATTCCATTTAGGGGCTGTGGTATTGTGTGGGCTCACTCACTGACATGGCTTTCTGGAAAAATTAATGGAATGGAGCCATCACTAATGTTATTATTTACACCTGTGGTTTTCCTGCTTTGAAAAGTCAAAATGTCTGCCGTCAAAAAAGGTCAATAGGCAAGTACATAAGTGAGTCATATTAAACTGAGTGAGAAATAATTAGTCTGTGTTTTAATAGATATCTTGTTTTCTAAACAAGTTTTTAAGGCAACATAAAGTAAGTTATGTAAAGTAAGTCAGGAACAAACAGGACCGACTGTTGCTGTCTAAAGTTTCTGGTGAATCAATCAAAACTCTGAAAGGTTATGTAATGTCTGAAAAAAAAAAAATCACAATGTGTCCAACACAGAAAAAACTGACAAGTGATCATATGACCCTTAACAGTGCTGAATGACTTTTACCAGAACAGAACAGGTACACTAGTATGTATTCCAGGGTTGTTGTTAAGGATTGCATTATAGTGTAAACAGTTATTGTATTTATCCCCTGTACAAAAATAAGTAGATGGCCAGAATATGAACTCAACTATGTAACCCATTTGTTATGCCTGAAGCACTGCTGGGTGCATTTATGGACACTGAGTGAATGCTTGTCAGCTTTCATGAGGCATTTATATGATACTTGCATCATTTCTGACAAGGCGGTGGAACAGTGTGTCAGTTTATTGGGAAAAATAAGAGCTCGAGGCTAGTGCCTTCCTCCGTCACACCATCCAACACTGGCACAACACTGTGATGAAGCTATTGTCATATTTTTTATATATATATATCCGTGTGTGTGTGTGTGCGTATTATATTGAGATTACTGTATTTGCCAGTGTTTGATACACTGGAGTCAAATTTACTATTTTACAACAAATTTTTCCAAGTTCTTCAAGTATCTTCAACCAGTGATTAGAAATACAGAATTGTTTGTGGACAGCAACGTTTTATTTTTATGTTTACCACTACGACTACAACTAACCTTCAATAGCTTTGTTACATGTAAAACCTCGACAGCCTTTATTCATAGTTTTAGTTTCATAATTTTTAATTGAATTGATTAACAGGAAGATAACAATACATTGGATTTTCTTTACATGGGCCCTTTTCACATTTTATTAGTGGAAATCAAAATGAAAATAATGTGGGTGATGGTTGAAAATCTACAAATGGCATATCAAACATTCATTCTTGACCTTGAGAACAGAAAGGAAACAACAGCTGTTGTTGTCTTGCTTAACTATAAGTTTTTTTTATATGTTTAGAAGAAAATGGACATTTTAACATCCAGTCCTCCTGCTTCCAGTTTTCACCTATCACCTGCTGGCTCTAGCTTCATATTTAGTGTATAGACATGAGAGGGTTATGAGTTCAATTTTTCAGACAGCAGAAATTACAGCTGAAAAGTTAGAAAGATAAGATTAGAGGAGAACACTGGGGGATGCATGCTGGCAAATTCATGGGAGCTGTAGTTTTTTTGAGTACTAACAAAGCTCAAAAAAACTGTTCAAATTAATTCATTTTAAATCAGAAAGGTTTCAACTTCTAATAAAACCCCATATTTCCCTTTTTGGCTGATGAAAGAAACTCAGTTAGAAATTGCACTGGGTCATAGAAGCTAGAGGAAAATAGGAGTAGCCCAGATGTGACACTGGATTTTCACATCTTTCCTCGGATCACCACATTGTACTTTCCATATACCTTCCAGCATCAGGCATCAGTTCACTTGGGTTGGAAAACTGCAACACTGTGTCCCAGAGTACACTGTGTGCTTCTAAGGAACTCTGCTGGATGCTTTGAAATGATATCTCCATTCATGATATTACTCTTCAATAGAGCCCACAGCTGCTGCATCAAAGGCCCAACACAGAGGCACAAGAGGCGGAGTGCTGCTGTGTTATGCTCTGTTCTGGGCCGTGTGCACTGTGAGCCCAGGGGCGATGCAGGGATAAAAAAAGGTTTGAGCTGTGCAGGCAGAGGGGGGGGGGGCAAAGGGGGGGACAGGGGGCTCGGGAACGTGACAGCAGAAGATCCATTTAGATTAGAGTTTTAATATCCTCCGAAGTTTCCAATAAATGGCAGTTGGATCCAGTGCTGCTCTGTCGCCATTTGATTGTCCATCACCTTGGACGTAACCTCCTATGATGTGGTTTTGAATTGCTGCTGTGACTGGCCTTGTATCTCTGCTGTTACATCAACAAGCGATAAACCCATCCTGCAATCTGCTGCTTTCTACATTGCAAGGCAATTCAGAGGCAGTTACACAGGTGTTTGGAGTAAGCTTAGCAAACAGTCTGCCTGAATGAAACATTTCCAGGAAATATGCTGAAATATAATTATTCATTTTATACTTTCCATTGTGGTACTCTGAACTGCACTCCAAGCATGAAGCAAAAGGTTATTAGTTATGCAGGCAGAGAGGAGGAGGATATCCCCTCCATTACAAATGCACTTTATAATGTTTCTACATGTTCTCCAACTTCAATGCCAGACTGAAAGGTAAAAAATACAGGAAATATTATCCTAAGTCATATTGGAGTGGTTCTTTACGGACAACTTTCCTGTCAAACGGATTGTTTTCCTCTTCAGCTAGTCAATCAAACACTCATGCCATATGATTGCTCGGGATATTTTCAAACACTTAGAAAAAAAAAAGAAAAGAAAAGAGTGAGGTCAGAAGATAATGAGGCATCCAGATGGACTGATACAAATCTTTGGCCTTCTGAAATTGCTTGATTTATAGCAAGCCAAGGATTTTTCTTCTTTTTTCCCCTCCCCATTTCTGTGTTAATGACAGCTGTTTCACGCTGGACGGCTGTATGCTGTTCAAACATCGCTGGCATGTGCTGCACTGGTAATGAAGAGAACAGCAAGCTGGCTTCTGATGCCATCGACTAATGAATCCTGACAGTGGTGGTACATCATTATTTTGCTAATGTGCTACCTATTTTTCCCTTCACGTTCATTATTGACTTGGACAGTGAGCTGAGGAGTCTGACCTCCCTAATGTTGCTTAGTAACAAAGAATCTTGACTTCTGCGACTCTGGAAAACCTAACCAAACATGAGGTGCAAAATTCAATTTTCAAAAAAAGAGAGACTTGATACGAAAGGGACCCGAGGATAATAAGAAACAATTTTAAAAAATACGGTCAAGCTAAATAGACCCAAAATAGACACCAACACTGGCAGCAGAATGATGTTCCCCAAACTAATGAGCAATCTTGCCTAAAAAATTGCTCTCTTGCTTTGATGATTGTAATACACCATGTAATCAGAGCTTCCATTGAGTCTGCTTGGATCCACTCGGGTATAAGACATATTGAAACACAGTCATAAGACTCAGAGCAATAGAAGTCTACTTGGGCCCATTTACACCCAGTATTCCCAGGAATTTAATTTACCCATATTGGACTACTCCCAACTTCAGATACCTACTTCCAATACCAACTTTCAATGCTGATATGGGAAGTAGTGTGCTCCACATGTAGCCTGGTGGAAAATAAAGGTGTGGAGGTCGGAATGGTGGATGGGTGGCACATCTAACTTTCATGCAGGACACCAGAGATCACACCCTGCCATAGATATGGAATTAACATCAGCCTTTTAATGAACTGTAACAATGACGTTGCCCAAAAACATCGGTATTTCTCTACATGGATGCAGAGAAATGTTGTCATTGAAGGTTTCTGTCTGGCAATAAGGTTGTATAATTTGGTCACGGCCAAAACTGGGTCCTGAGTCAAGTCTCAGAGTGGCAGAGTGCCCAAACATAGTAAATGACTAAAATGTCAGAATTTATATGCAGAAACCTATTCAAATAGCAATTCACTCTGGTTTTCAAGCCCTGAGAAGTTGACTTTTTTTTTTTTTGAAAAATGAAAATTTCTGACAGGCAAATGATGAAGTGCTACGGTGCAGCTGTGAACCAGCTGCATAAACTATGAAATATGGTTTCTTACCTGTGAGGTATTCTGGGTCGGGCACAGGGTCCGACAGCTCCTCGTGGCACTGAACCTCTGTTGGCACCGATGCTACCACCATGCCATCTGGGAGCTGCTGCTCGATGCCTCGGGCAAAGTTCTTCTGCCTGGTGTGAAGACAGAGACGATAGGAGGTTCTATTTAAATACACGAGTAACTCAGTTGTCCAACATGGGGAGAAGGAGGGAGACAAGAAGGGAAGGAGGGAAATAAAGAAAGAAGAGAGATAAATATAAATGGATGAAGAGAGGCAGGTGACATAAAAATACATCAAATGTTACAGTCATCCAAATTCTCTCAGCCCAACCATCCTTTTGGAATCTGAGAATCAACTAGATATTGATACAATGAGAAAAACAAAGTGATCATCAGACCTAATTCCCCAAATTTTGCCTTATGCTCAAATGTAGATATATCAATAGTTACTGTGCAGATTGACCTCTAGCTGTTCTTAAATTTGTAAGAGTACAGAGTACATCAAAGATGCATAAATAAGTGTATGTGTGTGTTTTTCATATGAGGCAGATTGTAAAGCATTACTTTCTGGCAGATCATTGAGGGAAAATCAATACAAAGTAACAATTATGCAGGACTTGTATGTATTGAAGAGACAAAGTCTCACATTAAGCATGTCATATTTCATTAAATTTGATTGTTCTGCTGATACGTGATTCATCTTCTGTCTGAGAGCTCTGTCCTCATTTGTCTGTTGCCAGGAGTGACTCTTGGTTGAACTCACTCATTTTGTCTGCTCCATCATTCTTTGTCTCAATGCTAGGTAGGTTCACAACAAGGTTCCACTACACAATGACTTCAATAAATCAGTAATTTAAGTCATCCATGTGTCTCAGGACCAAAGCTGATGAGAATTTATGTTTATTTTACTCCTGCAGGGATCCCTAGTCCTGTGATTATTTTACATTTTAAACATTCTAAGCAACCTTGTACATTAACAGCTGCATTTGACAGCCAGAAGCAATTGTTGTGTTAAAAACTGTCACTTAAATCTGAGTCGTGTTTCTGGCCACCTGACAAATGGAAGTATCTGTTTTGGTCTGAACTAACCTCTGCTCCACTATGCTAAGCTAACTGTGTCTGCCATTTGGTGCTGAGCAGATAGTGTCGGTTTATCTGAGCTTTTACACTGAAGATAGCTGTTGTTTCTTCCATTGTTGACATTAGTAATTTGTTTTTGACTTAGATCCTGTAGTAACTTTTATATTGTTTATTTTGGTAAAATGTCATGTAGGCAAAGACATTGAACACACTGATATAAAACAGAAATATTATTTCAGCAAGCAGAGGCTCATGGAACTTTTTGTCTGTTGTCAACGTTCTAATTGTATTGTATGACATTTTTTACAGCATATGAGTTATTACATAAACATGTTTAGTTCATGTTCAAATGATACTGACAATGCCTTCATACCTACTGTAACAGCCTTTGTTCAACCATTGTGTTATCTCTTTCCCTGTGTGTGGCCCATGAACCTATTGATAGGGACAAGTTTATGTATGTGTGTGTACTGTCACACCCGATGTGTGTGTGTGTGTGTGTGTGTGTGAGAGAGAGAGACAGTACACACACATCGAACACCGAGCCTTTGATGAAAAGAACACAGGAGAATACAAGGCCACTTTTGGAACCTTCAATTAAAAGGTAGTCCATAATTTTGGTATTGGTTGTTATTACTTTGGACTATGAATGATTGTTGTGTTAAATTGTGGGTGGAAGCAAACCGTTACAACCTTCAATTATTCATAAATAATAGGTGAATGGACCTTGTAGTTGTTAATGATAAAGAAAGTACAGTAAAAAAAATATGAAAAATTGAACTGAGGAAGATCAACGAGGAGCTAAACATAACAGGAGTGTATGTACAGTGTATGTGCCTATGTGTTACCGTGCCAATGCTAATAAACGGGGGATGCTGATCTCCTTTTGATATTTAATATGAAAGTGTGGTGTTTCTGATCACTTAGCATCTTACATAATTTGCTTCATTTTGTTGATATTCCATTGTTGTTTATGGGGGTCACTTAGGTTGTCAATGGGAAGTGAAAGTAACTTGTAACGTGCGTTACTACAAATGGATGGAGGGTAAGCGTTTAAGCACATGCACATACATAGTCATGCGCACATTTATACTCTGCAGCCCCCCTTGGTGAAATATGTTCCTGCGCACATGTGCGGATAAGAATCACAGATAGGACAACCCAAACTATCAAGGGAGGACCCAGGTGGTAATAAACAGAAATGATCCTTTCAGTCAACTGCACATTTAACCAACATGGCTGGTCTGTGAGGTTCTGTACCACAGGATACCAAAGGGATGAGAGAAGCAAGACATTTTCTGTCATAATCTAGAATCTCTGGATAAATTACTGATTCGCAGCTATTTATTTTCCTCTTCTCAAATTTCTAATGACCACTTCCTCTACGCTGAGAATATTTCCCGCCAGTAATCATATCTGACACCAGTTATTAAATGAGCAAATATGATCTAGAGCATCTCAATTAGTTGAAATGAATGGTCTTCTCAGTTGCAGGCCTTTTTAAGTCAAGTGCATTTTCTGTGATAAAAGCCTAGTGTCTTTAAAATATGCATAGTAGTAGCCATTAAAAAAGCATGAGAGGTCCTCATGGTTCACAGTGGTTTTTCATTTAATATACATCATTGTACACCATCATACACTATGTATCATTTGATTCATGCAGTGTTCTGGGCCTGAGCTGTGAAAATAAAAAAAAGGTACACAAATATTTATAAACCGCAAACTGTTGCCTTTGGGAAAGTCACAGCTTGAGAACAACAGAAGCCACTGGCTGGAGTAGAAGCAGCGCTGGAGCAGTTGCGTCAAATATCACCATTCCTATGACATTGTATTTGCATGGTCATGGCGTGGCCAGGGGTGTAGCGTAATTAGAAGGAAATTGGGCTCATAAAAATATTGTTAAATTAGCTGCAGGTGATGTGAAACAAAGCTTATCTGTTAATGTGAGTGCATGGTAAGGCAATAAACTGGGAGGATACTTCATGCATTTTGAGCTTCTCGAGTGGAATAATGGTGTAAGAGTGGAATATACAGTATAATACAGTATCACTTGGTTACATATATGCATCATCAACTTGTACTGACAGATTCTTTTGAAGATTGTTTGGGATTTTATTGACACTGGAGTCAAACATCTGTCAGTTTCCGCTGAAAGTAATTATGAATGTTTTCAGCAGTCAGTTCAACAAAGAAAACAAATTGGGAATGTAATGAGTGAATCTCAGTTGTCTTCACTGACGACGGTGCTGATTGTTATTTATTTTTCCCTCAGATTCATGCTAAGTGGAATATGGGCCAAGTTACATTTTGCTGTATTCATGTCTGACAATTTTCATTGTTAATTTTGTTAAATGACGACATGTAACATTTAAGAGCCATCTGGCGCTGCGAGGATGTCATAATCCCTTTTCTTGGAGTGAAATCTGTCTTGAAGTTCGAGGAACTATTGTCAAACTGCCAAAACTTATCAAAGACGTTAACTTCCTATACAAGGAGCCGTGGAGAGGCAGCCACCTGAATGTGAAATGTGACAAAACACACTTTTCATTAACGACAAAAAAACTTTTTTTTCCCGGTTTTCTTCATGCTGAACCCCCTGAATAAGTGACTGAATAAACTCAATTTTCAGTTTTCAATAAGAACCCATCAGTGGCCACCAACAACTCCCTCCTACCCCACCCTCTCCATCAGACTGCCTTAAACACATTTCATATTTTAATTAACTGAGTCAGTGAAGGTTTCCTCTTGAGGGGGGATTTTAGGGGAGCGATACTGTACATAAACTGAGGAAGTGGGAGTCTCTGAACCAAAAAAAAAAAAAAAAAAAAAAAAGAAGCAAAGGAGAGATGCCCGTATAAAGTTGTTTGGGTGGGGTTTGTCTGGTGGGAGTGTGGTCTAATCATTGATCCCAAGCAGCCATCAGAATGGGAACAAAGGGCACTAAAATATTCATTAAAACCTGCTCTGAGCCTGTCGTGTGAAAGAGGAAAAGAGAGGACGATGGGAGGAGAGGGAGGACAGTGTTGAGAGTAATGAGAGGAGGTTAGCTTTTTAACACCTCATTACTGGAGCTCACTGACACCCAGAGAGACAGGAAGATAGAAGCCCCTGTCACAGAGCTCCGTAATATGAACCCAGATCATATCGTGTGCGCCTGGCGCTCCCCGAGATCTCACTGTGATAAGACCTTCCTCCCGGGCGTCTCGTATTTGGCTTATTTGTTACCAAAATCATCTCATTCCCCACCAGCCCACTGCCAGTAAGGATGACTGGATATCAACTTCTCATAGACACAAGGAAATCAAACAAATACACCTTCATTTTTTTCTTTTTTGAAATGATAATAACAAGTCTGCCTCTGAAGCAGGAGAGGAAGCTTCCTGGGGAGGGCAGGGTGTGCTTCCCCTTCCGAAAAACATGAGAAGCATTTCAGGGCTAGTGAGCTTGAAAGATGACCTGTGAGGGTGCCATGCTGGGTGGAGAGATTCAAACCAGCTCTGTGTATGTGTGTGTGTGTGTGTGTGTGGGTGTGTGTATCGAGTGTTTGTGATGACTTTCTCAGGAGCAGTTGCTGAAAGGACTTGGCTGTCTGGTAGGTGGGGAGTCCGAACACCTACTGTGGCCACGTGGCTGTGTGTGTGTGTGGGTATGCATTTGTGTTCATGCCTAAGTGCAGTGGCTATTTTCTACGAGTGTGTGTGTGTGTGTGTGTGTGTGGGTATGTGGGTGTGTATTACGCCACTGGGCACCTGCTCACAGCACTCGCTGCTTCACTTTTATTCCCCTTCTTTCTGTTATTGCTCCAGACAGTCTAAATAGAAAAACCTTGCAGGGGCCACCAAGCAAATCCATTTTTTTCCCCCCAGATAAATAAAAGATTAACAGTGAAAATGTTGACATGGAGGGATTGTTTACAGTATTTTCAATTTTCTGTGGATGAGGAGGGTATATTGTGTGAGGTAGCAAGGTGAAGGGAATAAATAAAGAAGCGACGAAGAAGTGTACGTCTGACAGCGGAAAAGACGAGAACAGATTGCAGCATGCGTTTTGAGGAAACAGAATAAAAATGCAAATTCAAAAGAGAAGCATCATCTTCTCTTTTATCTATGGTTTGTTTGGACTGCCTCAGTGTTTTCCCCCCCTTTTTTTCAAACCTCCACTCATGATTAAACAATATCAAAATTGGACGACTTCTTTTCATCGTCATTGAATGATGGAGACAGATGCTTTGTGCCACTCCAGAGCAGTGGGGTAGGGGCTTTTGAAGAAGTGCCAGTGAACATCACATAAAGGTTTCCTTACTACCCCTCCCTCTCTGCCTCCCTTTCTCTCAAGATCTCTCTCAAGGGCAAATAGTCCATCTAATAAGGATAAGGGAGGACAGCAGGCCATGGTGCTGTTTCACTTGCATATTTTTGGTACCACTGACTTACAGTAACCCAATAATAATATGCTGCACATTCGACTTTGCACTTTCGCAGCCTCGAGTGGCTTTGAGATAACAGAATTTTCTAAAGTTTGAGAGCTTTTCTGACTATGGGTCATTTAACACAGTGTCAAGTTAACTGCACACTCCTTGGTCCTCAGTGTTACTGTCTAGTGGGAGTGGAGGGAGTGGGAGTGATGAAGAGATTGGGCTACAGAATCCAGTGTTTAGGACAGCTTCTCAAAGCTTCAGAGATTTCTCAAAAGAAGAATTATATTTGAGCCAACAAATCCGCTGCTCAGCATTTCATTTAAGCAGGAAAAAAAGGACACTTCCCTGCTGCTGTTGCTCTTTGAAGAGTATCCCACCAATTATGTCGATGGCTCTTGCAGGAGACAGATTTTTTAAATGGTCAAAATCAATGCAGCAGAAGCCTTGATAAAGACTTTTAGTTCTTAGTATGGGTCAAGTTCCTAAAAACACTGGATCCTACATTTACAATTAGGTTTAGATCTGATTGCTGCTTCCATTTTGCAAAATACCCAAATTCCTTAAGCTCTGTACATCTCAAACCTTTGAGAAGGTGCAGAAAGTGAAGCAAATTTTCGTTGATTGTGCAAATTAGACAGCTGGAGCACAGATGCACCCACCATGTCTGTGGGAGTGTGCCCACGTGTTTGTGTTCAGTTCAGCCTCTGGACAAACTCAGAACTCAGAAACTCCGGTTCTTTCACTTATTTTCTTCCCATCTCTTCTTTTACTTCTCGTCTCTGAACGTTTATAACAGAGTCATAAAGCCATGGGATACATGCAAACTTTCTGTTATATATATTTTCCTCACGTGGATGTGTCCTCCCAATGATTTTGTGTGCAATCACGTCACCTGTGATGTTCACTTTAGCTTCATTTTTTTTCTCAACAAATAACTCTCCTTCCTCTGGTAAACAACCGCGTCTGTCCAACTACATATCACTCGTTTGTAATGTAGACTTTCTGTTCAAAATGTGTACTTCCTGGCTTAAACTGAGATTAATCACGGGATATCACAAGAGTGATTTTATCAGACTTTTGATGTCCTCCAGAGGAGCCAAAGAAGACATGATACAACTGTTCTAACAGGCTGTGTAATGCTGTCATGACGGGTAAATTGACATATAAAATCGGCAGTGTGCCCCTTCAACAGTAACTGCCTTTAAAATGACATTTTCTTTTACTGCGACATATTGGAGACCTTTACATCTTTAAAATACAGCATTGCAATATGAAACTCATTTCCCATTACACCGTTTGAGCATCCATTTGATAATGGCCAGCAGCATAATCCTGCTTGCTGTCCAACATAAAAATTTGACATTTCATTTCATTCTCTTGGGAATAGATTTACCCTGGTGCATCAGCTATGTATTGTCAGAGACTGACACACATCACACGTAAACAGTTTCTACAGTTGTATTTGTCTTAAGGTTTTGAATTAGGGAGCTCCAGTGACCTTAAACCGTTAACAGATCTTAGGTGTTAAGTTGCAATCCTCCCTTGCCGTAACTTTTGTTCATTTTACATTCATATGTTCCTCTTCTTCAATTAGGTTCAATTTCAGCACACTGGCTCCTGGTCAGATTTAATTCATTTGCTGCCATCTCTTATAATTAGGCTTTGCATTAACCATGCCTCCCAAAAGAGTCCCTCTTCCTCTTCCACCACCTCATCTGCACAGGAAGCATTTGGTGCTCTTCAAAGTCTGCCTCAGACCTTGCTCTCCATTCACAAGCACTTTCAAATGAGATCAGAGCATTTGAGATTTAGATTCTTGATGATATTAACTTCCCTGCTTCACTCGCCCCTCCCTTTCTCTATACAACTCCAGTGGTGGATCCCTAAGTGAGTGAGTTGCCTCCAGGCAGCGGATTCCATGCATGGCCCAAATTAAATTCCTCGGCTACAGACAACTTTGCTGACCTTCTGGCTTCCTGAGTTCAGTGGAAATGATTGCAGCATGCGGGTAGTGATAATTAACCGCCTTCAAAGTACTCTACTATCCACAGCAAACCCCATACAAATCACAAAAGGGAAAAGGCATCTCTTTAGACCTGTGTGGCTCAATATCCACCCCGCAGAGTTAATGGGAGGGTCTTTCAGTATTTTCGTCTCCTCAGAGTATTTGCCTGAGAATAGGAGAAATGTCTCGTGTTTAATAGAGGACATCCCTGACAGTGGCAAGGTTTACTATCACTATTATCTTTTTACTGGGAGTGAATTGACATAAAATCTACCAGAAAATCCTTGCTCCATCATGAAATATGCTTTAAATATATTGATTCAATCTGCAATGCTTTTATAACCTGTGGAGATCTACTTCCTGATTATGTATGTATGCACTACAACTGTTTCCATTGTACCATTGTGTGTTTTAAACCATATTCATACCTGAGAGAGTTGGAAAGGTTGCGACACATGGCGCTTGGGTTACTAACACCTTTGTCAACAATAACAGTAGCGTTCAACAGGGGGTTTCAGTACATTAAAATGCACTATATCTGTCTGAATGAGGGTGGAATTAAAAATGAGAAAGCAGGAATCCCAATGGAGGACATCCGACTGAATATATTGTAGCTTGTGTACTGACTTTTCAATGAGTGTCTTTTACTTATTTGCTTATTTTTTCCCCTGTGATGATATATTTGTACTAACTCTCTTGATGAATATGGAATATAGAAAGTGCAATTATATACCGGAAAGAAAGAAAGCTGATCAGCAGCTTTGCATTAGAGTAGTCAGAGGTATAGAACCTACGTAATGCAATTTCCTTTTGCCATAACAAGAAACACTGATTTTGTTTGGAATCACCACCCGTTTTTATAGTTTTTGGTTGCAGATTTTCATATTTGTTCATTTATGTAGCAATATGTACACTACCTTTATTCATAGCCTGGATATAAAGATGGATGTAGCGAGGTGTGACATCACCTGTTGGTTTGCATTGGAGCCAGTTTGAAGCTCAGAGTTGCAGCTTATGGTCGGTGCCATCTTTTCTGTTTGGAGCCACGAACTTCCGAATAAGGAGTGCTAACTGTTGCATTTCACACTCTGGAAACACGCCCCGCTACCTTGGACCCAAGCTAACGCTAGCTTACTGGAGACACTGAGCACTCCAGACTTGGGCTGACGTTAGCTACTTTAGCTAAATTGTGCTAATGGGGCAGGTATTGTAATCAAATAACATTAAACTTAGTGAAATATAGCGACAATAGTCTGATTCAATGAGAGTCCTGGAGACAGGGTGAGCTGCAGGTGAGCCAATTGTCAATCAATGCCAACACGGCAGACATCAAAGCTAGTGTAAGTCTTCAAATCTTATCAACAGAGCAATAATTTCCAAAATGACCATCAACACACTTAACAGATGGGATTCAGATAGATAGATGGGAATTAGTTGGAGCATCTAGTGGCCATCAGTGGCATTGCACCTTAAAGTACTTCTGCACTGGCTTCAGCCTTGAACTACGGTAGATGCTGCTTGATATGATCTGGCTAATCCAATAGCATTTTGTCTGCATTAACGAATTTTTCCTTATCCAGATAAGAAAATCAGATACAGGTTGTATGCCAGGTGTAAAGGAGTTTCCTATCTGTATTTACATTTGTAACCATTTATCCATATGCGACTTTAACTTTTGACATGTGTAATGTACTGTATAAAACATCTGCCACTTCATAGATTATTTCATCCAAAGCATTTTAAAGTATGATAACTAAAACAGCTCTATCATGGATATCACCACTGTGGGAGCCAAGAGCCCACATCCTGCCAAACTGTTTCCCCTGCTGAGATACAAATAGCAGAGCAATGTCCCACATGCTCCACTTCACAAACAGATTGTGTGTTTACCTGAATGTGGCCTTGAGGATCTGTCCAGAGGTGCTCTCTCTGGTGTGGTTGTTGTATCCATAGAAAAGGTCTCCAAACACAGTCTGGTTAGCAGGGATGTCCGTTGCTTCCCCACAGTCTATCCCCTCAGTGCAGGCCTCAGACAGCGGCAGGCATGACCTCCCATCTGGGCCCCGCTTGTAGTCCTCAATACACCTAGAGTGAAAAGAGTCATTACATTGATTAATGATTCATACAGAGTATTTCCTCCTCTCCTTCCGTCCTTCCTGAGAACTGTGACATCAGGTTACTTAATTACTTGCTCCTTTATTGTCTGTTAATTGGCTTGTTTCTCTCTTTTTTCTCTGCTCCTGTATTTCCTAAACTCATTTCACTGTAGTTCTTTAGGGTAAGAAAATCATGAGTATGCAGAAAATGAAAATGGAAAAGAGTATTTTAAGGTTAGTGTTAATTATGCTAATACGTAATATATATATATATATATATATATATATATATATATATATATATATATTTTTTTTTATATACAGAGCTGGAGCTGGTTAGACTGCAAATTTAAAAAATGCTAAGCTCTAAATTAAATAATCAACCAACCAACAGAGAGCTGCTCTCTCTTGACAAGTTTAAAATGATTATGGAGGATCACATAGCAGATAAAAAGGATCAATAAGTTGCTGTCTCTGATCTGCATGGAGAAATTTTCTTTGGGCTTAGCTTCTGATCCGACTGGTCGAGTGCTCAAACATTGATCTGAATTTTACAGTAACACATTGATTTCTACCCTTTCTCTAACACTCACCCCCAAGACACCTTGTTCTTGATGAAGATACTTAAATATGTAAAAACCATGGATGTATTATGAGGACTAGATACCAGACTCTATTAAATCAAATGAAAATTGCTTGCCTGCCACATGAGCCAAAAAGGTTTCTAGCTTCCAGGTTTGCTTCTGTGTTGCATCGTTGGTCCTGGCCGCGAGTTCCTGCTAGGCCCATAGACTTTATATTGGGATGATGTCACAGATTTAAAACCACTTTTCTTGGCCCAATGAAAGATTAACAAATAAAAAACCTTCATATATAAAAAAGTCATAACACAAAGGGTAATAATTGGCCTTATTTGCAGTTTGAGGTGTCCTATAAATAGTTTTATAGATGTCTCTTTTAAAGCGGTGGTCTATGGGGACAGGGGAGTTCTATGCTGTAATAATGGGAGTAGCTATTAGGAAAAGTTGTCAGCAAGGCTGAACAGCAGTGCTGTATCTACTTTTCTTAATACATCCATGGTAAAAACTCACAAATATACAGTTTAATTTTTTAACAAGGCTCAGTAATTTCTTAAAACAGCTGGGCACTGTAGTAAAATGGGAGGAAATGGTGCATTTGTTGAGGACTAGGAATAAGATATCTGGATTTAGATATGCAGACAATACTTGTTAGTAGGATCAATTCATTGTTAGATTTGGTCTTTTCATAGAATTTGTTGACAGTGAAAATACAGAATATTACTAGACATATCTTTTAATTCTAAGGATTAAATTCCAGTCCTTATGTGATGAATATGAATGATGTAAACATACTTACAACCAGATGTCAATAATATGGACCTGTACCATGTGAGATATCGGCTTCTACATTTTTGCAGGGTTCAAAATATGCAGAACTCCAGACCTCACAACTCAATAGTAAGACATCAGCTAATCAACTCTACTCAACTGGCACAAAATCCTCCATCCCAAAAAGGGAGCTAGCTAGCTCTTTTCATATTGATGATGCTTTCACATGAGGATGTCTAATGTACTCTGTGAAAAGAATCAAAGACAGATGAAGGGGAGAGAGAAGAAGAAAAAAACCGGGGGTTGGAGGTTAAAGAGAAAAAGATAATCTGTCAGGGATTCACAATGAGAGGAGCTGGATGCCAAATGTCGCAAAGCTAATGCCAGTCTCCAGCGGCAACAGTGGAAGATTAGCCACATCTGCACTGTGGGAAGTGACAACAACAAAATGCTGTTGTTGAGAATTAAGTGATGCAGAAGTTAGTATTTATGTAAATCTGGTGTGGTACACTGTGCCTGCAACATGATGTTTAATGTAAAAATGACAGAACAAACACAGCTTGTTGAGTTCAATTAGAAAACTGATGTTTACAGAACCTGATGATGTTTTCACAATCTGGATGATTTTAAAGAAGTTTTTCTCTTACATCTCTTGTAACTCAGATCTACGCTCTCAAACATTACATATGGGACTTGCATGAGGTCACCAATCAATAACAGGTGAAACAGAATGAAGGAGAGGTAAATTAGGCAAAATCTAATCCATCTGGATGGATGGATGGATGGATGGACAGACAGATAAGTGAGAAGGAACCAGAACTCTAGGGAATATATACTGTATTCATGTCATAAAACCTTAGACCTGCAACAGGTTTATATACTGTAGATTATATCTACAGTATATGGATTAATCTGAGGATGCGGGTGGATGTCGGGAAGCTGGCATCACTGAAGTGGCATCTCACTTGACATTTATCACAGTGCTGTAGTATATGAAAAAGTTTAACTTTCAGTTTATCAACCTCTTTGTACAGCTTTTGCAAAGATGTCCATAAGATCCAGCTGAACCTGCTACATGTTGAAATGCAGTTAAATCAGGCCTGGTTTGCAGATGCCGATACATTTGTTTTCCCCTGCAAATCTTTAAAATCAACTATTGGACAGTGTTGTTATTGACTCCAACAGTATTACCAAACAACCTACGATAAAAACTTCCCCAAAAATAAAATCCATGAATATTTCTGTCTCCATGAAATGCCCACATCCTCCTTCCCTTCTTTTACTCACATCTATCATTTCATTTCTTCAGATTTTTTTATTGAATTATGCATTTTACCTGCTTACAATCAACACATTATTTTTTATTTGACCTTGAAGAATGAAATTGAAGCAGGAGGCAAGAAACATTATCTAATTCCTGCCTCCTGCATAAGTAAATGAACAAAAAGATTTCCTCTGTGCTGCAATAATATGAACCTTGCAACAGCCATCTATCCTGCATGTATTCGACATCACAAAGAAAACTTGAAATTGTGCAGAAATTGAAATTCTGCCCAAAACATTCTAAGAATTCAATGTTTCCCTCAGGATTTTATACTTGTCAAGGCCTGGAGAGCAAAGACTGTGAAATTATTCAGACCAAGGTTTCAATTAACAGACGGTCAAAAAAAATAAACCTTCATCTAGGTAAACTATTTTTTTATCTGTCATCATTGTGGAACCTTCATTCTATTGAAAAGCGGACAATTTAAATTAAGACTGTATTTCAGAAACTATCACCACAGCATCTGTAAAGAGCCAATACTTGACAACAAATCCTGCTCTGACAGCATTCTCTGTTCTCCTCCACCTCCTCCTGATATATGGACAACTTGCAGTTTGTTTGCCACACTGCAGAGTAAGTGACTTACTGTGGATTATCTTTGATGAGGGAGATGTCTGATATAACGAAATAAAACCAGCCATGCCGACCCACCCACCTCTTCCAAAAACTTTCCTTGAAGATATCATACCTGTCAGTTCAAACCAAAAACACCGACCAACCCAAAATTTCTTTCTCACTCTACCAACTCTCTTAATGGTGTTTTCTGACTAATACTCTGTTGGCTTTGTGCAATCCATCATGACACTAATGCATTGTTTATTTTCTTTCAGTTGGCCAGTTTTGGCTTGGCTCTGCCCTAACCAAGCAAATATATTTCATTAATTTATGGGGAATTTAGTGAGTGAGAGAATATCTACTCCCACAGTATATGGAGCTCTGTATTGAGTCACACTTGAGGACGTGAGCAGGGAGTGAATTTACCTCACACCGAGCACCAGATGCTGGTAAAATTTGACTTTAATGGGAAATTCATGTCACTTGCCACACTAGCTGAAGAACCACTTAAAAGCTTTAGTTATATTAATTTGCCTTAGACACATAATAACTGCAAGCATTGATCTTGAACTGCTCCATTAAGAATATTTCATATCGTACTCACATGAATAAAAGATTTATATGCACGTATATACGAGAGGTCACTGAAAAGGGATAGGGAGACATATTTATAAAAAGCAAACTAAATTGACTACTTGAGAAAGCACAAATTACTCTATTCTCTTATTTGTGTACAACCTAAACCATATATGTATTAAAGGATCCTCTAGTGTTCTAGACTAAGCATTAGTAAATGATGCAACAATGAAACACAAACAACTGATTGAACGTACAGGTGGGTGAGGTAGATTTATACAACTATCACATGGTACAGTGTTGTTATGCAGGAAAATCTCAGTCACTGTCAGCAGCCGTATGAGTGTCAGGTTAAAGGAAAACCTGAATAAATGAGTGGAGAAACATAACGAATACACATGGTTTTATAAAGGTGTTCTGCATGATACAACTGAGGAAATAACAGCCAATGTTGTTAAATGTTCCTGACATCAACAAATTGACCCCAGTTGGCCTCATTGAATGCTTTAATGACCATGAAAATGGTGTGAATCATATGCTGTGGACCTCACAGTCAACAGATCTTAACATTTTGGACGGCGCTGGCCACCATCATCATCATCAAAAACACCAAATGAGGGGAGTATCTTTTGGGAGGAATGATGTTCATCCCTCTAGTAGATTTCAGAGGCTTGACAAATCTATACCAAGGAGCACTGACGCTGTTCTGGAGTCTTGTGTTGGACTAAGACATTTTATGTTGGGTTTCCTTTTATTTGCCACCCATCAGTATGGTAACACAGCTCTTAATGTATATTATGGGGCTGTGTACATTGCATTGTTGTGTAACTTTTGTAGGTAACACTTTACTTTAAGTTCCCATATTTAGCATTTACAAGCATATAAACAGTTAATAAATAGTTTATACACAGTATAATGTAGTTGTTACCAGATATAAGTACATTTTTAAGGAATAAAAACAAGTAGATTATCTACAGACAAAAATCCAATAATGACTACTAAAAGTGAAAACTTTACTTTTGTGTTATTAAAACAAAGCAAGTCAATGGTTGCAGTTATGGAGACTCCAAAACATAAAATGTACATCAAATGGCCTGTAAAAAGTTCTGTTAAGATATTGCATTCATAAAATTCAGTGCTTAATCCATAAGTATTGATATAATGATATAGGGACTGATATTGCTTTCTCTAACAATGTGCAAACATTCACAGGACTGGATGCCACATGAATGATTACAGGGCTCAACATGACAGGGTTAGGAAATAAAATAATTATAGTAATCAAAATATAAGTTAGTGAATATGTTTTTCCTTACCCACAGAACATCTGGATGTTGTAGAGTGTCGGGTCATCCTCTAGAGGGGCCAGCTGCTGGAGACACAGCTGCTCACATCCTCCGTTGAAACCGTCAGAGCAGTCAATGCCGATGTGGTGGTCGTAGCACCCGGTCCCATCCTTCATAGGACTCAACCCTGGAGGGCACTGTAGGAGGAGTAAGTCTTTTTAAATGACTAATGTTAGCAATTACTGATTTTTACTTCATGTACTGGAGGGAGACTTTCTTACAGATGCATAAAACAAAAAAGTGAGAAGCTGCCACATTAACACTGATCCCAGATGGGACAGGTAAACAGACCTGATAACATCTGTGCCACAGAATGCAAACAGTCAGATTTCTGTTCCCATTAGTGCAGCCTGTGTGAACACTGAGCTTAGTGTGTAAGCTGCACAAGGCAAGATGTTAAATTCTCGTATTATCAGGCTAAATAACAGCATGAGGCTGCAACAGAGACACAAGTTAAAAACAAAAGGACAAACAGGAACATCCATGCATCAAATTTGCCACATGCAGGGGAAAACTCTCAGGTTGCTTTACATTTGGTAGAAAGGACATATTTTCACTTTTTCACCATCAAACTTTCCGGCTAAGATTTTATTGGCACTTACTGCATGTATATGTTACATGCATACTTGACAGGTACTGTATTTGTAATGTATGATCATTTCTTTTTTTACACATCAATATGACAACAAGACTCAAATCTACAGCCACATAAACGGCTCTGTGAGGCTGTTCTTACACACAGGAGTGTTTTGAGCTAAATGCTAACCTTGGCAAGCTAACAAGCTCACGATGGCTGTGCTAATATTGGTATAATGGAAGTTTAAAGTGGAGACTGATGGCAATGACATAAGTTTTGCAGGTATTTGGTCATAAACAACAAATTTTAATTGGGACTTGATGACAGTGCTAGAATGCAAATGTCTATACCGAAGTTCATGGCAATCCATATGATAGTTGTAGAGATATTTGACTCAAAACCAAAAATGTCAACCTGCTGGAGGTGCTAGAGGAAAAATCGGGGGGGGGGGGGGGGGGGGGGGGGGGGGGGGGGGGGGGGGGGGGGGGGGGACCAGGAATGCATGTACATCATCTGTACTGAAAATGATATTTCATTGGATAAATGAAAATTTGGACTTGTTGTTGCCACTAGTTGTAAAGTCAGGGGATCACAAAAGTCACTGAGATTCATCCTTTAGGCACCATGGAAATCTGTACCCAATTTCATTAGAATCTACCCAACAACTGTTGAGATATTTCACTAAAAAATAGAAATATCAACCCCATGGTGGCACTAATAGATTTATCCTCTGGGACCATTTGTACAAAAGTACTACCACTCATAGTATAATGGTGAACTGACTGCCATTACCATCACTAGAGCCACAGCACTAGTGTAGCTGAGAAATAAACAAGGTAAAAAAAAAAAGCCATGCAGTATATATGATACAAATACTGACAAATTAGTGTCAGAAAACATTAAGAATTATGTTATTACTAGTTCAAGTGTTATGGTATTGTAATATCTTAATGCTAGAATAATGCATTGCTCCCTGACAAATCCTGTCCTGCTTAACACGTTCTTTTCCTCTGTGTGTTAGAAAGAACAGAGCCTATGCATCACACTTTCACTTGATTATTTACTGTGGCACAGGGAGTGACAAGAACAGTGATGAAATGGCAGACAACCAGTGTCATCTATAATGAAACCCCTTTAAAAAGGATCCTTGTTATGGTGAAGGAGATGAAGCAATACTGCGAGTTTAAATTTCAATTTCCATACAATCCAGAGAGGACTGTCTTCATATTTGATGAGTGAAATGAACTCCTTTCTTTTTGAAATATGCAAAACAGCAATGGGTGTCACAGATAAAGTTCG